>NW_008339247.1:212710-237361 GCF_000622305.1 Nannospalax galili
TGCCTATGAGCTACACTCTGCCTGGCCGCTGCACGTGTGTGAGCCCTGATTGGTACCGGCTGGGGGGAGGGCTGTTGGAATACGCTATATAAAGAGCTGAAGTGTGTAATAGAGAGAGCCAGCATCATAGTGAAGAGAATAAGAGAGAATAAAGGAGAAAGAGAAACAGAAGCTTGAACCTCACCTTGGTGTCTGTGTCGTCTTTCCTGGACTCTGCTGGACAGAGTCCCGGCTCGCGACACTGAGACTCTTATTCGGCTCAGTGACAGAAGGCTGCAGCTTGAGTGTCCTGCGGGGAACTTTGGAAAGCCAGGGCGAAGCCGGAAGCAGGACCATGGTGAGTGTGGGGCTGGCTGTGTGCAGCTGGGAGCAGCAGCCGCTGGAGCCGCCAGAGAGGGCTGTGCTGGGTCCTCCCCGGGTGGGCGGCAGCAGGACTGCGTCCTGTGATGTCCTGGTGACCAGGTTTCTGGTGTGGCCGCTTGTGGCTTTCCTGATGCAGCTGCTTCTGAGCCAGCGGCTCAGCCAGAGGCTCTGCCTGCCGGGGCAGCTTCTGTGTCTGGACTGTCCAGAGCGCGGGATCGTGCTTTTGTGCTGTACGGACAAGTGTAGGGGAAGTGAACGGTAGAGTCTGAAAGTAAAGGTGGGGAACACTGGGGAAGGGCAAGAAGAGGGCGTGCAGCTGGGCAGGAGATAGGCAAGCTGTGTAGGGAAGAGGAAGGTCGGGGTGGTAAGACAGCAGCCAGTCTGGGCAGGACCATGACCCACGTGAAGCTCCTCCCTGAGAAACACATGCAGACACCTTTTCCTTTACCCCAGAAATTTTGTCTAATATGGGCGTTGACAGCACTCCGGACACTTGCATCTAATTTAACACTGAATTGTGGGTTAAAATTTCTTCAAAAAAAAGCTTCGGACTATTCCAGGAAGGGTACCCTCTGGTTCCAAGGCGGGGCAAGTGGGAGAATTGTGGCCCTGGACTCAACCAGTCTGCAGAGTAGAGGAAACCCCTCACAACCCCCTAGGCTCTGTGCGCCCTCCAATCTGCACTGCGTCCTTCCTTTCCACGTTTACATTCTCTCCTGCTGAAATAACCCTTGACAGCTGCAGCTCCCTGCTGCTCTCTCTGCACAGAGTTGAGAAGCAGTCTGTGCTGTGATGTGACAGTTCTTGAATTATGGAACCTGGTCCCGCATGCTCATTGTCTTGTAAATCCTGGTGAACTAAGTAAGATGATGTGAAAATTAAATGTCTGGCATTTCCTTTGTTCTTCGGATGGCTCAGGGAAATTTTTTGTGACTGTCCTCTGAGGATTGCTTTGTGGACTTTCCTTGAAGAGGCTCCTCTGGCCTCCCACCACCATCTTCTTCTTTGGGGGTACCCCTCCCATCTTACTCATTCTTATTCCAAATGAAGCTCCTCTCCTGGTTGTGATTTTTTTAAAGATCTATTTAGCATTATACATGTGTGTATATGTGCACCCATGAGTGCAGGTGTACACAGTGGTCAGAAGACAGAATTCCCCTGGAGCTGGACTTACATATTGTTACACAGTGTGGCCTCATGGGACAGGAATCGAATGCAGGCCATCTGCAAGAGCAATACATATTCATGACCACTGAGCCATCTCTCCAGTCCTCTCTCCAGGTTTTAAAGGAAAGCCTTTCCTTTTCCTTAAGGTCCCCCATGTTTGGTCTCTCCTGTATATTGTACCATTTTGTGACTAATGTTCTTACCTCACACCTCTAGGTCCTATTGTGGTCCCAAAGTGCTTTCTCCTCATAAACCTCTTTTCTGAAAGTAATTACGTCAGCTTTTCTTTTTGTGACTAACTACTGTTGCTTCCTCCCCCTCCTCCTCCTCTTCTTTCTCCTTCTTCTGAAACAGGCGTTGTCAAGTTTACCAGGCTTGCCTTGAACTCACTCTGTAGCTCAGGCTGGTCTTGAACTACAAATCCTCCTGCCTCAACCTTATGAGTACCTAGGATAACAGGCCAATGATTTTCTATGAGATCCGCCTGCCTCTGCCTCCCAAGTGCTGGGATTAAAGGTCTGAGCTGCCACACCCAGCTTGCTTTATCATCTCTTTATTGTTACATGTAACAGTGGCACAGTGGTTTTTGCATCCTTCAGTAACAGGATGAACTTGATCATTAAGGGCTTTATCAGTACCAAAGATATGCTATACTCCTATGGCTATCTCAGCTGAGAAGATAGGATAAGCATAAGATGCCAAACGATGTCTACGCACTCCTGTGCCCACATGCACGTGATGCCCACTGTACCACAGGAATGGTATCAGGTGAGCAGAGCTCTTAGGTGAGATCTTATATAGGGCTTACTGATTATTAAGGGAAACTTGGATGTTGGCTGTGAGGAAGGTCTTGGTGCATGTGTAGCTCAAGTTAGCTGATAGAGAGAGGAGTGACTTTTCCATAAGAAGTGGAGACTTGGGAAGTTCTGGCATGTGACCACATCTAGGCAGAAAAGGAGATGTCCCTTCAAAGCAGTGAGTTAAGTTAGGAAAGTAATCATGGAAACCAAAACCACTGCAAAGAAGGGTTCAAACTCTGGGCAATACTGTGCACCAAGGCTGTTTCTTTTTCTCACTACCAGGTGAGCTCTTTGTGGCCTATGAAGACTGTCCTTTATTGGAGTGGGATGGAATTTGAAGAGCTTTCTGAGAATGCTATGTTCTTTGCAAGGCAATAGTTCAGCACAAGTAGATTCTCATACTTAATTGAACTGAGATTATGTTTTTGCGCATGTGTATGTGTTCATTTGAACGCAGGTATGTGTGAAGGTGTCCACGTGTTTTTGGAAACGGGAGGCCAACTTTGAGTGATTCTATTTGTCACTTTCCTCATGTTTTGAATTTAGAAATTTTATCACTATTACATGTGCATTTGTATATCATGTGTGTGGAGGGGCTCATATTTGCCACGACACACGTATGGAGACCTGAAGACAACTTAGTGGAGTCAGTTCTCCTTCCACCTTTATGTGGGTTTTGTTGATTATACTGAATTTGCCAGTTTTACCAGGTAAGTGCTTTTACCCTCTGAGTCATCTTGATGCCCACTTCCACCTTCTTTATGGAGACAGGCTCTCTTATTGAACAAGGAGCACACCAATTCCCTTAGACTAGCAACCCAGCATGCTCTAGGCATCCTGTCGTCCTCACCTCCTCACCTCTGGGATTGGAGGCATGTGCTCTGCGACCAACTTTGTACTTAGTCCTGAGAATCTGGTCTCATCTCCTTATGATTATGTGATGAGCACTTTACAAGTGAGCCATTTTCATGGCCTCAAATTGAGGTTTTTATTTAGCATTTTATCAGGTGTGCTGAAAGTAAACCACCTGTACTTTGTATCCTGTATTGGAATTCAGTTCATTAGAGGTGGAGATGTTCTTTTTTGTCTTACTAACAGAAGAGTTGAAGGTGCCTGATTAAAGGGTCCCCATGTAAACAGCCATTTCCTTCTGGTTTGTGGCTTTAATACAAATGAAAGACTCACTTTTGTATCCAGAATCTGGTTAGACTGCTTACATCTGAAGGGTGCGGAGATGCAGGAACCTGAATTTGTGATTACATTTTCCCATGAGTGTTTTGAAGGGTGATACATGCAGCAAGATAGGGTTCCATTGGGGAAGGTTCTAGGGGGATGGCTGTCAATTGAGACAAGTAAAAAATTATTTATTTTTATTTTATGTGTATGAATGTTTCTTCTGCATGTACATGCACCATGTGCATGCAATGCCCATGGAGGTCAGAAGAAGACATCGGATTCCCTGGAACTAGAGTTACAGATGGGTGTTAGCCACCATGTACATGTTGGGAAGTGATACTTGGTCCTCTGAAAGGGCACCATGTGATCTTAACCACTGACCCATCTCTCTAGCCCTAGAGTCCATTTTCATGTAGTGGCTGGGTAGACATCCCAGGTCTAATTAGGATGTAAGAGCAGTCAACTCTGCTGTCCTCCATGAGGGTTCAGTTGTGGTATCTGAAGAGATCATAGACTCGTGGAGAAGGTGGTAAGGTTATAGTTCACACAGGATCAGGAATAACAGGATGTCAAATGGGTAAAAGTGACCCAATAATAGGATTTTCATATGGCAGGTAAGGAGCATGACAGTAGTAACAAGGCAGTTAAGATGTCCAGACCCAGTACAAAGTCCAGCAATGTTGTCATCATTGTTCTAAGAGCAGGAAAGCATCCTTTAACAACCGCAGTAAAGATGTGCTTTGTAACTTTTAGGAAAGTTTACCCTTGATCCAGGAATATTTCAGAGGTTTCCATGGAGGAACAGGATCAGGATGAATTCCCTGAAGTGAGTAGCAGTGTTCTGTAGGATGTAGGGTGGATAACGGAAACACCACATAAAATTTAAGTTTATATGGTAGATCCCAGAAAAGTGAGAGGTATTGGCTATTTGTCAGGGTCTGGAGAATTGTGAGGGTGAATTTCACCTGATTCTCAACAAAGAGTAGATGGAGATCTCCAAGAGACTCCCAGGAGTTGTGCTCATAAACTTCTGTAGGTGGCCAGATGAACCCATGGTGTAATGGGTGGGGTGGTCATCAAGGGAATAGGTAAGTTCATTCATGAAACATACGGATGGACTGGGAGAGACTGAAAACCAAAATATGAAAAAAAGCAACAAACCAGCTTCACTGAAGAGAGTAAACAACTGCCTTTTGGAAAGGTAGGGGGTCCTGGAGCTGGGCAGCCAGGGTCTTATATAGTCACTGGATCCTCATTCTCATTTCGGTCCCACTTGGATGTCCATCCCTAGTGGACTCTTCTTTCCTGCCACTCTCCACTGCAATGTCTCCTGGGAACAACTTACTGTCATCCTAAGAAATCTGCTCTGACTTTCACTGTCTTCCCACGTCTCTTCTCACTCTCCCTCAATAGAAATGAACTTGTAGCTAGATTGCAATTAGAGATTTGAACTTGACTTGATAATGCCAGGTCGAAAGAGCTTTGAGTTGACTATTCCTCTAGGAGGCTTTTAAGATTGACCTGATCCTCTGGATTAATGAGAAGGAATGATCCCAAAAAGCTGAGATTAGGCTTGGCCTGTGCTTATCCTTGGTGTTATTATGGGTTTAACACTCTTTCCCAGTGACAGCATTGATGATGAACCTCTAAGGAAAGGGTTTGTTTATGGTCAGAGAGAGCTAAAATTAAAGAGAGGTGAGTGACTGCTTCAGGAAGTTCAGAGACTGTGTCATCCCAATGGTCTAATCTAATGAATCTTCCTGTTTCTCTTAGGGCCTGCTTTCTGATTCATGAGCTGTGTAAACAACTAGCCATGCCTCCCCACCCAGACGGGCTGTAGACCTTCTTACAATATAAGCCCAGATGTACCTTCTAATATGTAATTTTTGCATCTTCTTGGCTGTAGGTTTATCAGTTTTACTGATATACATACATACAAACATACATACACACATGCATGTATGTATATCTGTATGTGTTTACCAGTCTGGCCTTGAAATCATGGTGATGCATTTTCCTCAGTTTCCAGAGTGCTGAGATTAGAAGTATGAACCTCTGTGCCTGGGTTTTATTTTAAAGAATCAGTATTGTGACTGTTGGTGTTGTCTGTTGATTTCACTTTCTGAGTGTTGTTTTCCTGTGCGTTTCTCCCATTTTCTAATGTGGAAGGTTAAGTGACTGATATTTCCTCTTAGTTTCTCCCATTCTCATTCATGCTTGAATTTCTTTCCGAACAGTGCTACGTTAGGGTCTAAGCTGAGTGTTTCCAAGTTCTTGCCTGCAGGGGGTTTGAGCCTGCACGCCCCTCTCCCCCCACAAAGGATGACTGGAGATGTAAGCATGCCATTCGCCAGCCCTTGCCGCCCCCAGCACCAGGAAAAATCAGACCCAACGGGGATTCTAGTCAAGCAGGAACTCGTTTATTGCAGCAGGGCAGGGTGTTTATAATTCCCTCACCCCTCATAGTTCTCCAATCAGCTTAAAGGTCAATGCATGCATGCAGGCAGGAGCCCATGAAAGCTTATGGAGGCATCCAATCTGATGATCTTCAAAACAAGTCAGGCTGTGCCCCAGTACCTTCCTCTCAGCACCATCTTGGCAAGGCAGGGCCTTTAGGTTCCCACACTTGCCTCTTATTTCAGAGTGAAGTAAAAGCCCACACAGATTGCAAAATATGGAGGAAAGTATTCACAAGCAAAGGAACAGTATAGATGAGGAGGAAATCCACTTTAAGAAAGCAGCAGGCCACATGAGTCAGAAATTACACAATCCCCCCCCCGAAATATATGTATTATACATGATTGTTAGAATTTTTGTGTATTGATTCAAGAATTTCATCCTTTTTCTATCAGATGTTTTTCTGATTACACTGAGAACTCCTTTCTTCCTCCTGCCCCACACTATTCCCCAATTTCATTTTCTCCATTATTACCTATCCTTTATTTATTCATTCAATATTTTGTTTTTTTTGTTAAAGGAAGTAAGCCATCCACTTAATTTTAATTATACATCAGCAATAACATGTTTTTTAATTGAAGTTTTTCAAATTCCATGCCATATATTTTGATCATATTTTGACACCCTACCCTAGGCATACCTTTCCCTTACCCCTCCATGTTTGGTTTCATACACTCCAGTATATATATAATTTTTCCCCCATATTTTAAAGGCCTGTCTAGTCAAACTCATGTCCCAATGTGTCCATCACTGAAGGCTGGTTTACCTTTCCAGTGTCACTACTTATAAAGACTGACTCTTCCATTCCCAGCAGCTACCAGTTGTCACAATTTCCTCTGCGAGTGTTGTGGTTTCCTATCCACTTCCCCACATCTATGCTGGGATTTAGTCTGGCTTAAGCTTACTTGGGTCTTGTGCCATCAGCATTGCTATGAGATCATATGACTAGCTGGCCAGCGGTCTTGAAAGCTGTTTACATGTGGTTGTCTACCACCTCTGGCTGTTAGAACCATTCAGGTCTGTCTTGTATAATGATCCCTGAGCCCGGGTGGCCTAAGTTTGATACAGGTGTTCTAATCAAGGATAAGCAGAGTGTGGTCTCTCATTCCCTGCCCATTTGCAGGTTGTAGATCTCTGTTTTAATCACCATCTCCTCCATGAGGAAGATTCATTGATGAGAACTGATAGATATATTAATTTGTGAGTTTAGCAATAAGTCACAAGGAGTTGGTTCAATACTATATTTATTTATCAGACTAATATTATTATGCTCACCCCAGTGTCTTGTGCCATGATTAGCCAAAGGTTCCTACATCTGACCTCAGTGTCAGATATGGACTCTGTCTTGTGAAGTGGACCTCAAATCCAATCAGAAAGTGATTGGTTACTCCCATAACACTTGTGGCATCCTTGTACTTGTGAGGATAGCTTGTGGGCACTTGTAGCACACAGGATTCACAGCAGGTAAAGTTGAAGATCACCGCTCTCTTCTGGTAGTATGGGTAAATACCTTCCAGGACTACCCATTAAAGTTAGTCAGTAGAGATGAAGCTCTGAAGTCAGTGCCAGCTTTATTTCTTCTTGTTTGTTCCACGGCTTACGTATGTAGTTTCTTCTGCAATAGGATCTTACTGTCAAGTTCTAGTGGGTAACCAAGAGCCAGGGCAATTTTTGGTGTTGTTTGAGGGTCCATGGGACGTCCCTGTTCAGCAGTTACAAAGAGGGAGTCCATGTCCCTGGATAGGACTTCTATATTAAACCTCACCCATTGTGGAAGAGGGGGCAGAAAGATTGTAAGAGCCACAGGGGGTGCACGACTATAATGAGTCAAAGTCTTACAGGCTCCTGGGAATTTGGTCTTATGAACTTACAGCAAGCACAAGATGCATGAAACTCAATCAGACAAAAACCAGCATAGAACTGGAGAAATGGGCAGGAGGCTCCAACTTTAGCTGATCACTACTTGCTGGGGGAAAATTGATCTTTACAGGAGCAACGTTAGATAAGCTGAATAGGCCCCAGTGAATAAAGTCACTGAGGGACATCTGGGTACACAAAGTTGATTCAATAAACTTTAGCATATATGACAGAATACATAAAATCCTGTGGGCAGTCTGAGGACGGTACAGATATGGAAGGGGATCTTAATATGGTTAAAATGTATTAAAAGGGGATTGGAGAGATGGTTCAGCTGTTAAGAGCACTGTCTGGTCTTGCAGAAGACCCTGGTTCAGTTCCCAGCACATATGTGGAGGCTAACAATTCATAATTCCAATTTCGGGTGATCTGACCCCTCTTCTGACCTCTGTGAGCACTGAAGGACACAGGTGCACTTATATACATGACAATACCCTCATACACATTAAATAAAATAAAAATAATAAATAAAGTATTAAAAAACAAACATGGAATCCATTCCTGGCACTGTATTTTTTCCTTTTCTAGCGTATTCTGTCTAGTAGGGGTGATGTCTCCCTGTTAGAGGATAGTTCCTTTTATTCACTTTGTATTATATATGTATATACTTTAAGAAGATTCTTTACTGGTAAGTTTCCAGATGATTTTTTGTTTTTTGTTTTTGTTTGTATTGTTATTGTTTTTGAAACAGGGTGTCTATGTCACCCCAGCATGTCTAGAGTCACTATGTAGACTTGGCTGCTGCGATTCCACAGAGACCCACCTGTCTCTCCCCGCCCCCTGCACCATCAGCCTTCCAAGTACTTTGATTTTTGGTTGGCACCACCTTGCCTGGCTATATGATTTTTTCTACTCCCCTCCTCCCTCCTTTGCGCTGTCCCCATTGCCTTTAACCCTTCCTATGTCATTATTCTTCTTTTTCATGGCCATTTGTTAGTGTCCTGGTCTCTATGGATTCTCCAGTTGTAATATGCCTACGTAGGCAGTCAAAGCTAGCGTCCACTCAAAAGAGAGAACATGGGGCTTTTGTCTTTCTTGGTTTTGGTTACCTCAGGACAGTTGTTTCCATTCCATCCATTTAACTGTGAATTTCATAATTTCTTTTTTCATAAGAGCTCAAGAAGACTCCATCTATAAATGTTTCATACTTTCTTTGTCTTTTTGTCAGTTGATAGACATCTAGATGTTTTCCATTTCCTGGCTATTGTGAATGGAGCAGGACTGAACAAGTTTGAGGAGGTAGGTATCTCTGTAGTAGGATACAGAGTCCTTTTGGTAATGTGGTTCTATCTTTTTGAGGAGTCTCCACAATGATGTCCATGGGGGCTGCACCAGTTTGCACTTGCACCAGCAGTGAATAAGTATTACTCTTTCCCCACATCCTTGCCAGTGTTTGAAATCATTTGTGTTTGGATCTTAGCCATTCTCAAAGACTGGGGTAAGATGAAATGTCAGAGTTTTAATTTGTATTTCCTTGATGGTTAAAGATGTTAAAAACAATTTCCCAATATTGCTCAGCCAGTTTCGTTTCATCTTGTGCTATGCTATAGGAGCTTGTTCAGAAAGTCCTCTCCTGTGCCTGTTAGTTCCAGTGTATTCCTTATTTCTGCTCTATAAGATTCAGAGTATCAGGTATTATGTTGAAGTCTTTCGTTGACATGGAGTTAGATTTGCACATGGTGATCGATCGGAATCTAGTTTTATTCCTCTGTGTGTAGAAATCCAGTCTGACTGGCATCAGTTCTTGAACATGCTTTTTTCACTGTGTTTTGGGTCCCTTTGTCAGAAATCAAGTTGTTGTAGCTATGTGGATTCAAAACTGGGTCCTCACTTTTATTCCATTGATCAGTGTGTCTGTTTTGAGGCTAGTGCCATCTGTTTTTATGACTATAGTTCTATGGTATTATTTGAGATTAGGGATGGTAATGTCTTCAGAAGTTCTTTTATTATTGAGGATTGTTTTGGCTATCTTGGGTTTTTATGTGCTTCCCAATAAAAATTGAGACTCTTTTTTTCAATTTCTGTGATAAATTTTGTCTGAATTTTAATCAGGATTGCTTTATCAGCAGACTGATATTCGTCTGGGCTAAACAATTGTTTTCGCAATTACACCTTTGTCCTTTGTGTTTGATGTCACCACAGCATAGAAATAGGGGCTCAGAGAACATGTCAGAAAAATGGCCAGTAATAAAAATCTAACAGCCTGAGGTAGGGATGGAGTGTTGCATATGTATTTCTTCTAAATTAATACTTTCTCAGGAAGGGAATGGAGATGTTTATAAAACTTAAAAGTAGCCATGTGTGGTGGCCAAGCCTTTAATCCCAGTCTTAATCCCAGCAGTCAGGGGGAAGAGGCAGGTGGATCTCTGTGAGTTCAAGACCAGCCTAGTGTTTCAAGCTGGCTGGGGCTACAGAGAGACCCTGTCTCAAGAAGACCAAATAATAAAATAGTTTATGCTTAAATGGGCGTGTTGCACATACCAGCACTCAGGAGGTGAAGGATGGGAGTTCAAGATGATCCTGGACTACTAGTGAGTTGAGGGCAGCCTATTATACCTGAGATCCTGTCTCTAAAAATAAGATAAAAAAAATAAAATAAAATGCAGCTAGCTCAGCAGTTCACAGTACTTGCTGCTCATCCAGAGAACCAGAGTTCATTTTCCAGCAGCCATGTCAGGGGCTCACAACTTCCATAACTCCAGTTCCAGAGAATCTGACATCCTCTTCTGGCCTCTGAGGGAACAAAATATACATGGCATTTTCTCAGAGCTGTACACGTACACATAAAGAAAAATAATGTACTTTTTAAGGTAAAGTTAGGAGGCTCAGTAATCTCCTGAAACAAAGTTCACATTGTCCCTCACCAACATTATATATGAATAAAGATTAATGTTTAAACACTAACAAATACTGAAAATGCTGACTCTCTGGCCTTGAAGTTCCCCAGTAGTTGTTCAGGAACCAGTCTGGCTGGAGCTTTTGAGAGTCATTACACATGGTAAGGGAGTTTCCAGTGATAGGGCCGTGTTTCTGTCAGCCATGGTCCTGTAAGTGACCCCTCACCCATTTTCTGTTAAGTGCAGTAAATTTACTAAACTAGACTTTGGTAGAATCATTTCTTTCAAAAGAAATGATTTTCTAGTGTCATACTCTCTGGTATGAATAGACATGGTTCCATTCTGCCCATGAAAAGATTAGAAGTTTAAATTTCTACAAATTTTGAGTCATTCCCCCAGATCAAGGTATGGAGAATGCAGGGACCATCATAGGTCCCAATTATGTGTAGTGCCAATGAAAAAGCCAGGTGTAGGTGTGACAGATCTCCCAGTTATGTGAAAGGACCTATTCAGCACTCTAAGCCATAGCATCTCATTTAGAACAGTGGATTTCTTCCTCATGAAATGAAACCCAGCTTCACTTTGGGGGCACCTTTTGGGTATCTGGCTGGTAAGATGGACTGATCTTGGTCTTGTGGGAAAGTCTTCTGTGAAAGTGAAGGCCTGGCCAAGTGTGATTTTTCTCAAATTAGTGTTTGTATCTGGCATACTGCTGCAGTTCATGTCACTTTGTTAAGACTGAAATTGAAAATTTCAACTTGTTTTAAGAGTGGAACTGTAGTAGTGGTTAAGAGTACTGACTTCTTTCACAGAAGACCCGGGTTCAAGCCATAGCCCCCACATGGAAGCTAACAACCATCTGTCGCTCCAGTTCCAGGGAATCTGATGCCCTCTTCTGACCTCCTTAGTGCATTGTACAACATTGTACAGGCAATATACTCACATACATAAATAAAAAATAAGCCAGGTGTGGTGGAGCATGCATTTAATCCCAGTACTCAAGAGGCAGAGACAGACAGATCTTTGTGAGTTCAAGACCAATCTGGTCTACATAGAGAGTTCTAAGTCAGCTGGGACTAGAGGGAGACCAAAAAGAAAATTATAGATTTTTAATTGCCTTTGGGGCTGGAGGGATGGCTCAGTGGTTAAGAATATTGGCTGTTCCTGCAGAACACCAGGGTTCAAATCTCAGCACCCACATGGTAGCAACTGTCCATAACTCCAGTTCCTGGGAATTTGATGCCCTCTTCTGTATTTGATGGGCATTACAGGACACGGTTGCACTTACAAACATGCAGGCAATACACACATACACATAAGAAATAAAAATAATAAATAATTCCTTTTAAGTAAAAAATTTTTTGAAGAACTGCTTATCTTATAGGGTACTGTTGCTCATTAGGAATTGGTTTGAAGATGTGTGTGCACTATGCCATGGGTCACTAAGGGTCACATTGTGAAAGCTGATGATATGATTTTTTTTAATTTCAGAATATTATTACTGTACGTATAATGTGCATGTATATGAGTGTATGCATGTCACAATTGTCAGGTGAACAACTGTTTGTTTTCTGTTCTCTGTTTTGACTTTTTTGTGGGTTCCAGGGATCAAATTCAGGTTATTAAGCTTTTGTGGCATGACTTTTACCTACTGAGCCAGCTCTTTGGACTCTGTGACCTGATTTTTTAAATGTGGCAAAAAAAAAATTTGGCCCTTTGTCTTTACCTTATTTTTTGGAAGTCCTTAAAGTGTGTGTATTAGTCAGTTCTATGTTTCTGTGATAGAAACAATGACCAAAGCAATTTACACAAGGAAGAATTTATTTGAGCTTATGGTTCCAGGGGAATTACAGTCCATCTTGGCGAGGAGGCATGGCAGCAGAGGTGGCTGGAGAAGAGTCCAGCAGGCACAGGAAACAAGAGAGAAACTGGAGATCTGGCAAGGCTTTGGAATTCTCTAAGCCAACCACCAGTGACATGCTTCTTCCAGGATAGCCGCACCTTCTACAACCTCCCAAAACAGTGCCATCTGGGGACAAAATGTCCAAATACTTGGAGCCTCTGGGGGATATTTTCATTCAAACCACCAAGGTCCACCACCTGGACGTCATAGGCTCATGACCATATAAAATGCAAAATGCATTTAGTCCAACTTTAAAAGTCCCCATAGTCATTATCAGTCTCAATACTATTCAAAAGTCCACAGTCCAAAGTCTCTTCTGAGACTCAGGTAAATATCTTAACTGTAAGCCCCTATAAAATCAAAATACAAATTACATACTCCCAACATACAATGGAACTGAATATACATTACCATTCCAAAAGGAAGGAATGGAGGCATAGTAAGGAAGCAGATGCCTTACAGCTCTGGTATCACAAAAATCTTCTTGGGGTGTCCATTGCCAACCAGGCTTCACCTTCACAGCTCTACGCAGTGGTCTATCAGGGTTGCCTCTATGTAGAGGAACCCCTGCTACATGCTTCCTGGCCTTCAAGGCCCTGTGAAGCCACAGAGTAAGAATTGATGAACCCCTCGACCCTTGCATCTTTCATGACTCTAAAGCCAGCATCAGGTGACCAACACTGCCAAGTTTGACTTCAAGTTTGGGATGGACTGCAGCCTGCTTTATCTATTTTCAAAGGTTTTCTCTTCAGTGGTCCCTACAGCATTTTGCTTTCAAAGTTCTAGGCTTAACTGGGTGTGATATTGCCCTGGAGGCATTCTCTCCATTGTTTAAGTCCGAATCTCTAGGCCCCTCCTTAATCACCTTAATATCCTTAATCACCTTAATCTTATCAATGGGATCCTCTCCATCACATACCAGAGCTCCAATATTTATCTTCCTACTGCTCTTTTTCAATCCAAACTGTATTTCTTTCTACCCAATTTGTTCTCTTTCACTGTACATCTGGATAATATTCACCATAATATCCACGCTACCATTTCTACATTAGGCTGTCTTGAAATTTCTTCTACCAGAGAAATTAGTCCATGGCTTTTCAGCTTAGCCTCAGGCAAGGTTTAGGTCCAGGGCAGATTCCAGCCAGACTCTTGATGAAATATCCCAAGTGCTGCTTAAGTCCTTATTTCCCTCTGGAACTACATTGTTCTCAGCACTGCTTTCTTCCAGGCATTCACCAAAATGGTGCACACAGCCGGGCCCACGCTCACCATGGTCCG
This sequence comes from Nannospalax galili, assembly GCF_000622305.1. NCBI lineage: Eukaryota > Metazoa > Chordata > Mammalia > Rodentia > Spalacidae > Nannospalax > Nannospalax galili. The sequence goes on from NW_008339247.1 coordinate 226,609, forward strand.
GCTTCCAGCTTTGCCCTGACTTTCCACAGATCTCGGCAGGATGATCAAGGTGAAGCCTTACATCACTGAGCCAAATAAGAGTCTCAGAACCTGCAACACAGCTGACGCTTTGAGCCAACCCACCTCCCAGTTCCCCTCTGTGCTCCTGATTGGGCAGTACAGCTGGAAACTGTCTTTGGCTACTCATACCTGATACCTTAGTGATAGGAGGGGCTAAAATGATTGAGAAGCACATGTCTTCTTTGCCAGGCACAGACTCTGCTCAACTCCAGACATTGGTGTCCAAGCAGAACTTGCTCCTGACTTAGCAGAACAGCTACTGCTGTTTTCAGCAACTCACTAGACAGTTCCTGTACCTCTGGGGCTTATGGTCGCTCAATTACCCATTCAATATCCTATATCATTATCCTCTTGCATCAGATGGAGAAAGACACCCAACCCACTCTAGGTGACATTAGTGTTGAACCGAGAATCCAGTGTCCTCCAGGAATCTGAATTTCCCTCTCGGGCGCAATAAAGATTGTGTTAGGACCCAAGCCTTCTCTTTCAGAAGCTGGTCTTTCCAAAATATTAGGTCTCACAGCATGAGGAAACCAGTCAAGCTGTCCCTACCCAGCACTCTTGCAGCTCTTTTGCTGAGACACAGTTAACCTATCTGTGCTATGATCACACAACTTCTAATTTATGCCCTACTCAGTACATGGCTGCTCCATTCTCCTCATTACATAGGCTATCCCAGACTGACTCACAGGAACTTCCTTCCCCGGAAGGATTAAAAAAAAAGCCACGCATACTTCTTCCAAGTCTGGGAATTTCTCTGATGCCTCCTCTGGGCCACTGCCTCACACAACACTCTGCTTCACTCTTCCCTTTAAAGCTCAATTCATATTTGACTCTGACATACATTGTGCTGCGCCTTTCAGCAAAGGGCAGTAATTTTCTGAAGGCTCTTTGTCCAATTCAGTCTAATTCCTGAAGGGTAATTTCATGTTAACTGTCTTCACAAACCACTAACTGATAGGTAAAATGGGTCCAAATTGGGAGACCACACCAGGACACAGACAAGAACTCACTTGGGATACAGTTGATTGGCAGGAAAAATGCATGGGCACACTCACCAGTTGCAGATGGAGGAGCTGTCAGTTTCCAGGCTGTTGGCTTGGGGCTTTTATAGGGGGTTTTTGGAATGCGGAAGGCAAGAAAATAATTTAAAAAAACAAGATGAGCTGCGGGGTGGGGGGAGTGGAGTGAGCTCAGGGCTTATGAGGAGAGAATACCCTCTGTGAAACCACCCCCTTCCATCCTCTTCTGTCAGCCAGGATCTGTATCATTGGATAAGGGGTTTATACCTTGTGAAACTTATCAGGGGAAAGGAGTTTCTACTGAGACAGCACCTCCATCTGTGGGTCTGGGGTGCAGAGGCTTGTTTATCTTCTAAGATTATCAAACAGGAAGCAAGCTGTGCCAAAACAGCTCTTGTAGCATTCGGGTCTCAGGTCATAGGTGTAGAGGGTCTGCTTCTCTTGTCTGCAGGTAGTCAGGATGCTCATTAATGCAGTTCCTGTAATTCCAGAGGGCTTACAAAACCATGAGGCCCTGTTGATTTGGAGAAGGGGTGTCTGTAGACCTGAACCCCAACATTCTAGCCTTCTGTGTTATAGGATGGGGGTACCATCTTTGTCTTCCTGCTGAACATGGTTGATGTGGGGGAGGCTGAATTAGGGATCAGTCAGACAGCAGGGGTTTCCATCTCCTGCATCTGAACAGGTTCCTCCGTCCCATACCTATAGAAAGGAAAGGACTTTCTGACACAGTGGTGTGATTTTCGAGGTGAGCATGAGATGAGCAGAAAGCCCTGCAATGAGCCCTGGAACACCAACTCCTAGTGAAGTTTTTGATCATCTGGGTTGCAGACATGTGGCTCTCTGTAAATTCTGCTGGATTTTCTGAAATCTTCAGAGAAGGGTAAACTCTCTTCCTTTCTTCTTCACATCCCTTTCCTAAGCATGCTTTCCCTAAGATGTTCAGCTATCATCTATTTCTTTTCTTTTCTTTTCTTTTTCTGATGGACTTATTTATTTTTGTGGGACTTTTGGCTACTCTAACATTCTTCGCTCTAAAGAGGTAACACTAAATCTTTAATGGATTAGATACAACTTCCCAAATACTTTCAACATTTTTGGCCATTGAAACAGAGTATGTTGCTAAGAGGCCCAAGGACATTTTGACTTTTAGCCAAGAAACTGGAAACTGGACTTTGGTGTCTTTTTACTCTAACTGCCTAGTCAATTCCTACCTCCTATTCTTATCACACCATCCTCTGAAGAGATTACCCAAATTGCCAATAGGGAATCAGGACACAGACCCCTCTGACTTCTTCCATGCTGTACAAGAATGCAGGGTGAGACAATTGGAGTACCCCTTCAGTGGGTCTATCTATAAGACTGTCAAATTGCATATCTCTTTTCTCTAAGTGGAAAAGAAAGTCATTGAATCATGAATAGGAGACGTGAAGGAGAAGTAAAGGCAAGAGTAATTAGAAAAAAGTCAAACAGGGCAATTTCCAAATATTCATATGAGAGTCCATTGGAATTACTTGACAAGGACTTCCAAAAGCATCCCTCTATTGGGTTCCTCCTCATTTTTGTTTAGTCTTCCAAGATTGGACGCTACTGTGATGGATTCAGGATTTGCTTTCAGGTGTTTTTATAGCTGTTGGAGTGGTTAGAATAACTGTGAGTTCCCTCTCAAAGGCTTCTAAATAGGAGGAGAAAACAGATTTATCCATCATTTTAGAGCAATAGCTCGTTGCCTCCCTTAGCTACAGGTGGGCAATACAGTATTGGAATCGAAGATTTGAAGTCTTACATCTGAGCAGCACTTTCTTGTTAGGAACAAAATTATCAATGAGAAGTAATTGTCTACATAACTTTTTACATAGATTTAAACCTAATGTCTGGGAATTGTTATCCCTTGAACTCTTAAAGAAATACTGATGTCTTGACTCTTTGGTTATACTCTCCTTTTGGGTGTTTGTGATCATACAGTTGGCTCAAATATGTCAATTTATTTTTACACTTAAGGTCATTTGAGGATCTGTTCCTCAGGGGTCACATGGACTTGGGAGGATCTCCTGGCTCCTTTCTTTTACCAGTTCCATCTATGTGAAGTTAAGTCAAAGGTCCTGCTCGACCATGTCTGGCTTCACTTGGAAGCATGAATGACATGTTTCCTGTGAGTTGACCCTTCTCTTTGTAGACTGGTCACTGGTTCAAGTCCATCCCGTAAGGTCTCCATGACCTCCCTGAACAAGAGGACAGGTGACTCACCACAGTTACAGGACATTTTGAGAGATGTTCCATTGTCCCCTGGAACCTAGTTGACCTTGGAGGGCAAAAACTGTCCTAATTTAAGTCCCTCTGACCTCATAAGTATAGGCCTAAATCTGGCTGTTTAACATCCAATAATGTTAGATCCACCAGTCTGGTACTTTTAATTATCATGTGCTATGTAGATAAGGCTTGGGTAAAAAGCCAAATATTCTCAGATAAACTTTGACTCGACTTATATTTTATTCCTTAAACTAGTTGACTAAACTATGACCATAGAAGTTTAAAGATTATGTTTATATTATTTTTGTCTCATCCTTTATATCATAACAAACCTAAACAGACCTTCGTTACTTGCTTAGGCTTTCTCATTTTTTGTATTTTGTAAAATGTCTCCATTCCCATATACTTTCAACATCTTTTACATTCCAATTTTCCTTTTTAAAAGTAGGTATGAGACATAATAGCATTAACAAAAAAAATTTTCCATTTATTGTGAGAGTTCTTTTCCTGGGGATGCTGAGCAATGCTTAGTCTCAGTGTTGAGCCAATGTTTGATAAAATTTTACTGAGGAACCAATGAATTTATTCAGCTTGCTTATCAAGATAACTGAGTGGTTGCTGAGGTGTATATATGACCTGAGGGGACAGTCTTTACCCAGCATGGGTCATGCCTCCTCTTTATAGCCTTCCCCAGATTGCCTATTTTAACCCTCCCCAAATCCAGGACGCCATGTATGATTAGGGTCAAATTACATACAGTTGGCTGGGAAAAGTGGCTGGATAATCTGGTGAAGGTCCAATGACCCTGCTTGGTCCTCCTTTAATGAATGAGCACAACTGTCAACAAGCCCAATTGTGACTATGTTTAGAGATCAGGCTCAGCTGAATTCGTGATGATGGTAGTGATTTCATGCAGAAGGGACTGCTGTATAGCATCATCTTATTAAAATACTCACTTATCAGGGTTTGGTTCTAGGATCCACATATGAGGGAGAACATGCGTCTTTTGTTTTTCTGAGTATGTGTTACTTCACTTAGTACAACAGTTTCTAGATCCATACATTTACATGAAAATTTCATTATTTCATCTTTCTTTACTGCTGAATAGGACTCCATCATGTAAATATACCACATTTTTGTTAACCACTCATCAGTTGAGGGGCACGTAGGTTGCTTCCATCCCTTAACTATTATGGAAAGAGCACAAACAAACATGGTTGTACGACTGTCTCTCCATTTGGAAGAGAACTTTGTGTATATGCCAAGGAGTGGTATAACTGGGTCATATTACAGGTTCATTTTTAGTTTGTTAAGAGTTCTACACACTGTTTTCCATAGATATCAGGCGAGTTTGCAATCCCACCAGCAGTGAATGAACATTCCCTTTTCTCCATATCCTTGCCAGCATTTGGTATCATTTGTTCTCTTGATCCTAGCCAGTCTGATTGGGGTAAAGTGATACCTTAGGGTGGTTTTAATTTTCATTTTCCTAATAACTAACGATGTTGAATAACTTTCGAGATGTTTCCTAGCCATCTTTATTTCTTCCTTTGAGAACTCTCTGTGTATATCTTTGGCCCATCTTTTAACTGGGTCATTTGATTTCTCGCTACTTTTTTTTAGTTATTTACATATTCTGGATGCTAAACCTCTGTCAGATGCGTAACTGGTGAAGATGTTTTACCATTCTGTAGGATTTCTATTCACTTTTGTGATTGTTTCTTTTACTGCACAGAAGCATTTCAGTTTAATGAGGTCCCACTTGTTGATTGCAGACCTTAATTCCTGAGCAACTTCTGTTTGATTTAGAAAGTCCTTTCCTATACCTATACCTTTCATGTTACGGCCAGTATTTTCTCCTAATAGTTTCAGGGTTTCCAGGTCCACATTGAATTCTTTCATCCATTTGGAGTTGACTTTTGTGCAAGGCTAAAGATAAGGATCTAGTTTCATTCTTCTACAGATGGAGATCCAGTTTTGCCAGTACCATTTGTTGAAGATGCTGTCTTTCCTCTATTGTGTGTTCTTGGCACCTTTGACAAACATCAGCTGGCTGAAATTTCATGTACTTGCATTTGGATATTCAATGATGTTACATTTATCTATGTGTCTATTTTTCTGCCAGTACTATGCTGTTTTTATGACTATAGCTCTGTAGTATACTTTTAGGTCTGGTATAATAATCCACCCAGCATTGCTTTCTGTATTCAGAGTTGCTTTGGCTATCTCGTGTCTTTGTGTTTTCATATGAATTGAAGGACTTTATTTTCTAGTTCTGTAAAGAATGTCATGGGGATTTTGACTGTGATTGCATTGAATCTATATATTGCTTCAGGTAGGATGGTCATTTTCCATAATATTACTTGTTCCCATACATGAGCATGGGAGGTTCTTCCATTTCCTGGTGTCTTCTTCAATGTCTTTCTTTAATGATTTAAAAGTTTCATTGTACAGATCTGTTGTGTGTGGATCAGATCAATTCCAACGTATTGTAATTTTTTGTAGCAATTGTGAATTGGATCATTTTCCTGTAATCTTTCTCCATTTGCTTGTTATTGGTATATAGAAAGGCTACAGATTTGTGTAGATTGATTTTATGACCTGCCACTATACCAAAAGTGTTGTTCAGTTCTGGAACTTTTGGGCTCTCTTAAGTGCAGTATCATACCATCTGCAAAAAGTGATAGTTTGACCTCTTCTTTTTCCAATTAGTACTCCTTTAATTTCCTTCTCCTGTCTTATTTCTCTAGCAAGAGTTTCAAGCACTACGTCGAAAAGGAGTGGAGATAGTGGACATCGTTGTCTGCTTCCTGATTTTAATGGGAATGCTTCCAGTTTTTGTCGATTTAGAATGATGGTGGCTGTGGGTTTGTTGTATGTAGCTTTAATTAGGTTGAGGTATGTTCCCTCCAGTCCATTTCACTCTAGGAGTCTGAACATAAATCCATGCTGAATTTTATCAAATCTTTTTCTGCATCTATTGAGATGACAAAGTGGATTTTGTCTTTGAGTCCCTTTATTTGATCAATGTGGTTGATTCCTTCTTGGTTTATCTTTGATGGATCCCATGATTTCGAATATCCATCCATTTCTTTTAGATTTTCAGATTAATGGCATATAGGCTTTTGAAATATTCCCTCATAATGCTCTGAATCTTTTGAGCATCTATTGTGACGTTTCCCCTTTCATCTCTGATTTTGTTGATTTGGATTTGCTCTTTCTTTCTTTTGGTCAACTGGGCTAAAGGTCTTTCTATCTTGTTAAGGTTTTCAAAGAACCAGCTCTAATATTTATTGATTCTTTGTTTTGTTTTCTTTGTTTCTATTTCATTAATTTCTGCTCTGATTTTTTAAATTTCTTCTCTTCTGCTGGGTTTGGGTTTCATTTGTTCCTGCCCTTCCAGTGTCTTGAGTTGCACTGTTAGGTCATTTATTAGGGCTCTTTCTAGTTTTCTAATGTAGGCACTTAGAGCTATAAACTTCCCTCTTAGTACTGCTATTAATGTGTCCCAGAGGTTGTGTTGTGTTGCTTTGTAATTTTTGTTGAATTCCAGGATTTATTTTATTTCTTTCTTAATTTCTCCTTTGACCCACTTATTTTTTAGGAGTGTGTTGTTCAATCACCAAAATTTCTTGTAGTGAGAAGAGCATTTTTCACTGTTGATCTTTGGCTTTATTGCTTTGTGGTCTGATAGAATGCATGGAATTTTTCAATTTTTGAAATATTTGCTGAGGTTTGCTTTGTGTCTCAGTATGTGGCTAGTTTTTGAAAAAGTTCCATGGGGTGCTGAGTAAAAAGTGTATTTTTTCGTGCTTGGGTGGAATATTCGAAAGATGTCTGTTAGGTCCATTTGATGTATGGTATCTTTTAACTCAAACGTCTCTCTGTTTATTCTTTGTCCAGGTGACCGGTCTAATGTAGACAGTGGGGTATTGAAATCCCCTACTATTACTGAGTTGGGGTATCCTGTGCCTTAAAGTCCTGTAGTGTTGTTTATATGAATTTGGATGCGCCAGTGTTTAGTGTGTATATGTTAAGGATTGTGGTCTTCTTGGTCAACTGTTCCTTTGATCACAATGAAGTGACCTTTCTTATCTCTTTGCCTGTGCCAGCCGGCCAAGACAGACAGTACCTGAAAGGGGGAGTGAGGATTGAAAGAAAGAAAAGGAGATAGGAAAGATACTTGGCAGGACTGACAGTAAATACTGCAGCCCAGGTTTACTTCAGCTCCACCTTTTTATACAGAACTCAATTAGTTTTCATAGCTGTTTTCCCCACTTGTATCTAAGGGTCAAGGAGCGGTCAGACCAAAGCCTTCTTTGATCTTTTTGTTTACCACTATTGCCTCAAGGTCAGGTGTTGTGAGGCTCTCCATATAAACAGATTCCTCCTGATTAGGCAGATTAGATACTGGTGTGCATAACACAAACTCAGTAAACAAGACTGACACAGCTCAATGTACATAATAGACAAACAGCTCCCAACATCTCCCCCTTCTTTTTTTATTTTTGTAACCCCAGATTATGCTATATCTAGGACAGAAGGACCATGCCTGTCTTAGGTTGTCTTCTGCCAGAGCAAAGCCTTACCCGTCATCGGCACGTAGCTTCCATCAGGTACACCCTGTCTGAGGTTGACTTTCTCCCAGAAGATCTTACCCATCTTTGACTACGGGCCTCTGTTAGGGCGGGGAGCTCAATCTCATATTATGCACAGCTCCCTGTTCTTGCCACAGGCATAAATAACTTTACTGTCACCAGATAAAAACAAAGACAGGAGGAAAAGCATGTAAGGAGGCTCTCAGCCTTTTTAGAATATCTGCCGCTGTTTACAGGGTGGAAATGTGGAGAAAATTTTTGTTTTTTCTATTATCTCTTGGCATATCACGTTGACATTGGTATAATATCCACTTTGTCCCACAAGCACACTTATTTTTACCAAAACAAATAGGCAACCTGCTTCCCAATCCAAAATAATCATCAGGCGTTTTGAAGCAGGCTGAGCAATTAACCAAGAGTCATTCACAGTCAATACTATCTTCTTTCTCCCATATCACGAGGTGCAATGTTGTAACATAAATCCAGTATAGTCAGCCATGATCACTTGCAGGATCATCATCAGCCACGTCAGTCTCCTCATCATTCTTTTTTACTTTTTTTCCTTTGGCGCTCATCTGGCGAACCTCACCAGCCTTTCTGGCAGCCACCTGGCTCCATCAGCATCCTGTGGAAAAACACAAACATGCCCTCTTCCCCAAATCAATACAGGGTTGGGGCCATTCCATTGTCCAGTTAAAGGATCCTTCCACCTGATTTGGGTGTAGGTATCCTGTGATTGAGGGTGCCACATTCTATCTGCCACAGAGCAGTCATTTTTATCCAAATTCAAAAAGTTTAAAAGATTACTTGGTGACTGGGGATATAACTCCCCATTTTTTATTTTTTTGTAATTGTGTTTTTAAAGCACCATGAGCTCTTTCCACTATACCTTGTCCTTGTGGGTTATATGGTATCCCAGTTTTATGCTCAATGCCCAATTGTAAACAGAAGCGTTGGAATCCCTGACTGGTATAGCCAGAGCTTTGTGGGTTATACGTTATCCCGGTTTTATGCTCAATGCCCAGTTGCAAACAGAAACATTGGAACCCCTGACTGGTATAGCCAGAGCCATTATCTGTTTTTATAACATTAGGGGTCCCAGCTATGGAAAAGCAAGTCAAGCAATGAGTTATAACATTTTTTGTGGCTTCCCCTGTTTGTGCAGTAGCCATAATAAAGCCAGAAAATGTATCTATTGTAACATGTACATACCTTTGTATGGGGCGTGCGCTCGCTGGGCGCTCGGGGTCCCTGTGCACACTCCCGGGATGGCACGGCGGGTCCGCAGGTGTGCGCATGCTCTCTGGGCCCCTGGATCTCTGGGTCCCGTGTCTCTGGAGCTTCTCTGCTGCAGAAGCGTTGTTCTGCCGAATCCTGTCCCTAATCCACCTGTGTACTTTTCCTCAGGATGCGAGGTCCACTGGCCACTTGGGCCTCGCGGGAAGAAGTACGGGGACAGCGAAAGCTAGAATGTCCGTAACCCGGTCACGAGGGAGTGTGCCCCCTGGAGAGATTGGGCCGCAGGTAGTGACAGAAGACTCAAGACTGGCTTAGTCTGTGCTACAGCTTTATTCTCTGAGGTCCAGCTCTCTCTGTCCCAATTCTCTGCAGCCCAATTCTCTGCAGCCCGAATCTCTGCAGCCCAAATCTCTGACCATTAAGAAGAGAAGACTAAGGCATTTATACCATGGGGGTAGTGGTAAAAGCTTTGGCTGTTAGATGCTTTGTGAGGCATTGTATTTACATATGGAAGTGGGTTTCTGCCAGACTGCTGTCTGCTTAGGAAAAGTCTTCACATAACTAGTCATTGCAATTAAAACTCACTCTAATCTGAATTCCAGTATGAATTCATCTTAATCAAAGAATATATACTATATGATAAAATTTGGGATGAAAAGGCAATGTGATAAAGAAGCAGAAACAGACCTCAACTGATGCAGATAGCTTTATTAGCAACAAGGGGCAAACAACCTTCTGGCAGGAATGGAAGTTGTATATTGGGATTGGGGGGGGTCTGAGATTTATAGGTGGGGCCAGAAAATCCCAGAAAAGGGGTCGTGTCTTCCTGGAATCCCAGTAGGTAGGGTGTGCCTTCTTGGGGGTTGTCTTGCTCCTTCCTGGGATCTGGGAAGGAGAGATCCAGAGTTCTGATAGGGAAATCAAGTATCTTCAAGGAAGCTGATAAGGAACCAGATGTCTAGGCTAGAGGCAATGTGTTCTAAGATAGATATATTTCTCTTCTGGAGTGGGGAGGCAGGGTGGGTGTATGGTCAGTTCATTTTGTCATTTGTCAGGTTGATTTTTCCTTCATCCAGACCTTAAAGACATAAAAAGAAATAAACAAGGGTATCCTTTCTCTCTTAACTAAGAGGGGGTCCTCTGGTGGCATGGAGCAGGAACATGGCCTTAATTTGGTCTCAGGTAGTGGCTTGGGCAGTCATATGGGCTGCTCAGTCAGGAGATTTTGTAAGAATCTTTGGAGACAACAGTTGATTAAGCATACCACAATAGTCTCATTACTTGGGAGTCAATAGTGTTTAGTGGAGGGAGGAGGGAAGGGGAAGATGAGCTGGTCAGTCCAGTCCTCATTGCAGGTGTCCTGGTTCATTGAAGTTCCGGTCACGTGCTCAGCATGTCTTCAGGAATAGGGTATTATGTCAAGAAAAAGAGAGGTAAGGGAAAAAAAACAAAAAACAAAAAGCAAGCCAGGTGTGGTGGCACACGCCTTTAATCTCAGCACTCCGGAGGCAGAGTAAGGCATATCTCTGTGACTTCAAGGACAGCCTGGTCTACATAGTGAGTTCCAGGACAACTGGGGCTACA
>NW_008339247.1:238167-238725 GCF_000622305.1 Nannospalax galili
GAAACACGAATTGATCCTCATTATGGGGTTAGTCCTAGAGGGCTGAAGCCTAACCAAGTGTGGCAAATGGATATTACTCATGTTCCAGATTTTGTAAAAAAAATAGATTTGTAAAAAAGCAATTGATTTTGGTGAGCAGAGATTAACAGGCCATTCTAGTAAGCACCAGGAAGAAAGTAGTACAATGTAGTTCCAGAGGGAAATAAGAGCTTAAGCAGCACTTGGGATATTTTGGAAAAGAGTCTGGCTGGACTTTGCCTCCAAACCAAAAACTTGCCTGAGGCTAAGTTGAAAAGTGTGGGAAGCGAGCACGGCCGAGCCAGCCAAAGATGGCGCCCTGGCTGGCTGCCAAGCCTCGTGCCGTTTACTTCAACTCTTGGCTGATTGCCAAGGCTCGTGATCCTCGCTTGTTTACTCCAACTCCCTGAAGCATGGTGAGCCCGAACAGGTGCTGCCTGCCTGATGATCTTGCTACCTGGCCAAAGAGCTGCACTCTGCCTGCCCGCTGCACGTGTGTGTGCCCTGATTGGTCCTGGCTGGGGGGAGGGCTGTTGGAAA
>NW_008339247.1:238751-239546 GCF_000622305.1 Nannospalax galili
GAGAATGAAGTGAGAGATATAGGAGAACAACAAAGGTGTGAGTAGTGGGTGAGATAATGAAGAGAGAGAATATGAGAGAGAATAAGAGAGAATAAAGGAAGGAAGAGAAAAAGAAGCTTGAACCTCACCTTGGTGTCTGTGTCGTCTTTCCTCGGCTCTGCTGGACAGAGTCGTGGCTTGTGACAAGTGGTGGCCCGTACGGGGATCCCTGATGCTCCGGAGTTGTAAGAAAAAATGAAATAATAGTGCTAGCAAAAGTTCCCAGGAAAAGGGACGGAGGAAAGTTCCCCGGATAAGGGACGGAGGTTAAAGTTCCCCAGATAAGGGACGGAGGTTAAAGTTTCCCGGATAAGGGACGGAGGTTAAAGTTCCCCGGATAAGGGATGGAGGTTAAAGTTCCCTAAAAGGGACGGAGGTTAAAGTTCCCTAAAAGGGACTAGATGATTGATGATGATAAATAGCTAGACTTAGATGATAGATAGAGAGAATAGGTATAGATATATGATAAACAGATAGAATATAGATGATAGATATTGATGATAGATGATAATAGATGATTGATAATAGATGATAGATAGATGATAGATAGGATGATAGATGATAGAAGACAGATATAGATAGATGGATAGATAGAAGATAGATAGATGGATGATAGATAGATATAGATGATAAATAAATGATTGATGATGAAGTTAGGACCACAGGCAGTGGCGAAGAGAAAATTAATATTTGCAAATATGGGAAACGTACAGAGTAAGTATGAACTTAAGAATATTTGAGAATATGGGAAACGTA
>NW_008339247.1:240436-245702 GCF_000622305.1 Nannospalax galili
ACGGCCGAGCCAGCCAAAGATGGCGCCCTGGCTGGCTGCCAAGCCTCGTGCTGTTTACTTCAACTCTTGGCTGATTGCCAAGGCTTGTGATCCTCGCTTGTTTACTCCAACTCCCTGAAGCATGGTGAGCCCGAACAGGTGCTGCCTGCCTGATGATCTTGCTACGTGGCCAACGAGCTGCACTCTGCCTGCCCGCTGCACGTGTGTGTGCCCTGATTGGTCCTGGCTGGGGGGAGGGCTGTTGGAAACGCTATATAAAGAGCTGAAGTGTGTAAGAAGGGAGAATGAAGTGAGAGATATAGGAGAACAACAAAGGTGTGAGTAGTGGGTGAGATAATGGAGAGAATATGAGAGACAATAAGAGAGAATAAAGGAAGGAAGAGAAAAAGAAGCTTGAACCTCACCTTGGTGTCTGTGTCGTCTTTCCTCAGCTCTGCTGGACAGAGTCATGGCTCGCGACAGAAAAGCATTGGACTAATTTCTCTGGTGGAAGAAATTTCAAGACAGCCTAATGTAGAAATGGTGGTGTGGCTATTAGTGGTGAATATTCTACATATTTACAGTGAAAAAGAGCAAATGTGGCAGAAAGAAATACAGAATCTACTGGATGGATTGAAAAAGCGCACTAGGAAGATTAATGTTGAAGATCTAGCATGTGCTGAAGAGGATCCCTTTGATATTGAGATTAAAGTGATTATGGAGGGGCCTAGAGATTCACACTTAAATAACAGAGAGAGTGCCTCCAGTTCAAAATCACACCTAGTTAAGCCTCGAACTTGTGAAAGGAAAATTCTGCAAGGACCACTAAAGAGAAAACCTTCTAAAATGGATAAAGCAGGCTGGAGTCCATCCCAAAATTGCAGTCAAACTTGGCAGTGTCGTTTTGGTGCTGGCTTTACAGGCATGAAAGATGTAAGAGTGAAGAGTAAGCAGTTCTTCCTCCACAGTATCAGAGAGCCTCCAAAGTCAGGCAGCATGCAGCAGGGTCCCAATCCCCTATAAAAACAGCCTCGATAGGCCATTGCATGAAGCTGTGAAGGTGAAGCCTGGTTGGCAATGGAGACCTCAAGAAGATATTCATGATTCCAGAGCTGTGAGGCATCTGCCAAGAAGACCTGTATACAGGAAGTCATAACAGCACAAGAGATGTGTGTTGCATGAAGCAAAGCTAGAGAGGATGCGCTATTTAAGCCTTTTGGAAATAAAGTCCTAGAAGTTGAATGTGGAACTACTGAATTATGGGTTTGTCCTCCTGGTTTTCAGTCTTGTTTTGGTCTGCTATTTCCTCACTATGCCTCTACTCCTCCCTTTTGGAATGGTAATGTGTATCTGATTCCACTGTATGTTTGGAGAATGTAATTTGTCTTTAGTTTTATACGGACTTACATTTAAGATACTTACCTGAGTCTCAGAACTAACTTTGGAATGGACTTTTGAATAGTATCAAGACTGGTAATGACCATAGGGACTTTTAAGGATGGGCTAAAAACATTTTTCATTTTATACAGTCATGAGCCTATAGAGGCCAGGGGGTGGAATGTGGTGGTTTGAATGAAAATGTCCCCCATAAGCTCCAGGTATTCAGACATTTTGTTCCCAGTAGGTGGCGCTGTTTTTTGAGGTCTTAGAAGGTGTGGCTATCTTGGAGGAAGCACGTCAGTCACTGGGGCAGGCTTAGAGACTTGTTAAGACTTGCCAGATCTCCAGTTGAGCTCTTTCTTCCTGTGCCTGCTTGAGGATGTGAGAGCTCAGCTTCTGCTTTTGCTCCAACTACCTCTGGCCACCACACCACTTCCAGCCACCTTGCCTCCCTGTCATGATGGACTGTAATAGCCCTGGAACCATAAACTCAAATAAACTCTTCTTTTTATAAGTTGCTTTGGTCAGTGTTTCTATCACAGCAACAGAAAGGAACTAATACAAGGACCCTCTTTCCATTTCACAAAGGCTTTTAACCTGGGTAAACACAGAGGGTGGGGGAAGATTCCTGTTCAGCTCTCCCATTTCTGTCTCCTGTCTCAGAATTTTTCCAGCTCTAAAGCTCTTATTTACCACCAAACTGCAAGAGCTTTTAGCAACCATCTGATGTTTTTCTATTTCCATTATACATTCATAAATTCTTTTATGAATAAGACTATGAACTCTCAGTGGGGGACACTGTTTCTCACCTGTATCATAGTGGGAACAAAATGATTAATGTTTGCTAAATGAACCCATTATAAAATGATTACAGCAGTGATTCCTGAAATAATAAAATGAAAATAAAAGGATATCACTCTTAACAAAAGATCAGTTTTTGAAGAGATAAACATACTGAATAAACGCTGTACTATTTTCACTGCAATAATTCATGGATCCTTTGAGAGGGTAGATTATTAAAAAATTCGAATAATTGTTAGCTTCAGAACCTGAGTCCTGTCACCCTAATATGCCAGTCTCAACCATCCAAGCTCAATATGCTAGTTAAGCAGGCAAATAATTAGGAAAAGCAGAAAATTTCATTCAATGAAATCACATTGTGCAGAGACCAGTGACCTCCCAAGTCCTTTTTCTTGTCCCTGAAAAGGGTAGGTTTAAAGAGAGGTCAGTAAGAATGCATGACTGGGCAGCGCTAGTGAAGGAGTGATGTATAAGGGAAAATCCAAGAAAGATCAACTGAGATGGGAAGACCCACCTGGCATGAAGGTAGCAACATACGCTAGATTCTGTCCCAGCCTGACTTGAAAGAACACTTACTCACTAGCATTGATTTATCCCTGCTTCCTAACTGGAGAAGCAATATGACTGGCTCCCTCATGCTTCCTACTAGTACAGGTAGAGCCCCCTCACCACCATGCCTTCCTCACCACAACAGACTATGCCTTTAAACTATGAGCTAATATGAATCTTTCTTTCTGTGTCTTGCTTTTATCAGTTATTTTGTCACAGCAATGAAAAGTTAAATGAAATAGAAAATTGTTACTAAAGAATAGGGACTTTACTGTGTGAAAACCGAGAATACATTTCTTGGGTACAGAACTGATTTATGGTAAAAATGTAGCAGAATTTGGCGGTTCCCAAGAGCAGAAGCCTTAGAATTTTTAAACAGAGATTAATGTGTCTTGCTTTTATCAGTTATTTTGTCACAGCAATGAAAAGTTAAATGAAATAGAAAATTGTTACTAAAGAATAGGGACTTTACTGTGTGAAAACTGAGAATACATTTCTTGGGTACAGAACTGATTTATGGTAAAAATGTAGCAGAATTTGGCGGTTCCCAAGAGCAGAAGCCTTAGAATTTTTAAACAGAGATTAATGGATATTTACATTGGGAGTTTCAAAGATCAAAATACTAGAGAAATACAGGGAGGGGAGGCCTGGCTCATGAATTTCAGAAGATAACAAAATTAATGTTAAGCAGAATGCAAGCTATTGGTATTATATTATAGCAGAGAATACAGGTGCATTCTGTCTATGCCCTGAAGATGACCAGGCTGAATTGAAAAATAATATACTCATGTAGTTTTCAAAGGAAATATCAAAATGTCTAGGATTCCTGATGTGGTATGTTATTACAGTCTGCTCCTATTGAAGCCAGAGGAAACAAGTCAGACAGAGGAAACAAGTTGATCAAAGATATGAAAATAGATATTTTGGTCAGAAGAGAACAGAAGGGAAATTTAAAATCATCCCCATCTGCGTTTGAAAGCAGCAGTGATTGTTAGAGAGATTACCACTGTGGAAGATCAGTTCCCAGAAAAATTATTCATCCATGCGGGAATTTCCTCCAAGGCTGACCAACTGATTAGCACTTCAATGACTGTGGAGAGTTTGGAATCCTGAAGATTCAGAGCCTATTTACAATTCATCTTGGTCCATATTTAGCCCATATACAGCCACTCCTTGCTCACCTCTATTTCTGCCTTATCTTTGGAGTAACAGAATTTAGTAACTGAACAAAAAGTTTCCACTGACCAAAAAGCAAAGAATGTCATGAGATAGCACCTGAGATTTATAGTAGAATCCCCCACCCACTTTCTGTGACCCCCAGTGGATTTGAAGAGTCCAATGGATTTGAAGAATATGTTGATTTATGACTTCTTTATTTTATTAGTAGAAGAAGTTCATGAAATTGCTACCTTATTGGAACATGGTATATATGAAAACTAAAGCTGTGTTACTGTACCTTGGTTACTCATATTTGGCTCCAGAATGAACCATATATTTTATTCATTTAAGGCAAGAACTGTTTATTTAATTGGTTACTCATATTTGGCTCCAGAATGAACCATATACTTTATTCATTTAAGGCAAGAACTGTTTATTTAATTGAGAGATGTATTACAGTTGGAATATTTCTTCTAGATTGTCTCTGAAATGAAATACTTATTTTTTAACTCCAACATGGTCCCTTCAACTGACATCCTTAGCGTCACATAGCCCTGCATATATCAGCTTGGAGATATGACCTGATGCCCTTCTTTGCTTAAGTTGACCAATACAAATTTGGGAGTAGGGAAACTACTAAAGCCCTTAAAACCCAGGGGACATTGGATTTTGCTTTCCAGATTCCCTCTCTACTTGTATAGATTCATCTTTATGTATGAGTGTATTTTGTGCAGATAATTATGCCATAATTACAACTACCATGAAGAAAATAAAAGCCTGACTCTTCAAATAAAAATCTTAAGAGTGGTCTGAACCTAGAGGACACCTGTTCTCCTGATATCACTCAGAAGCTCACGGACCAGGCCACACTCACACATTTATTCCCAAAAGTTTCTCCAGCCTCATTGTGGAAGCACAAATTTAGTTTTATTTTAACTTGATGGGATATATCATCTTTCTAGTAGACACACTGCAGGGCTTGTGTGAGAGGGATTACACAGAGGGATTATCTCTGAGGTGGAAAGACATACCCTGAGTGTGGATCACACCATACCATGGGATGAATTTCTTGGTTGATTCAAAATAGCAGAGTGAGCATCATCTTCCTGAGATTTCTTACAGCAGGTGTTATGTGACCAGATGCTTCATGCTCCTACCACCTCAGTCAGATCCAACATCATATCACACTTTTGCTGCCATGATGACTCTTCCCTTAAACTTTGGATCAAAATAAGCCCTTTCTTTCTTAAATAGTCTTTGTTAGGCATTTTAACAACTAGAAACGGAGTTAATGAAACACACTAGCAAAACCCTACTTTCATTTCATCTATATCCAATAGCCTTTATCCAAGGGGCTTTTTATTGGCCAGGACTGCTAGAAGAATCAAACTTACAGAAA
>NW_008339247.1:246787-248700 GCF_000622305.1 Nannospalax galili
CAGTTAAGAAGCTGTCTGTGCTGTGGCTTCACAACTTCTAATTTATAGTGACTCCATTTTGTTCACCCAGCTTTCTCCCCCTCCCTTCTTCCCTACTAGCCACAATCATGCAAATGCCATGAAGGCTGTACTTTGCAGCAGTTTCAGGGAGATTTTTTTCTACAACACTGGGAAACTTTTTCTTAACTGAAACTTAAAACCTTTTTGTTAGGTGAAAACTTCCTCGATAACTGACCTCCAATATTTATGGCATTACTATGTGATCTCCATCTGTTTTGGTGCAATTATGATTACTTAGCTTGCCCCTGGCATGATATAAATGTGGTTCTAAACTTTATAAACCCTGCTCTGCCTCTGCTCAGGATCAACAGTCCTTTTAGGCTTGAGCTGACTGTCCCTTGCAGGTTAATTACTAATTAAAGGACGATAACTGACCTCCAATATTTATGGCATTACTATGTGATCTCCATCTGTTTTGG
This sequence comes from Nannospalax galili, assembly GCF_000622305.1. NCBI lineage: Eukaryota > Metazoa > Chordata > Mammalia > Rodentia > Spalacidae > Nannospalax > Nannospalax galili. The sequence continues at coordinate 247,267 of NW_008339247.1, forward strand.
TGCAATTATGATTACTTAGCTTGCCCCTGGCATGATATAAATGTGGTTCTAAACTTTATAAACCCTGCTCTGCCTCTGCTCAGGATCAACAGTCCTTTTAGGCTTGAGCTGACTGTCCCTTGCAGGTTAATTACTAATTAAAGGACTCTTAATTCAACCATCATTATGTTTTTATCCTTTATGTTCCCACAGGATACAACAGTGATCCTATTGAGTACCTGGCTCTTCCATTCTCCTCATCACATAAGCTATCCAGACTGAATCACGTGGTGTGGAATTTCCTGATACTCTGTAAAAGGATAAAATGAGTCAGATATACTTCTTTTCCTTGGGGAATTTCTCTGACATCTCCTTTTGGCCACAACCACATCTCTTTTCTGCAGCAAACTTCCCTTAGCGTACATTATCTCTGTTAATGAAGCTCCTTATCCATGCAAATGAGTATCAAAACATATTTATATCCTTGTGTTGGAGGTATTTGGATAAATTCTATCTACCAGGTTTAAGTGGCTCATGTACATGGAGGGAAATGCCGTTGTATCCCATGAAGTGGCTTACTAGGGTTGTGTTTGTTGCAAGATAGGACATCTTGAATAGATTTTGAGAGCTACTGTTGGGGAGGGTTGCAAAAATATTGTCTACCCACAGAGATTTTTTTTTCAGATGTTCAATGGGGTAAATTATGTATGTATTCCAGAAGAGGCTATTGTGCAATTTGGGCCATTATGGGCTTCCCATTGAGACCCAACTAAAGTTACTCAAGGAGTTGAAATTACAACTGATAGAATGCCCTGGTTGCAGAAAGCCTGCATTGTCAATCAGCCACCTACCTCCCTCTTGTAAGGACTGCTTGTTGAAACAGTCTGTTTCCCATGACAGCTGGTCTCCTTGAGTGAATGGCCCCAAGAAGAGATGATAAGACCTCTGTCATGATAAACTAGAGCCAATGGGGCCAGGAAGAAGGGGACTCCTTAAGGGGACCCATGATCAAGAAGATAGCCAGCACAAAAGTTCCAATGGCCGCTCCCCTTGGTCATCAGTGGAGTCCAGCATAAGGGAAAGCTCCTGTCCACGGTCCCTTCCTGAGATGCTTCAATAAATGCTGCCTTGTCTGAGACCAGTTATGGTCTCCTTCCTCTCCTGTTCCTGTGTTCTGCACACCAAACCCTAACAACACCCTTTTGTTGCCTGTAGTCCTTTTCCTGCTGTTGCACCATCTGTTGAGCCTGAACAGGAGGTCAGAGATAGAATGTGAATACTGAACAGGATGGGTTCTCTCAGGACACGGAGCTCCATATAGAGCAGCTCTCTTTGCTGCTTTATCAGCTAATCTATGACTCTTTGCTTCTTCAGTGTTTCTTTCACAATGTCCTGGGATTTTAATGTTGGCTGATTTTTTAGGTAACTGAAGAGAACTCAACAATTCTAAGATTT
>NW_008339247.1:248769-265288 GCF_000622305.1 Nannospalax galili
GGGATGGGTTGTTTTTCATGCTGGTGAGGTCTAGCTTTGGCCCAGGATTTCCTCACTATGCCTCCTGTCAAAATGCTAACTTTCTGAAGACTCAAGTGGAAGAAATTCAAGAGTGAGCATGTCCAGTATGCAGACTGGATGTAAGATTCACTACTGGGAACAGTATTGGCAGGTTGGACCTAAGAATTTACATATGGATCTTAAAACTAATTCAAAATTATAATTTGTTTTTGAAATTCAGGTGCTAGACAAATGGCTTAGTAGTTAAAAGCCTGTGCTGTACTTGCAGAAAACAAGACCTCGGTTAATATCAGCAACATCAGGTAGCTCACAACCACCTGGAAATCCCCCTCCAGGGAGATCTGACACATTCATATGCAAGTACCCATACACAGGCATGCACACACAGATAAGTAAAACTGTTTAAATATAATGAAATTTTTAAATACTGTGGCTATAAAGCTTTTCCACACAGCATTGTTTTACAAATATTATGAAAATGTCCTCTGATCCAAAAAACAAATTCTGAATAATCAATTTACTTCCTCTGACATAAGCCATACAGAACAAAACAGAAATTACCTCTCAACCAAAGGGCACAGAAATAAGGAAACAAGAGACAGAAGACAAAACACTGTTTAACCAGAGGGCCAACATGTCATAACCTGTAAATACAGCATAAGCCACCTCAAAGCAATTTCTTAAGGGAAAGTGATGGAGAGTTCTGATAGGAAGGAAACGTTTCCACATGAAATCATCTGACCAAAGGCAAGGAGTTACCAAAGTATGGAACCATGGGGACACGCTGCTTGTCTTCTAATTTCAGTAAATTGCTGGTGATTTCAAAACTAGTTGGACCTTGATAGTCTTCAGACTACATAACCAGAATACTACAAACTGTGCTGCCCATCACCACACAGACGAATGAGCAAGGAAGGAACTGGATCCTCACTTTGAGCTTTATTCAGAAGACAGGAAGTCAGAGATGGCAGTGAGTTTAACACCATGGAAAAATATACTTCCTGTTTTGTGAAATGGTTGAATTTTCAGTCATTGACACTCTAGATTCATTGACTTTCCCATGTGAACTCAGTATCAGTGGCTTGACTGAGGAAGAGAAGTCTTGAACATGTTGGCAGATGGAAGCACTGCCTAGGACTGGACAACTACAGCTAAATTTACAACTACTTTCTGGAATGACCCTGAAGGGAAAATTTCACAGGGGGACAGAAATTTGGCGAGTGCCCATGGTCATAGATTTCCTTGACTGGCCCAGTGGCCTCTGTGTTGTCAAGTACTCATTGTGTACTGATTCGTCTCATTGCTCAAAGGGTTTATGAACAAAAAGACCATGGTGCAGGAATTGATCCTTGTCATAGGTGACGTAATGTGGAAACCAAGCCTGACCCGGATACATGTTCTGAATGGTTAGTGAAATTATTGGGAGATGGGAAATGGCATGATTGAAGAACTGGTTGTGTCAGATTATTCTAGGAGCTGGGAACACCTGATTTGATGCTCTCTCTGTTGGTACTGTTCTTTAGTTGGGAGCCTCACCAGAAGTAATACCGCTCTGCCCAGGACCCCTAACCATTGTGACCTCAGCTGTCTACTCTAACGTTATTTTCCCAGTTTCAGGTGGATGTTTTAAGGCTTCTGACTTGATGATGCTTCCTTTCTGCTGTAATTTGTTCTTTCACTTGGAAGCCTTACATGAGGGGACATGCTGTCCTACCCAGGATTCTTCATCAGGAATACCACTGACTTGCATCACTGAGGCTGCCCCAGTAGATTTCTGATGGAATTTGGAGCACCTATTTTGATAATGCTATCCATGCATCTATCTACATTCCTTCTACTAAAATACACACCTATTGATTTCTTACATCGATTCATTTACTTTGGTTGTGACATAGATATTAAACTCACATATTCAAAATTAAATGTATATATTTCATAGATAATTTTCTGGACTACATAGAATACTTCATAAAGATAACCAAGTTTGAGCCGGGAGTGGTGCAACATGGCTTTAGTCCCTGCACTCGGGAGACAAAGGCAGGTGGATTTCTGTGAGTTGAAGGCCAGGCTGGTCTATATAGTGAGTTCCAGGTCAGCTGCAGTACAGGGAGACCCTGTGTCAAAAAGACCAAGGAAGAAAAGAAGATAACTTAAGTTCAACAAATATTTCAAATATTAATAGTTAAAAATCATGTTAAAATTTAAGACTTCAATATGTATACTTCTAAAAACAAATATATGATTGAGGAATGTCAAATCATCACCTTGGCCAGGTGTGGTGGCACAAGCCTTTAATCACAAGACTCCAGAAGGGGACCTAAGAACATCTCTTAGTTCCAGATAGGCTGGTCTACATAACATGTTTTTAGTCTATCAGATTCAAATAGTGAGACCCTGTCTTAAAGAACAAAAAACTTACAACTTAGAAGGATAAAAAGAAAACTAGTTAATGCCAGGGTGATGGATTAATATAATCATTAAACTGAGACCAGGTAATAGTTTTTCTCTTAACTATATTCAGATTGCATGGATTGGATATTGGAGGTGAGGTAGAGAGCAGATAATTAATAAAATGAACACAGAAAACCAACAAGGATCAGAATCAAAACTGCTATTCAAAGACATAGGATGTGTTCCTGAAAGCTTCAGTTGGGAACTTGACACACCTGTAAATTAATCCACATCCACTGCTCTGTAGGTAAGCACAAAAAACTCAATGTTTTCCTAAGCTGTAGTTTGGCAAAAACAAGCCTCCCTCTGTCCTAAAGACCAAGGGAGGAGAGGTGGCATTTATACCTCCCAGAAGGAATTTTCTAATAATGCTATCAAACCAAAAATAAAAAATTAATTCTAGAACCAAATGTCAGTCAGCATGGCCAAGGAACACAAATATAGCTTACCTCAAACCATATACGCCCAAGTTATTATAGTACCATGACTTTTCTTCCCGTTGTGTAGTACCAGAATGTTTATGCCAAAGTGCTATTAAATACATTGGTGGTAACATCAGGTAGGCATATTTCTTCTCAAGTTGTGAGATCTATCAGAATTCAGATCCTATTTGATAGCATTATTAGAATTGTGGTGGGTGAAAAGCAGGGAGGAGGAACATTGGCTGTGATCCCCCACAGAGCAAGGTGGACCTCAGGAATAGATTATTTAGTGTCAGAGTTTCAGAGTAGAGTGTTTTTCCATTTGGTTTTCTTGGCTCCTTTGTAAATGAAAGGGACCTGTAAGTCAGGTAAGAAGCCCTGTATAAATGGTACCTCCAACTGCTTTTCTATTAGAAATAAATCATAATGAAATATGCTGTTGTAATTAGCATGTAACTAAGTGGCCATTAGTCACCTGTTAAAGTTCTATTGTGGCTAGAAGGAATTGTAGAATAAAGGCAAGGCACTACCTCTTTAAGTTGCCATGGCCAAATGGTCAAGGTTTCATTCCTCACCCTCAATAGTTAAGGATACATCCAACTGGAGTTTTGAACAGGATTAGGAGGGTTCTTCCCCTGTAATTCTAAAAGAAAGTGGGAAAAGTATACACAGAGAGGATACAGGTCATTAGAAATATGAGCGATTCCCTAGAAACATTCCTCTAAGAGATCTCCGGATCCTGCCATGTGTGTCTCAGAGCATCCTCATCTGCAGCATTGGCATGGGTAGCCAAGCGTCTTTAGCACTGGGTTGGGAATTGATGTCATGTAATTTAGAGTGACTTCTACAGGTGAAGCTCTGCAGTGAAAGTTGGAGTGTATGACATAGGAACTGTGTGACCTTGCAGGCTTTACCATCGTACCACTTCTAATATAAGATCTCTACCCAAGGAATGTAAAGAGATAATGTGTTAGTGGTATACCTATCTGCAGGCAATAAAATGGAGAATTTTCCTTTTTTTCATTTAGAGTTAGTTTGGGAAAGATTAATACCATATCCTTATATTACATTCAAAGTATGCTTACACACATTTTGAATGTCACTGCTTTTGGCAAACATACCATCTGTAAGTTTCACAGTGAAGAGGAAACCGAAAAGGAAAATCTCTGACATCACAAAATTACCTGACTCACACCTTAGCAAACATCTCACACCAACTACATGTACACTGAGGACACTCCTAGAGAATTCCATAGTAATCAAATAGGAGAAATTTTAGCATGCACTATTTAGTAGCATTTGACTAATAAACTATTTGTAACTGAATGTCAAAATAAGTAACCATATATTTTTGTGTCAATGTGCTCATTCATGTCTGCGAGTGTTGAATGCATGAATCAAGGTGCTTGTTGCTCAGAGGACAAACAGGTGTATTTCCTCACTTTCTACATATTTAGACAAGGATCTATGTTTTCCTCCAGTGTACAGCAGGCTACATGTCCTATGAGCATCCTGACATACTTCTGCTTCTGCCTCCTACAGCATCGTGGTTATATTGGGATTGAGTGTGTGCACTGCTGTATCTGAGTTTATGTAGATTCAAAATCCCAAGTTTTCTAAGACATGTCATGAGCTCTACCTACTGTGCCATTTCTGTAGCACAAATGTTTTTAGCATGTTGTTGACATTCTAAACCCCAGAAAGGGCAGATTTTACTCTAGTGAATAAATATGCATGTTTCTAGACAGGTCTGCACTTTGTTCACTCAAAAGACATAAAATCCCATGTCAAAAGAAATTTACATCCTTTAGAAGGAAGAATTTCAGTAAAATTTGAGTAGCCTTTCATTGGAATCAATCCTTTGTCTAAGATTATGTAATGGCAGTCAGTGGCTTATGTTTACAGCCTGCATTTTTACAGACCAATAGCAGTTAGGCTTTTGGTATTGCTTTCAAGGACACAAGTTATTGGAGTGATCAGCAGGATCACATTCAAAGTCTTCGTTTTATTTTATTTGTTTGGTCCATTTCTTCCCTGATTTTCTGTAAGATGGACTTTCCTTTAATCCTCAGAAACAGGATTCCCAACCTTGACTGTAGCCTCAGTAAATGCCTGGAAGGTGTTGAAGCTAGGACACATTCTGGCTGTTCAGTTATAAAGTCTTGTTGGACCCTTCACAGAACACCTCTAAGTGCCAGATCTTATCTTTTCATTACATATAAGGGAAAAGACTTTCATTATATCTGGAAATTGGGGGACTAAAGCTTAAAATAACAGCTCTTAGGCTTCAGTTTTCTCAATGGTGGGTGAATGCATTCCCGCCAAATCCATTTAGAAAACTGGCTAATTATTAAGACAGAAAACAAAGTCTCAATAGTGAAAGAAAATCAATCAGTTCATCTTTGATGTCCAGAATTACTCTGATGCATTGGTGGTTGGCTATTACACTTTGAATGGGGATCCCACCACCAAATCTTTTACAGCATTACCCTTCAAGCTCAGCCATCACTAGAGTGGAAGGACCATCCTGACATGAGGGTAACTGACAATATCCCTCATCAGTGACATCACTTATTTTGGGGGGTTAGAGGTTTCAGGAGGGCTACTTTCTTTTAGAATGCCATCAACAGTATTCTATCCATTGGTTTATATTCACCTATGTAATCACCCATGCTCTTCAATCTCCTCTTCATTTTTGGTTTTCTGTGATCTCACAGATATTGATCAGTCAAGGAAAGTAATTTTAAAGGTTCAAGTAATTAACTGGGCTTGTTGTTGTACTTATACTTGCTGGCCATTTTAGACTGTCTTAATTTGTCTAAAACTCTAAGACAGAGAATTTAAATGTGATGCACAGAGTAGGCCAATTAGTGAAATAAATACCTATTAACTGTCTATATTTCTGAGCACATAATCATTTACAAACTGTAATATTCCCTATTATCTCTCTGAAACCTCTTTGTAACTTGCACAACCAATAGTAAGAGTCTGAAGCTTCCTTGCACAACCAATAGTAGCTTCTTCCTGTTTGATTGTGGAATAATTCATATATTAGGATAATACCATCATCCAAAATCAATTTTATCTAAAAAGCAGTAATCTTTTCTCTTTAATCATTCCATTCCAGAAGATCCAAAACTCTTTACAGGAACTGCACAAGGGTGCACTTACATACATGAAGGCAAAAGACCAAGACACACAAAATAATAAATGTTATAAAATGTGTATGTGAACAGAAGCAAAACATGTTAACTATCTGAAGAAATTTTTTTCCATAATAAAATTAAAGTTGGTTTGAAATTAAAGCCCTTTATAAGAGACAATTAGAAATTGTTTTTGTTAAAAGAACTTGATTTCTCTGGTTCAGTTTATGTGACGTCCTAAAACAAATGCAGAGAACTGTGTATCCTACAGCAGAACTTGGCCAGTGGCAGATCACCATCCACCAATTCTGGTTCTCTACAACCCACCCTGTCACCAGAAACTATGCAACAAAGAATGCTGGAGAGGAAGAGAAGGAACAGATGTATGTGCCATGAAAGGGGTTCAGTAGATGAGATCACTGGGCTGTTGATAGACCAGCAATATCTATGTGCAGGATAGAGAGCAAAACACAGATGCTGCTCAGTCCACACAGCTGGACATCTCAGCAGTACTGTTCTGGCAGAGAGCTGAAAAATTCATAGAGTTGTTCTATTTAGTCCATGTTGGAAATGCTAATGGAGCTGCAGTCTGTCACTGGAGGATTGTAGCAGCAACAGCAGCAGCCACAGGAGTAGACACACTCAGCAGAGAGAAAACACATGAAGGCAGGAAACACTGCTTTTTCTTCAGATATCTTTATTGAGGTGCCAAACACGTCTTGCCTGTTCACAGCCAAAGCCTGGCTTTATATGTTTTGGCAGGTCACCTATGTAAGCCAATTTGTCCCTTAAGTACTGGCAAGCACACCATATATAATCAGTGACAGTTACAAATATACACTCCTAAGTGTGGACACTGGCACAGGCCTTTTTCACCATTTCCAGGTGAGTAACAGGCAAAGCTGCCAACAAGGCTTTCCCCCAACTCAGTATCATGTAATTGACCATGACAAGGCTCCTCATTTCACAAACACTGATGCACAGACATCAACTACAGGCAGTCCGCTGCAATCAGTCTTACCTCAGAAACCTATTGGGGGTAGTTTGTTTCAACAGGTTATTCATATCTAGGTTTATTGGCACAGGCATTTAACACCATCACTTGGATCGTAATTGTAAGGAAATATCTCCACCACAAACCATGTAGGCTATTGCCACTACTGTTGGTTACATGCTGAAACTACATGGTAAATCACTATTGCTGAAGACATCACATGCTCAGGTTGCAGACCACGGAGAAATTATTCTGTAAAAAGGTGGAAGCTTCCTCAAATCTAGCTGGATTGCATGGTGGCAGGTTCAGTGCAGATTGCTGAGGGACAATTGTCACCAAGAGTCCTGCTCAGTCATAAACCACGTGTGACCAGTGCCAACAGGACAGGGAGAATATGCCTCCTGGTAATACAGTGGCAAAACTAATGTTTGGGTCCAACAAACATCTTTCAGGTTGGATTTAGAGCCCAGTCCACAGTAAGAAACTTGTGTCTGATAGTATAAGACAGGAACAAAACTTGTGGCCGGAGAGGTCATAGACTCCAGTTGGGAAGCAATTGCTATTGTTCTGTTAGGTGGATGGGATATGATGCTCAAATTCCCTTATCAACATTTCAGTTCAAGTCTAACAGGTCACTGAGATTGTCAGTGGCAATCCATCATGGAAGAAAACTTCCTTTCCTAATAGATTGTACACCACAAAGACTCAGAATCATGGTGAAGATCCTGAGAAAAAGTGAGTATTCCTCTGGCACGGTGGCCTAATGTTAGCTATAGAGGACATTTGTATCCACGCCCTCTGCCCACAAAGATCTAAAACTATTACAAAAAATGTTAGCGTCAGAGGAAGGGGTGGAGTGTTGTCGAGGAAATTTTCTCTGACTTGATATAGTCCTTCTCAAACAGAGGAATGAAACTCAAGAAGTAAACACAAGTTCTGGAATGTTCAAACTTGCAAAATTCCCAAGGCCACTCCACAAAGTTATAGAACCAGTAAACAACTGTGAAAAGAAATTCCCCAACCAAGCTGCCTTGCCAGTTGGGTAGAGATCACAGTTTTCAGCTTCCATGAGTCATCAATTATACTGATTGGGATTTCTTTTGATACAGCTGTGTGTTCTTGTCCATGTTCCTGGAGGTAACCCCAGTAAAATCCTTGGTTCACATAATCAGACTTTGGTAGATTTGCTTGTTTGTGTCATTAGTTTCATATCTCAGGTGAGTAAACGTTTGCTCAGGTCTCCGCAGGAAAAATGTCATGCAACACTGCTGCTCTTGGGAGCTATGGTAGCTTGATCCTTGCCCGTTGTTTACATTCTTAGAGGCTTGAGAGTGAGTCTTCCCTAACCTCAGTGAACTCATATAAAACATTAATAACTCTTGGATTTTACATTTCTAGGAAATGTTCTCCCATGATTATTTGGCATTGAAAAACCACTGTGGTGTGAAACTGTTCTGCCATGTTATTTAGGAAACTGACCGCCATAGGCATTGTTCACATTCACAGGGCTCTTTGCCACAATTAATTTCTTCTCGTAATTGTAAGGAATTATGAAATGTAATTTTTTTCCACATTCTTTGCATGGAAAGGGTTTTTCTTCAGTATGAATTTTTCATGTAATATCAGATAAATGTACAAATGTAGGATTTACATTGCTTTCATTCACTTTATTTTGGTCTAATATGAATTTTGACATAAGGGAAGATAACTGTGTTATCTAATGGCTTTACCCCAGTGTTTGCATTCATAGGTTTACTAAAATATGGATTCTTTCATGGAAAGATGATTCACTTCTAAAGGCTTTTCCATACCATTCCTATTCACAGGGTTTTGTGTTGTATGAACTTGTCAGGTCTCTGAACATCACTGGGGAATCTGAAATCTTCACCACATTATTTATGTTCATATAGTTTTTCTCCACTATGTGTTTTTTCATGTAACTTAAGTCATTTGTGCATCTAAAGGCTTTGCCACATTGTTTACATTCCTATGCTTTTTCTCCACTATGTGTTTTTTCATGTAAATGAAAATCACTTTTAAGTATAAAGGTTACCATATTGTTTACATTCACATGGTTTTTCTCCACTGTTAATTTTTTCATGTAACTTAAAATAATTGTGCCATCTAAAGGCCTTACCACATTGTTTACATTCATACAGTTTCTCTCCTGTATGAATATTTTCAGGTACTTGAAAGTGACTGTACTATCTAAAGGTTTACCACATTGTGTACATGCATAGGGATTTTCTCCAGTATGAATTTTTCCATGTAAGTCAATATATCTGTGAGATCTTAAGGTCTTACCACATTGTTTACATTCATATGGTTTTTCTCCAGTATGCATTTTTTCATGACTACAAATATGACGTTTTGTCCAAAGGCTTTACCACATTCTTTATATTCATATGGTTTTTCTCCAGTATGCGATTTTTCATGTAACTTAAGACATTTGTGCCATCCAAAGGCTTTACCACATTGTTTACGTTCATATTGTTTCTCTCCAGTATGAATTTTTTCATGTACTTGAAGATAACTGTATAGTGTAAAGGCTTTACCACATTGTTTATATACATAACGTTTCTCTCCCGTACATTTTCATGCTTTTGAAGATGACTGTTATATCTAAAGGCTTTACCACATTGTTTATATTCATGTGGTTTTCCAACACTATGAATTCTTTCATGACCTTGAAGAGAAGTAGAAGACTTCAGATGTTTCCCACATATATTACACTGATTATGCTTTCTTAATGTTTGAGTACTTCCAGATGTGTGAAATGAACTGCCATCAGCACAGGCCCTTCTATATACTTTGTATCGATAGAGTGTTTTTTCACTGTGTGTTTCCTGATCTATTACCAACAAACGTTGGAAATCAAAATGATTTAAAAATGTCTTATATTGTAAAAGTCCATTCACAGTGTGAGTTCTCATATGTCTTTGACAGCTTGTGAGAGAGTTAGGCTTCTGGGGCTTGTTTCCATACCCCTCATGCTCACATGGTTTGTATTTAGAGTGATATGGAGGATGGTTATGGAAGAGTGAATGACACATGGAAACCTTCCCACACACATTGCTTTCACATGGGGTTAGGTCAGTAGAAATTTTCATGCTCATATTGGTATTTGCTACCAGTGTGAAAGGGTCTCCATCCAGAAGATCTTCTTTAGGCTCACAGACTGTCTCAATCATGGAACTTCTGAGAAAATGACAAGTATGTTAGTAAAAGGCAATTTACTATTATTTATGACATGTAGGTCACATTCTGTTAGAAAATTATTTAAAGTATATGCCTTCAGCCGTATATGAATGGCTGGAAATGAAACAGATTGATAATTCTACAATATAATTCCCATGGGGCTTTGATGAAAACAGTGGCATTTGTTAATCTAATGTTAGTTCCTAGTACCACTTGCGTGTGAAATGCCCTGCAAACACTGAATAGGATTCTTTTTTTTGGGGGGGTCTTTTTGAGCCAGAGTCTCCTTGTAGCCCCAGTTTTCCTGAAACCCACTATGTAGACCAGGCTGGCCCCAAACTCACAGAGATCTGCCTGCCTCTGCCTCCTGAGTGCTGGGATTAAAGGCATGCGCCACCACACCCAGCTTGAATAGGATTCTTAAATTAAAGTACATGTTTCATTTCATAATGATAAAAAAACTCAAAGTTGTGTTCATTATTTATTCACAAATGCTCACATAAAATTATTTTAATGAGAGGGGAGAGAGACGGTTCAACTTTTAACCACAGCTGGTGCTTGTTCAGTAGACCTTAGCTTGGTTGCCAGCATCGAAGTCACGTAGCTCACAGCCTCTGGCAATTCCAACTCCATGAGTCCAACAACTTCTTCTGACCTCCTTTTACACATTCACACAGGTTTCCAAAGAGAGACAGAGAGATAGACAGGCACACACATTAGCACACACACACACATAAGCACACACACAAATAATAAATTTAATATAAATCTTTTTTAAAATCCTTCAAAAAAACTTTGTTTTTACTGTTTTCAAATTCCCTTAGATTTTTTTCTGGACCTTTTACAATGGAGAGTGTTCTCATCTTTACAATTGTTTCCTAAAATGTAGTTGAAGAAAATTTTGCTGAATTAGGAATTACTGAAAACTTAGTTGGTAGCTTTAGCGTATGTGAAACATGCCTGATTTATATACCACATTCTTCCCTTTAAATACTCCAAATTACAGAGGTGCATCAACTCCAAGAAGTGCTTCTTCCTTAATATAATAAGGGAAGGGATGATGATATTTCTACCTATAAAAGTGAAGTTCCTCTAGGTTTCCAGCATCACATCTCTGTACAGGTTCTTCTGAGAAGGATCTAGCAAACCCCACTCTTCCTGGGTGAAGTTCACGGCAATATCCTCAAATGTCACAGAATCCTAAACATTATATAGACTCCATTGATAATATGATCTTACAATTCTGTACTGTCCACACATTTTGTTCTATGACACAGAAGTTCTGCTGCAAGATTTGGGTGGTTCTGAAAGGATAGATTGCAGTATGGATGCTCCTCACACTGTGGAGCATAGAGCATAGATTGTGCTGCTGTTACTCCCCAATTTTTTTTCTTCAGGGAAGGTCTACTTCCTGTCTTAAGAAAGTCCAACCATCTGATGTCCAGAGCAGAGGTCAATTAGCACACAGGAGCCTGCTTGTCCTTCAAAATTCCTGCTAACAATGCTTAAGTTTTGAGAGCATGAGAAATTTTAACATTGGGTACAGATTGCATGAACATAAATGATAAGTCAACTAGCATAAATGATTTATACAAACTGTATGGTATGTTATGACCGGATCTCATTATGAAAGTCTATTAATCTGTTCAAAACTCGCAGAGATAGCTAGAGGATCAGCCCTGTGACCCCAAATAATAACAGGCATTGAGTGTAATGAGTTTCCCTGGTGGGCACAAATTCACACATGCTGTCAAACCTTGTGAAACGGGGAAAAGAGCTTACAAGAGAAAAATGTGATTACAAGAGAAATAATGCATATGCTATAAGTAGTTTAGCACAATAAGAAATTATTTTACTTATTATTTTTATTTTATGTGCATGACTATGTTGCCTGCATGTATGTAAGTGGGCCTGTGTGTGCAATGCCCTCAGAGGTCAGAACTGGCTGGTGGATTCCCTGGAACTGGAGTTACTGACAATTGTTAGTTGCCATGTGGGTGCTGGGGAATAGAACCAGGGTCCTCTGCAAGAGCAGCCAGTGCTCTGAATCACTGAGCAATCTCCCCATTCCCTCAAGCACAGTTTTAAACAAATAACAAATATGATACACAATACTTAAAGAACATAAAACAATACTTTAAAAACTTTTAGGTAATGTCAACTGTGATAAAAAGTATAAAGGTGACATGTACTTCAGAATGAAGTCAATGTTATCAATCACACTGACATGTGTGTATAGTCACAGCTGCATTAGAGAATGAGACAGAAGGTAAAACATGAGCACAGGAGTCAAAGTCAGTCTATGCTTTGATGTAAAATGCCCACCTCAGGAAGAAAAGAAGGGAAAAGGGATGGGGACAGGGAAGGTCAGGAAGCAGGTCGCCAAAATGTGAGACTTCAATTTATACTACTAGAGAACAATTCATGAATTGGCAAAGCAGACAATTTTGTTCTGAACAAAAAACTGACCAGATCAGCAAGTGTTTAGCAGCTGTCAAAGTCAAAGACCAACACAGTGATGTTTTCTCTAATACACATCAAGAATTCCAAAAAATAAGGTAAAGATAAAGGGACAAAATTTATTGCCACACTTTAAAAATCAGGTCATGGAGGCCAGGGAGCTGTCTCAGTAGGTAAAGGGCTTGCCACAAAAGATTGATGACCTGAATTTGAGCCCTAGAACCCACACAAAGGTCAAAACAGAGAACAGAAAATAAAAAGTTGTTCCCCTGACAATTTTGACATACACATATTCATATATACACACATTATACATACAATAATATTTTGAAACTAAAAAAAAATAAATCAGACCATCAACTTCTTTTATTTTATGTGTATGGTGTATTGTCTACATGCATGTAGGTGTACCCATGTCCTGCACTACAGTTGGGGGTTAGAAGAGGGTGTTGGATCCCCTGGAACTGATGTTATGAATGGTTTGTAGCTAACGGGTGGGTGCTGGGAATCGAACCTGGGTCCTCTGCAAGAGCAGTAAGTGCTTTTAACCACTGAGCCATCTCTCCAGCCCCACACAGATATAAATTTTTTAAAAGGAACCATGTGTATTCATACCACAGGGTATGAGACTCAAAAGAAATGATTCTACTAAAGTCTAATTTACAGAAAATGGGTTAGGGGTTACTTACAGGACCATGGCTTACAGAAAAAGTCCTATCACTGAAAACTCCCTTACCATGTGTAATGACTCACAAAGGCTCCATCTAGAAAGGTTCCTAAACAACTACTGGGGAATGTTAAGGCCAGAGAGTCAGCATCTTCAGTATTTATTAGTGTTTAAATGTAAGTCTTTATGTACATATAATGTTGCTGAGGAGCACTATGAACCCTGTTCCAGGAGATTAGAGCCTCCTAACTGTAGTTTAAAAAGTAAATTATTTTTCTTTATGTGCACATGTACAGCTCTGAGTGAATGCCATGTATCTTGAGTTCCCTCAGCATCAGAAGAGGAGGTCAGATTCTCTGGAACTAGAGTTACAAGCAGTTCTGAGCCCCAGACATGGCCACTGGAAACTGAACCCTGGTTATCTAGATGAGCAGCAAGTGCTGTGAACTGCTGAACCATCTCTCCAGCCTCATAAGCTCCCTCTTCTTTCTTTTTTTTTTTTTTTTTTTTTGGTCTTTTGAGACAGGGTCTCCCTTTAGCTTGAGCATGCCTGAAACACAATGTAGATCAGGCTGGTCTTGTAATTACAGAGATCTACCTGCCTCTGCCTCCCAAGCACTAGTATTAAGATTTAGATTAAAGGCTTGGCCACCAGGCACAGCTACTTTTTAAGTTTTACAAATCTCTCTATTCCCTTCTTGAAAAAATATTTATTATAAGAAATACCTAGGAAATACTCCAACCATACCTCAAGGTTAGATTTTTTTTCCTGTCATGTTCTCTGAGCCCCTATTTGTAGCCTTCTGTGCTCTGATGACATCTAACACGAAGGACAAAGGTGTAAGTTGGCAAACAATTGTTCAGGCCATTCTCAAAGCAATCTACTGATACAGCAATCCCCATTAAAAATCTGAAAAAATTCATCACAGAATTTGAAAAAAGAATTTCAGTTTATATTGGGAAGCACACACACGCACACGCACACACACACACACACACACACACACAAACACAAACCCAGGATAGCCAAAACAATCTTCAAAAATAAGAGAAGTTCTGGATACATTACCATCCCTAAGCTCAAATAATACCATAGAGCTATAGCAATAAAAACAAATGGCACTAGCATTAAAACAGACACACTGATCAATGGAATAGAAGTGAGGAGCCAGGTTTGAGGCCACACAGCTACAATAACTTCATTTTTAACAAAGGGGCCCAAAAGACTCACTAGAAAAAAGACAGCATGTTCAAGAACTAGTGGTCACCAGACTGGACTGCTACATACAAAAGAGTGAAACTACATTGCTTTTTCTCACTATGTGGAACTCTAACTCCAAGTCAATGAAATATTTCAACATAATACCTGATGCTTGAACATAAAACCTCAACATAATACACTTCAATATAATATCTGAATCTTATAGATCAGAGAGCAGGGAATACACTGGAATTAACAGGCACAGGAAAGGACTGTCTGAACAAGACTCCTAGAGCACAGGCATTAAGTCCACAATTGACAAATGGGATCTCATGAAAAAAGCACTTCTGTACTGCAAAAGTCACCATCATTTAACTGAAGAGGCAACCTCCAGAATGGGAGAACATCTTTACCAGCTATAAGTCTGACACAGGGTTCACCTCTAGAATATATGAAGATCTAAAAAATCAAACATCAAAACAGAAAAAAAAATCTACTTAAAAAATTGGGGCAAGGAACTGAACAGACAGTTCCCATAGATGAAACACAACTGGCTGAGATATATTTAGAAATTGTTACATCTTTAACCATCAGGGAAATGGAAGTTAAAACTCTCACATATCATCTTAGCTCAGTTTTCAAGAATGGTTAAGATCCACACCACAAATGATGACAAACTGTGGCAAGGATGTGGGAAAAGAGTAACACTTATTCACAGTTGGTGGGAGTGGAAACTGGTGCAGCTTCCACAGTAATCATTGTGGACATTCCTCAAAAAGCTAAATATACATTACCCAATGGACCCTGTATCCTACTACAGAGATACCTGTTTAACCATGTTCATTGCTGCTCTATTCACAATACCCAGGAAATGGAAACCATCTAGATATCTATGAACTGAGAAAAAGACAATGAAAGTATGAAACTAAATTTACAGATGGAGCATTCTTGAGCTCTTAAGGAAAAAGAATTTCTGAAATTCACAGTGAAATGGATGGGACTGGAAACAATTGTCCTGAGTGAGTAAGCAAAATCCAGAAAGACAGAAGCCCCATGTTCTCTCTCACAAGTGGACACCAGCTTTGAATCCTTAAATATGCATATTACAACTGGAGAATCCATAGAGACCAGGAAACTAATAAATGGGCATGGAAAAGAATAATGGAGTAGGAAGAGTTAAAGGGGATGTGGTCAGTGCAAAGGAGGGAGTAGGGGAGAGATAACTAGCATTCAGTCCTTTAGAAAAAGTCCTGGAACCAGGCAAGGTGGTACAAATCATTACTCAAAGCACTTGGAAGCTGAGGGTGCAGGGGGAGGGGAGACACAGGTGGGTCTCTGTGAAACTGTGGCAGCCAAGTCTACACAGTGACTCCAGACCAGCTGGGGAGACAGGGAGGCCCTGTGTGGGCTTCTATATCATTCTGGAGTAAGAGGCAAGACCTTGGAACCACTCAGCTCAGACCCTGACTACCCTGACATTAGCACGGTTGGGAAGAAAATTCAAGCATGAATGAGAATGGCAGAAATGCAGAGAGGAAATGTCAGTCACTTAACCTTCCACATTAGGAAATGGGAGAAACACACAGCAAAATGGCAGTTCGAAAAAGAAATCAACAGACAACACGAACAATCACAACAAGGATTCTCTAAAACTTAAAAAAAAAAAATCCCAGGTGCAGTGGCTCATACTTGTAAGCTCAGCACTCTGGAACCTGAGAAGGAGCATCACCATGACTTCAAGGCCAGACTGGTAAACACATACATATGCATATACATGTATGTACATGCGTATGTATGTACGTATGTATGTATGTATGTATACTAATCAAACTGATAAACCTAGAGCCCAGGCACAAAAATTACATATTAGAGGGCCCATCCTTAACATGAATGTTAAAAGTACCTGGAAGAAGTTATTTTTCTACTTGCTGTGATCAAATACCTGACCAGAAACTTAAAAGG
>NW_008339247.1:266168-271669 GCF_000622305.1 Nannospalax galili
ATCTCTCTGTAGAGAATGAGATGATATTCACCCTTACAGTTCTCCAGACCCTAATGAATAGCCAATACCTCTCACCTTTCTGGGATCTCTCATATAAACTTAAATTTTATGCGGTGATTCCTTTATCCAGCCCACATCCTATAGAACACTGCCACTCACTTCAGGGAATTCATCCTGATCCCGTTCCTCCATGGAGACCTCAGAAATATTCCTGGATCAAGGTTAAACTTTCCAAAAAGTTACAAAGCATATTTTACTGGTTAGACAGACTGCCTACCTCCTCTCAGGACAAATCTGAGAACATCCTTGGACTCCTTACTGGGTCTGGGCATTTGAACTGCCTGATTACTACTGTCACACTCACCTGCCATATGAAAATCCCATTATTGGGTGACTCTCAGCCCTTTACCAACCTGTTACTCCTGATCCTGCCTGAAACACTATCTACAACCTTGTCTAAGAATCTATGACCTCTTCAGACACCACAACTGAACCCTCACGGACTGTACATTTCACTGCTCTTACATCGTAATTGGAGTAGTGATGTCTTCACAGCCATTGCATGAAAAGGGACTCCAGGGCTGGATTATGGGTCAGTGATTAAGTGTATATGGTGGTTTTTCAGAGGATCAAGGATCAGTTCCCAGCATACACATGGTGGCTAACACCCATCTGTAACTCCAGTTACAGGGAATTCGATATCATCTCCTAACCTTCATGGGTACTGAACGCACACAGTGCACATCCATACATGCAGAACAAACATTCAAAAAGATAAATTAAAAATAAATAGTTTTTAATGATCTGCATTAATAGCTCCCCTACCTCCTGGATGCTAGTCATAGGAGCAAGGCTTCCACTTGTATTAAGGCCACGAGCTATATGGCTGTTCCTATGGGGCACCTTCAATCATGCACCTTCAGTCTTGTGATAACAAGACAAAAAAGAACAACTCTACCTGTAGTGAACCCAACTCCAAGACAAAACACAAAATTCACAGGTGGTTTATTTTTAGCACATCTGATAAAACACTAAATAAAATGGGAATTTGAGTTTTAAAAAATGGCTCACTTATAAAGTGTTCATCACATAATCATAAGGACCAAAAAACAGGTTCCCAGGACTAAGTACAAAGCTGGTCACAGCACACACGCCTACAACCTAGTAGTGAGGAGGTGCAGACTGCAGGATGCCTTGAGCATGCTGGGCTGCTACTCTAAGAGAATTGGTGAACTCCTCGTTCAGTGAGAGAGCCTGTCTCCAAAAAGAAGGTGGAGGGCGGCATCAAGGTGGCTCCGTGGATAACTGCACTTGGCTGGAAAACCTGGCAATTCAGTATAACCCACAAAACGACATAAAAATGAAGGAGACAACTGACTCCTCAAAGTTGTCCTCAGGCCTCCACACATGCGTCATGGAAAAGGTGAGCCCTCCACACACATGATGTACACATGCATATAGAATAGTAATAACATTTCTAAACTGAAAATATAAGGAGGAAAATGACAAATGGAATACTCAGCGTCAACCTCTGGTCTCCAAAACCACGTGGACACCTTCACGCATAAGTGCATTCAGATGAACGCATACAAACACACAAACACAAAATCTCAGTTCAATCAACTCTGAGAATCTGCTTGTGCTGAACTATTGCCCTAAAAAGAACATACCATTCTCAAAAAACTCTTCACATTCCCTCCCAGTGCAATGAACGACAGAGTCCTCACAGACAAGAGAGAGTTCAACTGGTAGTGAGAAAAAGAATAGCATTGGCTTCACAACAATACTGTCCAGAGTGTGAACCCTTCTTTGCAGTGGTTTTGGCTCCCCCAATTCTTTCTTATCTCAATTCGCTCCTTTGTAGGTGTGCTGGATAGCTTTAGTGTCAACTTGACACACCAGGGTTGAGGGAACTTCGGTTGGGGAATTTCCTCTACTGGACTAGCCTGTGGCCATGTCTGAGGGGCATCTTCTTGATGACTGATGTGGGAGGGCCCAGCCCATTGTGGGTGGTGCCACCCCTGTGCAGGTAGGCCTGTGTTGCATAAAAAGGCAGGCTGAGCAGGGGCCAGGGTAGCAAGCCAGTAAGCAGCATTCCTCCATGGCCTGTGTTCCAGCTCCTGCCTCCAAGTTCCTGCCCTGAGTTCCTACCTTGGGCTCCCGGATGAACATGTGACCCGGGATATGTAAGCTATTTAAACCCTTTCCTCCCCAAATTGATATTGGTCAGTGTTTGGTTATAGCAATGGAGAAACAAACCAGAACAGTAGGAATGACTTCTTTTATGTCTAGATGTGGTCACATGCCAGAACTGCCCAGGCCCCAACTACCCATGGGAAAATCACTTCTCTACCAGCTAACATGACATACACATGCACCATGGCATTCTCCCACACCCAACATCTAAGTTTCCCTCAATAATCAGTAAGCCCTTTATAAGATCTCACCTAAGAGCTCTGCTCACCTGACACCAATCCGATGGTATAGTGTGCATCATGTGCAAGCGGGCAGAAGAGTGGGCTCACATAGACTGGTATCTTATGCCAATCCTAACTTGTGAGCTGAGTTAGTCATAGAAGCATAACATTATCTCAGGGACCCACAAGGCCCTTAATGGTCAAGTTCAACCTGTTGCTGTAGGACTACTCAAAAATCGCTGTGCCTCTGTTAAATATAACACTGAAGAGATGATAAAGCAACAGTGGTGAGCCAGGAAAAGGACAGCTGAGACAATTCTTTCAAAAATGAGGTTTATGAAGAGAAAGGGCTTTAGGTCCATGATCAGACCGAGAGGTGTGAGGAAGAACATTAGGCACAAAACTGGTACAATGTACAGGAGAGGCCAAAAAAGATGGGGCTTTAAGGAGAAGAAAAGGTTTTCCTTTGATTTCTGGATCCAGGACTAGAGAGATGACTCAGTGGTTACAAGCATGTACTGCTCTTACAGGTGGCCTGAGTTCCATTTCTACCAGCCCAATGAGACCACTTACGAAAATAAGTAACTCCAGGGGAATCACTTGTCTTCTGACCACCATGGACACCTGAATTCAAATACACGCACACATACAGACACAGACACAGACACACAAACATACACACACACACTTCTATAATGAAAAATAGGTCTTAAAACAAAACCCACAGCCTGGAAAGAAGCTTCATTTACAATAAGTAGGATGGGGGAGGGGGGCCTAATGAACAGGATGGTGGGAGGCCAGGGGAGCCTTTTCATAGAAAGTCGATATTGCAATCCCTCAGAGGACAGTCACAGAAAACTCCTCTGAGCAATCCTAAGAACACAGAAAATACCAGACATTTACTTTTCACATCACAGTGACTTAGTTCAACAAAACTTACAAGACAAAGAGCATTCAGGAGCCAGGATCCATAATTCAAGAGCTGTTAAGTCACAGCACAGACTGATTCTAAACTGTCCAGAGAGAGCAGCAGGAAGCTGCTGCAATGTTTATTTCAGCAGGAGAGAAAGCAAATGTGGAAAGGAAGGACACACTGCAGAGTGGAGGGCGCACAGAGCCGAGGGCAGTGCAAGGGGCTTCCTCTAGTATGCAAACTGTTGAGTACTGGGCCACATTTCTGCCCCACCCAGGATCCAAAGTGGTCCCTTCCAGAAGTAGTCAGAGGCTTATTTTGAAGAACTTACACAAAAGCCAGCATTAAATTAGATGCTAGTGACTGGAAAGCTGTCAACATCCATAATAGATAAACTTGCTAGGGGAAATGGAAAAGGTGTCTGCCAGTGTTCCTCAGGGAAGAGCTTCATAGGGGTCATGGAACCTGCCCAGACTGGCTGCTGTCTTCCCACCCCATCCTTCCTCTTCCTTACACAGCTTGCCTATCTCCTACCCAGCTGCACGCCCTCTTCCTGTCCTTCCCCAGTGTTCCCGACCTTGACATTCAGACTCCAATGTTCACCCCCACTAACACTTGTTCCCCGCTCTGTACAGTCCCGACTCTGAAGCTGCCCGTGCAGCCGGAGCCTCCCGCTCAGTGCCGAGCGCAGAAGCAGCTGCAGCAGGAAACGCCACAGGCGGCCGCGCCAGGAACGGGAACCTGGTCGCAGGGACCGAACAGGACGCCTGTCCGGCTGCCGCCCGCCCGGGAGGACCCAGCACAGCCCGCTCTGGCGGCTCCAGAGGCGGCTGCTCCCGTCTGCACAGAGCCGGCCCCACGCTCACCACCGCCCGGCTTCCGGCTTTGCCCACGCTTTCCGCAGCGCCCCACAGAACCCTAACTTCGGCCATACACCTGAAACGGCAGCGCGGAATCCAGGACCTGGCAGCTGCATTGGTCCCGCCTTCCACCTCCCTTCGGTGCTCCTGATTGGGGAGCACTACCGGAAGCGCCCATTGGCACCCCACCCCTGCTGCCTAAGTGAAAGGAGGGTCTAAAATGAAGGAGAAGCACATGTCTTCCTAGCCGTGGCTTCCTCTCCCTCCCGGCACAGAATCTGCTCAGCTCCATAGAGACTGGCATCCAAGCACATCTTCCTCCTGGCCGGTCAGAACAGCTACTGTGGTCCTCAGCAACTCCCTACACCCTTCCTGATTTTCCTTGGGGACATAGGGCCACACAGTCAATGATACATTAAATTCTTATATCATTGCCCTCTTGCCTCAGATCTAGAAAGGCACCCAGCCCACCATAGGTGACATTAGTGTTGAACCTAGAATCCAGTGGGCCCCGGGCATCTGAATTTCCCACTCAGGTACATTAGAGATTGTTTCAGGACCCAGGCCTGCTCTTTAAAACGCTGCTCTTTCTAAGAGGCCAGATCCCACAGCCTGAGGAAAGCAGTCATGCTGTTCCTACCTGGTACTCCTGTATTATGGAGTTTCAAACCACTGGGAAAAGACCACCAGACGCAACTCAAATTTTAATTGGTCTAATTTATCAGGGTTATAGCCATCCATGGTCTCTAAGTCAGATTCAACAACCATGGACTGTAGGGAAGGGTGAAAGTACCTTATAAAGGTAAAGACCAAAAATACCATAGGAATGCTCTTTGTCTTGTAAATTTTGTTGAACTAAGTCACTGTGCTGTGAAAAGTAAATGTCTGGTAGTTTCTTTGTTCTTAGGATTGCTCAGAGGAGTTTTCTGTAACTGCCCTCTGAGGATTGCAATATAGACTTTCTTTGAAGAGGCTCCTCTGGCCTCCCACCATCCTGTATATTGCCCCCCCTCCCCCATCCTATTTATTGTAAATGAAGCTTCTTTCCAGGCTGTGGGTTTTGTTTTAAGACCTATTTTTTCATTATAGAAGTGTGTGTGTGTCTGTGTCTGTGTCTGTGTCTGTGTGTGTGCGTGCATTTGAATTCAGTTGTCCATGGTGGTCAGAAGACAAGTGATTCCCGTGGAGTTACGTATTTTTGTAATGGTCTCATTGGGCTGGTAGGAATGGAACTCAGGTCACCTGTAAGAGCAGTACACGCTTGTAACCACTAAGTCATCTCTCTAGTCCCCGATCCGGAAATCAAAGGAA
>NW_008339248.1:0-229 GCF_000622305.1 Nannospalax galili
GGCTGGTTTTGTGGACATGAATTCCTTCAGCCTATTTGTGTCATGGAAGATATTTTTTCCCCTTCGACTATAATAGACATTTTGGCTGGGTATAGTAATCTGTGTTGGCATCTGTGGTCATTTAAAACTGGGAATACTTTGGTCCAGGCTCTTCTGGCTTTCATAGTTTGCATTGAAAAGTCAGCTGTAATCCTAATGGGTTTTCCTTTATATGTGACTTGTTGTTTCT
>NW_008339248.1:285-469 GCF_000622305.1 Nannospalax galili
GTGCCATGGAGAGGTTCGTTTCCGTTCCTGTCTGTTTGGTGTTCTATATGCTTCTTGTATTTGTATGAGCATGTGTTTCTTTAATTTGGGGAATTTTCTTCCATGATTCTGTTGAAGATCTGGTCCATGACAATATCTTGGTATTCTTCTCCTTCCTGTATGCCTATGATTCGTAAGTTTGATC
>NW_008339249.1:0-293 GCF_000622305.1 Nannospalax galili
AGCAGTTCAATGTCAACAATAGACAGGTTAGCAGGAAGGGTCTCGTCGGATTCGAAGCTTGAATGGATTCGAAGGGTGTGGGGATGCCTTCCAGGTGTCTCCCTTGTAATCCTCTGGGACTGCAAATGGGTCGGCAGGTTTTGCGTGGGAGTAGTGCACCCAAGCCGCAACGCCGTCCACTTTGAGTGAGGTAGGAGTCATCAAGAGGATCACAAAGGGTCCCTTCCATCTTGGCTCGAGATTTTTTCCGTTGGTATCTGCAGATGAAGACCCAGTCACCTGGTTTAAACCTG
>NW_008339250.1:0-799 GCF_000622305.1 Nannospalax galili
GAGCATCTAAGTAAAACTTACATCTTTAAAACTGTGCATTTGTCAATACTCATTTCAGAAGCATGGATGTGTTATTTCTGTCAATTCCCACCATCGACTTTTGGGGGAAATGGAATTAGGATTGGGAAGACTTTAAGAGTTTCAAACACTTTGATGACTTCTATTCAGAATGACTTTTTGCAAAGCTTACCTGGTATGAATGAGAAGAACTCCAAGCCTTTTACAGCTTCATTTGGTAGAGATTCTCTCACTTCAGTGACAGACTGGGTGGGCTTTGAAGAAAAATGTTTAAATGTTGCATGTGTAACATAATATATTCTCAATAATTCACGATAAAAATATAAAGTTGTTACCATCAAGGTCAGATCATTCTCAAGCCATGCTAAAAAACAAAAGGGAATATGATCATTTATATATATATATATATCACCAATCGTATGCTGATAAAGAGTTAGGATAGAATTAAATTCTCCCTCAGCTTTCAAATCATTACTTTAGGTTTTGAATGTTTGGAGGGTTTGAACAGGTTTGGACAGCAACATGACAGGACTATATTGATCAAAAATACGCTCCTGGGACTGGAGAGATGGCTCAGCAGTTAAAACCACATGTTGTTGTTCTTACAGTGGACCTGAGGAGTTCAGTTCCTGGCACCCATGTTGGGAAGCACCCAACTGCTTATAACTTCAGTTCCAGGGGATTTGATCCATCTTCTGGCCCCTATAAGTAGCACACGTGTGTATACACACACACACACACACACACACACACACACACACACACGGGTGGGGGGAGAGAG
>NW_008339250.1:4836-6041 GCF_000622305.1 Nannospalax galili
TGTCAAAGGCACAGAAAATGCTTTAAACAAAATCATAGAATAAAGCTTCCTAGGTCTGTGGAAAGAGAGTCTTATCTAGATACAAGATGCATATAGAACACCAAATAGACAGGACCAGAAAAAAAAACTCGTCACATCACATAATAGTCAAAACACTAAATGGAAACAAAGAAAGAATTTGAAAGCTGCAAGAATGAAGGATCAAACACACATAAAGGCAGCTCCATCGGAATAGCAGTCAATTTTTCAGTGGAGATTGTAAAAGCCAAAAGGGTCTGGACCAATGTACTGCCAATTCTAAACAACATAGCTGTCAACCCATCAAAACTATCTGTTGCAATTGATAAAGAAAGAAAAACTTTCCATGATAAAATCAAGCTAAAGGAATGTGTGGCCTCCAAGCCAGTCCTACAGAGGTTATTAAAGGAACACTTTACCCTGTAGAGCCGGATAAGAATATCAGAGTGGTGACACAGAAAAATGAAATATTAGGTCAATAGTTCAGTGGGACTAAGAAAGGACTAAGAAAACAAACCACATAAAAATCAACAAAATGACAGGAATCAATACAAAATATTCTTCCTTTTTGTCTTAGAACAATGAGACAAGAGGAGACAAAAGGAATACAAATAGGAAGGAAGAAATCAAAATATTAATTCAGATGATGTGATTCTGAACATAAAGGACCCTAATGACCCCATCAGAAAGTCCCTGCAGTTGATAAGCCCTCTTAGCAAAGTGGCAGGACACAAAACTAACAAGAGTCAGTACCCTTTCTATGTACCAACGACAAATATTATTGAGAAAAAATCAGGGGAACAATGCCATTCATGACAGCCTCAAAGGAAAAAATGAAATATCTTGGAATAAACCTTACCAAGGAAGTCAAACACTTGTCCAGTGAAAACCTTAAAACAATAAAGAAACTGCCAAAGATACCAGAAGAAGGAAAGACCTCCCGTGTTCATGGATTAGTAGGACTACTATCAAAATGGCCATCCTATCGAAAGCAATCTACAGGTTCACTGCACTCTCAATCAAATTTCCAACTCAATTCTTAAGATGCACATGGATGCACAAAAGACCACAAATGGCAAAATAATCTGGAACAATAAAAACACTGCTAGAGATATCATCATTTCTGATTTCAAGTTCTACTAACAGAGTCATGGAGGTAAAAAAATATATACTAACAACATGGTAAC
>NW_008339250.1:7634-8087 GCF_000622305.1 Nannospalax galili
GGGAGAGAGAGAGAGAGAGAGAGAGAGAGAGAGAGAGAGAGAGAGAGAGAGGGATTAAATGGAATTACTCTACTTCCCTATATGGGGGAGGGGTAATGTTTCCAGCAGATGCCACAGGCTATCAAACAAAAATCTGGTACTAGATGTGAGTTACTGTCCAGTTGCTGGTTAGGGATCACAAAGAGCTCAGAAACAATGTGTGCTACTTCCATAAGCTATTGATTACCCACCAGAACTTGATGATAAGACTCTACATGAAGATATTACATATTAGAGCCACAGGACATGGAGAAATCAAGCTGGTAATGACATGGAATCTTTCTCCCTTACTGACTAGGCTTCATAGTGCTAGAAGGTGCTATGTGGTTTGCTAGGGGGAATTTTTTTTTATTGATTTTTTGCGATTTTCAAACAATAGATTTTGATGGTATTTAGATCTCCTCTCCTATCCAC
>NW_008339251.1:0-720 GCF_000622305.1 Nannospalax galili
CTGATCTCCCTTGGGAAATGTAGTACAGGCTCAAACTGTTAATTTCAAAAAGGTCAGAGAACATTTAAGGAACTATTAAAGGTTTAACCCTCACAGGAGCTGATACATTACCCAATTTATAAGCACTTTAATTTAGTTGACTTCCCTGATACATGAGGGCCAGGATTTACCCAGAGATTTTGTGGATAGTGGGTTCTGCACAGGCAGGATAAGGTTAAACAGGCAAAATTAAAAATTCATTGAGGTCAAAGGGTGTTAAAATGTCACACTGGTAATTCGAATAGGCACTGCTTTGTGGTCACTAGTAAAGAAGGATGAGATTCAGGAAATCTGAAGTTTGTTGGTGAGAAAGGAGGCTGAGTCCAACAAGGACTCTTTCCTTGTCACTGTTCATGAAGGGCAGAAAACCAGGGAAAATCCAGAGGATTCTCTGAAGAGCAAGGGAAATTTGTATGTTCCCCTCGTCTTACAGAGGGTGACAAGGCATCTCCAGGCCTGTATCTGTTTGACCCATATTAAAAAAAAGTCTGATGATTTTCTGCATCCAAGCCTGGCCTGAAGTTAAACTGGAGGATTAAAAAAACGTGGCCTCTAGGGAAAAACATCTATCAGAGTATTATATTGCCTTACAGCCTTATCTCTTTTTTGGAGAAAGGATACTTACTAAGTTTTTTTCCAGATTGTCTGCCTCCATTTACAGACACAAGCTAACTAACTGTG
>NW_008339252.1:0-232 GCF_000622305.1 Nannospalax galili
TGTACAAGGGGTGGTTAAGAATCCCCAAGGATTAAATAAGATGCATTTCTCCTCTGAAAAGGCTATACTAGGGGTGGAAGCAGGTTTTCCCACCAAGTTCTCCCCCAGCAACCTGGTGTGGCCAATGGGAAGATGACAGATGTGGCTATAGTCAGGAGGCAGACCCAGAGCCTGTCAGACCCAGGGAACCAACAAGTGCAGGGGGGACAGGAGAAGCCCCCTGCCTCCTTAG
>NW_008339253.1:0-448 GCF_000622305.1 Nannospalax galili
TGACAGCCTCTTTCTGGGGCTCCGAGGCTTATCTTGCCTCTCCCTGATCCTGTGCATGCAGTACAACCCAGCTATTCAATACACTCCCTGGAAAATCTTGGGGCTACTTCCCCACCCCTTCTGCCTTTGCATCCATCAGTGGCACGGCCACGGCCAGGATTTCAGGTCAGTCCAACACCCAAGTTCCTGAGGTCAAAATCATTCTTAGAAGATTCCAGACCTAAGGAGAAAGTCTGAAAACTTCTGACCCACATTGGAATTGGGCCACCGCGGAACTCCTGAAGACAAAATCAATCCGGCCACGACAATATAAAATCAAAAGAGAGAACCAGAAGCTTCGACGAACCAGTTCTTCATACCTAAATAGTAAACCACAACGACACATAAAGTTCAAAAAAAGCAGAAGTAAACTTGAAGGTCCGAGTATCACACAAGAGTCAGAAACTAC
>NW_008339254.1:0-772 GCF_000622305.1 Nannospalax galili
CATTACAAATGGTTCAGAAAGGAGAGTTCTGAGGCCCCCTTGGTTCTATGAAGAAGGTGTAAGGCCTCTTAGGGAAGAAGATAATGTAAGGTCCCCTTGGACTCAGACCATCCCCCTCTGTCCAGTGGTTCACAAGGCTTAATATACCCAAATAGCTTAAGAATACTCCACTGTGCTCTACTATGCCTATCCCCCTTTACAAAAGTGGACCTCAACTTTCTTTTTCTACCCAACAAGGCCTCAGACCTGCCCCTCTGAATCCACGGGCCCAACACCTGGCCCTGGTGACCAAGGTCTTCAGATCCTTAATGAAGGAGTCTACAGACCTAATGCCTCCTAAGAACTAGACCTGAGCTCTTCCTCCTCTTATCAATGGAACTCAGAACTATACTCTGTCCCCAAAAGGATCCCAGTCTCTTTTCTGCCCAAGAGGCCCCATCAAACCTCCTGAAGAAGGTGCTGCAGAAATTTTATCTCTGTCTTAAGAGACTTCCATTCTTCTCCCTGTCCTTCCGTCAATTCCAGGGCTCCTCCCCACCATGGGGCCTTCCAACCTTCCCATTCTGTTCAAGTAATCCTCAGACCTCACACCAAGGAGGTCTCGTCCATATTCCATCTCATCTCGGTGCCTCAGAACTTTCCTACCTATCCAAGGTGATGTGAGAATTTCAGCATCTCTCCAAGAGGGCCTAGGAAATTCTTCCTCTCTAGAATGGTCCCCCTAACGTTTGCCATGTTATCAAAGGGGGTGGGTTTCTTATAATGACATGTA
>NW_008339255.1:0-226 GCF_000622305.1 Nannospalax galili
AGTTCTAAATGACAACAGATGCCAACCCACATTACTATACTCAGCCAAAATGTCTGTTATAGTTGAAGGGGAAAGAAAAATATTCTATGACATAAATAGGCTGAAGGAATTCATGTCCACAAAACCAGCCCTTCAGAAAGTTCTGGAAGCAATACAAAGAGCTGAAAAAAGGAACGACTATATCCAAGGGGTTACGGAAAGAAATTCAATGAAGGTATAACTGTGG
>NW_008339256.1:0-783 GCF_000622305.1 Nannospalax galili
AAACTAACACCATTTCTTGTCTATGGATGGAAAACCAATTGCTGATTGTCCTTTTCTTCTTAAAAATCTTAATTTATGCATCACAGCATATTTATAGTTACTTTCACAAATTCCTACCTGCTTCTCTTCACTATATATTGAGGCTGCCAACATTCCACACAAAACTCCAAACAATTTCAACCTCATGAGTTGCTTTTCTATCTGAAAGGAAATTCCAGAAAAGTTGTCTGGCATGGTAAAAGCTGCCTGCCTTATGAAAATACCCAGTAAGGTCACCCATTTAGTCAAAAGAGCTTTCAAATCTCCATGAGAATAGGAATTCAGGCCAGCATAAAGGGCCTTCAGAGAAGAACAGAGGTGCTGTGTTAACACCCAGACCTTTCAATAAGCCAATCCTGAACTTCTCAGGAGGCTGGCCCTGAATGGGCCTTCAGACCAGTTTCTCTCTCAGGAGTAGAGAAGGCCATGGGGAACACAAGCTCGGCTTGGAACACACATCTTCCTGCTAGTGGGCAGCCTGAGCCCAGCTGAAAATGAACAGAAAGACACTTGGTAAAACAGCAAATAAGATGTCCACTGTGCCAGAGCCACCAGACAAATAAAGGGACAGTGCCAGACCTGGGCAGAAAGGAACCCCCTAATCCCCAGAAAACAGCCCTCTCCCTGGTTAATATTCAAAGAATCAAAAGAAGAGATGTGAGTGAGGTCATTTCTGACAGAGCAGGGCTGGGACAATGTCCACTGTCACCAAGGATCTCCTGACATTGCTGGCTCCTGACACAT
>NW_008339257.1:0-1382 GCF_000622305.1 Nannospalax galili
TTAAGAGATTTAAATAACTTCTGCCAACGTAACTGGCAAATGGTCCGAATTTTCCTATAACAAAGCTTTTTTGTTCTTGGTACCATCCCTCTGTGCTCCCTGCCAGACCACGAGGTCCTCTTGAAAGTCCCCTCCCATTGACAGCAATTCTTTTACCCCTTCTCCCCGACTCCCCCTCCTGTTGCCAAGAGGTGGCCACCATCACAGCCACAGCCACTGGCACAGCCACAGCCACTGCCTACATGATGCATAAATGGATGACTGATGATATAGATGATAGATAGACGGTAGATAGATACATAGATAGATAGATAGATAAATAGATAGATAGATAGATGGATGATGGATGGATGGATGGATTAATGGATGGATGGATAGATAGATAGATAGAAAGAAAGAAAAGGTACGTACATACGTACTTGATAAACTGTAGACACAATGGTACTAAGTGGACCGAAGACAGAGGATAGAGAAGTATTTGGTAGGTGAAAGGGTAGGTAGGTGACAGAGAGGATGAAGTTTTCATGACAGATTATCATGTACAGACCGACTTAACAGCAGATTTTCTTCACAGCCGCACAGGTGCTCCTAAAGCCTCCCTCCCTGGAATCTGGCATCTTCCTGTGTCCTAACATGACTGGCCCTGGAGCAGCCATCCCTCTGGTCCCCATCCTTTCGACCTCTGACAGTAACTCTGCCATGTAAGTAGATGAGAGGTACCTGAAGGGTCAGAGTGTGGCCTCCACGGTCATCTCCATCCAGGTCCTTATCTCCAACTACATCACACTAGTTTAGTTGTCAATCAGGTCAAGAATATGGGGTACAGGCAAACCTCACCATCACCCAAATGTCCCTGCCCATGCCAGGGGTCCCTCTGAGGCCGTCTGTCTAAGGCCTTTCATTACCATGGGAGGTACAGTTCTATGATATCACGGAACTCTGAACTCACTGTCATCAGGCCCCAAATACGTCATCCAGACCCTCAGGTTCCTCCACTCCTGGTGGATTCTTGCTCCCAGCAGACATGGTCCTCAGAGATGCTTTAGGAGAGAGGGCAGAGGTTGGTTTCAGACACACTCACCTGGGGACCACATGATGTCCAGTCCTCGTTCTCCTCTGAGGGACCTTCCTCCCTTGGTCGCCGGGCAGAGAAAGTGAGGCTCCTACCATAGCTGCAGTGTCCGGGCTTCAAACACTGCATATCACTTCTTCTGCTCGTTTTCCATCAGGGTTTCCTAGTCACTACGCCTGCAGGGTGCCATGTCCTCTCCTGGGGTTAAAGACTTTTGCTACCAGCTGTCCCCTAAACGCCATTAAACCCGAAGAGTGACTTTTGGTGTGGCTCTGTAACACTGTACTTGCCTAGCATATCACAGGGCTGA
>NW_008339257.1:2473-3007 GCF_000622305.1 Nannospalax galili
TGGATTCTTGCTCCCAGCAGACATGGTCCTCAGAGATGCTTTAGGAGAGAGGACAGAGGTTTGTTTCAGACCCACTCACCTGGGGACCACATCATGTCCAGTCCTATTTCTCCTCGGAGCGACCTACCTCCCTGGGTCGGGGGGCACAGAAAGTGAGGCTCCTACCATAGCTCCAGTGTCCGGACTTCAAACACTGCATATCACATCTTCTGCTCGTTTTCCATCAGGGTTTCCTAGTCACTATGCCGGCAGGGTGCCATGTTCTGCTCCTGGGGTTAAAGACTTTGGCTACCAGCTGTCCCCTAAACGCCTTTAAACCTGGAGACTGAGTTGTAGCGTGGCTCTGTAACACTCTACTTGCCTAGCATATCACAGGGCTGAATTTCATCACCAGACACCAGAAATGCAGACAGAGTGAAAGATGATTAGGTACATTAATAGAAACATAGACAAATGGCTGGATGGATGAATGGATGGATGTATAGATCATAGGAGCAAGGGTATTAGTAAGGAAGAAAGGCGGGAAGAGGGACA
>NW_008339257.1:3153-3689 GCF_000622305.1 Nannospalax galili
TAGAAAGAAAGTAGGAAAAGGTACGTACATAGGTACTTCATAGACTGTAGACACAATGGTACTAAGTAGACAGATGACAGATGATAGAGAAATATTTGGTAGGGGAAAGGGTAGGTAGGTGACCGAGAGGATAAAGTTTTCATGAAGAATATCATGTACAGACCGACTTAACAGCAGATCTTCTTATACAGCAGCACAGGTGCTCCTAAAGCCTCCCTCCCTGGAATCTGGCATTTTCCTGTGTCCTTACATGACTGTCCCTGGTACAGCCATCCCTCTGGTCCCCACCCTTTAGACCTCTCACAGGGACTCTGCCATGTCAGTAGATGAGAGGTACCTGAAGGGTCAGATTGTGGCCTCCACGGTCATCTCCATCCAGGTCCTTATCTCCAACTACATCACATCACACTAGTTTAGTTGTAAATCAGGTCAAGAATATGGGGTACAGGCAAACCTCACCAGCACCCAAATGTTCCTGCCCACGCCAGGGGTCCCTCTGAGGCCCTCTGTCTAAGGCCTTTCATTACCATAGCAGG
>NW_008339257.1:5380-6359 GCF_000622305.1 Nannospalax galili
ATGGAGACAGAGTGAAAGATGATTAGGTACATTAATAGATACATAGAGAAATGGATGGATGGATGAATGGATGGATGTATAGAACATAGGTCATAGAGGTGATAAATTGAAAGTTAGATCGATGTCAGATGCCTACATGATACATAAATGGATGACTGATGATATAGATGATAGATAGATGGTAGATAGATCCATAGCCAAATACATACATAGATACATAGATAGATACATAGATAGATGATTGATTGATGGATGGATGGATGGACTAATGGATGGAAAGAAAGAAAGAAAGAAAGAAAGAAAGAAAGAAAAGTTACGTACATAGGTACTTGATAGACTGTAGACACAATGGTACTAAGTAGACAGATGACAGATGATAGAGAAATATTTGGTATGTGAAAGGGTAGGTAGGTGACAGAGAGGATAAATTTTTCATGACAGAATATCATGTACAGACCGACTTAACAGCAGATCTTCTTCCACAGCCGCACAGGTGCTCCTAAAGCCTCCCTCCCTGGAATCTGGCATCTTCCTGTGTCCTTACATGACTCTCCCTGGTGCACCCATCCCGCTGGTCCCCACCTTTTCGACCTCTGACTGTGACTCTGCAATGTAAGTAGATGAGAGGTACCTGAAGAGTCAGATTGTTGCCTCCACGGTCATCTCCATCCAGGTCCTTATCTCCAACTACATCACATCACACTAGTTCAGTTGTAAATCAGGTCAAGAATATGGGGTATAGGCAAAACTCACCAGCACCCAAATGTCCCTGCCCACGCCAGGGGTCCCTCTGAGGCCCTCTGTCTAAAGCCTTTCATTACCATAGCAGGTACACTTCTATGACATCACGGAACTTGGAACTCACTGTAATCAGGAATGAAAGAGGTCATCCAGGCCCTCAGGTTCCTCCACTCCTGTTGGATATTTACTCACAGCATACATGGTCCTCAGAGATGCTTTAGGGGAGTGGGCAGAGGCT
>NW_008339258.1:0-355 GCF_000622305.1 Nannospalax galili
GTTTTCCATTTCATTCATCCTATTGGTGAGGCTTTTTCCTGTCATTTCTAACTGGAGAAACTGAATGTTTCACTTCCTTCTTCATTTCAGCCTGAGTAGTCTTCAATATTTCTAACTCTTTTCTGAATTCATTCAGAAGTTTATCCCTATATTCCTTCAGTTCTTTGATTTCTTTTTTGGTGTGTTATTTAAATTCACTGAATTCTTTTATCACATTTATAATTGTTCTTTTGAGTTCTATGTCCTGCATTATCTCTAGGGGGTTCTATTTTACTCCTCTAGAGGGCTATTGGTATTTGGTGGAGAATATGTTATTTTGGTTTTTTGTGTTATTTTTTCTCTGTGATTTTGACAT
>NW_008339259.1:0-424 GCF_000622305.1 Nannospalax galili
CTACAGAGAATACTTGAAGCAATACAAAGGACTCAAGAAAGGAATGAGTAAGCCCAACAGGCTACAGAAAGAAAATAAAGAAAAGTATAACAACAGAAACACAAAATAGGGTCACATAAATAAAATAGATTAAAAGGACAGTACATAACTTCACTTGTTAATAATAACACTAAACATCATTGGCCTCAACTCCCCTGTCAAGACACAGGCTGGTGCAATTGATCAAGAAAGAAAACCCATCTTTTTGTTGTCTTCAGGAAATTCATCGCACCTTCAAGGGTAGACCGTATCTTAGGAGGGAAGGATGGAAAAAAAATTTTCCGAACAAATGGCCTTAAGAAGCAAGCATGTGTTGTAATTTTAATATCTGATGAAATAGATTTCAAATTAGAACTCAGCAGAAGAGATAGGAGGGTTACTCATT
>NW_008339260.1:0-1004 GCF_000622305.1 Nannospalax galili
GATATCTAAACATGATGGGGCCTTAAAAGGAAGGAGAAGCTTCTCTTCAAAACCTGGAAAGGAGCTTCATTAAGAGTGAGAAGAGTTAGGAAGATGTTCAGCAGTTAGGAACCCCAGCTGCTCTTGCAGAGGACCTGGGTTCACACGATAGTTAACAACTATCTGTAACTCCAGTTCCAGGGGATTCAATGCCCTCTTCTGACCTCCACAGGCATTGGGTGCATGGGTGAGTTTACATACATGTAGGCAAAATACCCATATACATTTAAAAAGAGAGTATGCATGAAAAAGAGACACACAGATGGCAGAGGAAGAAAGAAATGGAGGGGGGAGGGGAGAGCAAGAAAGAGAGAGAGAGAGAATGCATGAGGAGAGAGATTTCAGAGACTAACATCTTCAGAACTTAAGAGAGCATCCTTGGACCCAGGCCCCCAGCAGTCTCCTGAGGAGTCTTGGACAAATCTCCGAAGTAAAGGTCTAACTTTAAATAACTATTTCTGGTGGTGAGAAGTTCCACATCATGTGATTTAGTTCAATACAACACATGTGACAAGGAACATGGGGGAGCCATGAATTGAGAGCTGTCAAGTCACAGCACAGAGATTAGAACCTCTGTCCAAGAGAGAGCTACAGGGATGCGTGATCCGATCAGGCTGTGGATCAGGCCTGAATGTGTGGTTCTAAGAAGCGTGGCCCTCACAGTGTCTGCAGAGGAAACAGCACTAAAGCAATGTCAGAATATCCGCCACTGAGGAATCTGCCTGGTCCTCTTCATATCCATCCCAAGTGATGGGTGGCCCAGGGCACAAGGTTCTGTATATGACTAGCCCTGCTTCTCACAAAAATGAGCCAAGGTGCCACTTCACACAGTAACCGATGAGGGGGTAGATTGCTTCATTTCTTCATTTTGAGGCAATGTTGATATGGATTCAAGATGGCCTAGGAATTGAATCCTCCTGCTTCAGTCTTAGTGTTGGAATGAATAAGGATGAGCTACACTGCAA
>NW_008339261.1:0-949 GCF_000622305.1 Nannospalax galili
TCACATATAGCCCAGGCTACCTTCAAATTCACTTTGTAGCTGAGAGTGAAAAGTCAACCAATTTTCCTACCTCCACCTTTGAAGGGCTGGGATTAAAGGCATGTGCTATCACATCTTTATCAGAAAGACATGTGAATTGAAAGTTTTTCCTCATTGTCATTGTAACCTGAATTTTGTTTGAAGTCTTCAACATGACAACTTTGAAGGTAAAGCTCTCACACTATGACTATTATCACATTGCTTACAGATGCCTCATTTTAAAATGTATTAAAGTGTGGTCCATACTGAGTGTGGAGGTACATGGTATCTATACACATAACCTGAAAGAAGTTTTATATAATTAACTAATTTTTGGTGTTGGGAATTGGACCCAGGTATGCTAAGCATGTGTTCTACTACTGAGATACACCACTAGCACTACAAATATTTTTAATAATTTTGTGCCTGAACAATAAAAGGTACTTGCAATTTGCATTTTATTTTGTTCCAATAATGAACAAAATGCAGACTTCTAAAACTAAAATTAACAAAGCAAGATTTCCTCAAATGTCTGTATCTATGGCAGACATTCTAACCATTAATTAAATAGATGACTTACTAAACTGCAAGCTCCCAACCAAATTCCATTTAAAATGCTATTATTTTAGAAAGAAATGACCCATTGCAAACAGAAGAGAAAAACAGGATGAGGCAAGATAAACAAGCACCAAGCTAATTTTGCCCAAGGTTTGTTTCTTGCTTCCAGAAAATCAGAACACTTATTTGGACTGCCACTCAGGATGACAGAGACAGAAATCCAACCCCAGTGTTCATAGAAGCCTGAGAGTCTGACAAACCACCTTCCTGTCACTATACTGACCTTACCAGAATATATTTTCTATGGACTTGACTCCTTGAAATCAGAGTATAACGTCTCCTATAAGGAGCTATAGCTGACTTTATACTTCTT
>NW_008339261.1:2397-3409 GCF_000622305.1 Nannospalax galili
GAAAGAAGAAAGGAATCTGAGTTACTTTTAAAACATACAGGTATGGTTCAGGAGTTGAGAACACTTGCTACCCTTGAAGAGGGCCTGGGTTCAGTTCCTAGGACCCACATGGTGGCTCACAACCCTCTGACTCCAGTTCCATAGGATCTGATACCCTCTTCTGGCCTCTGAAAGCACCAATCACACACATGGAATACTCATACACATAAAATAAAAATAAATGAAAAGAAGTACAGGCACGTGCCTGCTAATGAGGGGTAAAGGAGATGTAAGTCAGAGAAGCTTGTCTAGAACAGGGAGTTAATTTTAAGTAGTTTAGAGATGGATGAAGTATAAGTACTTTGTAGGAGCCAGGGTGTGGTGAGGAAAAAGATTAAGTGAGATCAGACCAGAGTATATTCGGCTGAGAACTGTTGTGTTTTATTACTGTGCTAGAGAACTGAATCCAGGCTTGCACACACTGGGCGCAGAGCTCTACCATTGAGCCACAACCACCTGTCTTGGTTTTTGTTTTCGTCCTTTGTTTTTTTGTAGGCGTGTGCTACTATGCTTGGTTTATGTGGCACTGGGGATTGAACCAAGCATGCTGGCAATTGGATTACTCTCCCAAACCCATTTATTTATTTACTTATTCACTTATTCACTTATTTATTTATTTATTTATTTATTGTGTATGAATGTTATGCCTGCATGTATGTAAGCTTACCCATGTCATGCGATGACCACAGCAAGATAGGAGCTGAAGTCTAGGAGGACTAGAATGGATTTTAAGATTTAAAAGCTTGGCGAGGAGGTGGTGTGGTTGTGAAGGGATTTAATCACTACCAAGTAGAGTTAAAGGGCAAAGAGCCCCCAGGGCACCCATCAAATATGGTTGCCAGGCTTGACCAGTCACAGATTAGGAAGTTCAAAGAAGCTTTTTAAAATAAATATTATTTGTATCTTTTGTGTATGAATGTACTGCCTGCACGTGTGTAGTTGCACCTGTGTTGTGCGATACCTGAGGAGGACA
>NW_008339261.1:4895-12739 GCF_000622305.1 Nannospalax galili
ACACATACATATATTTTTTTTCTGGTGCTGGGGAATAAACCCAACACCTTATACGTGCTAGATACACACTGCTGCTGAGCTACATCCCCATTGTAGGTTTTCTGAGATAAGAGTCTCACTACGTAGTAGCCCGAGCTGTCCTCAGATTTACAATCCTCTTGCCTTGGCTTTAGGATTTCTGGGATTACAGGGGTGTGCACCACACATGGCTTCATGATTTCTATTACGGCCTATGGCATGCCCTTAGCTATACTTTTGCTTTTTTTTGTATTTATTCTCAGACATCTGGGTGTATGTTATCTTTATAATTAGAGTGGAAATGTGACATTTTGGTCATTTCCCAAATACAGGGTAATTTACCAGTAATCCTCTCAAATTAGAATCAGTATATGTTTTTCAAAGAAAGTTATTCAATTTTTTCTGAATCATAGTTAATCTTTATGATTTTTAAAATTTTTTTTGGTTTTCTTGAAGCAGGGTCTCCGTGTAGCCCCAGCTGTCCTGGAACTCACTATGTAGACCAGGCTGGCCTTGAATGCACAGAGATCCACCTGCCTCTGCTGTCCACAGCTAAACATACTAAGGCCTTGCAGAGGAGGACCTGGTGGTTCTTGTGCTTTTTCCAGCAGTGGGAGGAAGCCCCTGTATGCAGTCTTCAAGGTCAGTGTCCGATACAGCCCACGGGATAGCTGGCTTTTCTGTGTCAGCATTCCCAAAGCTTATGACAGCACTCACGTGACAGGTGGTTATGTCATCATCACAATGCACACACAGGCGGTCACTGAGCCTGGCCCTACCTTTTTGTATCCGGTGTCTCTTAAAAATCTTAAGGAATATAATTACCATGAAACAGCATAACAATATATTGGCCAAGTCTGATGATAGGAGTAAGAACAAGTCTAAGAAATGAGGGTGTGCAAAGTGTTCACCACATCTCAGAGTGGGCAGGTGCGTTCAGAGTTGCTGGAGGGTGAGCAGCAGGCCCTGCTGTGGGTTGTGTACCATGTATATTGCTTCCCAACAGAAGAGAGAAGAACAAAACCATGTAGTTAGCTCTGGCCAGACTTCTGAAACGGGGAAGTACATCTACAGTATGAATCCAGGACCTCTTACCATTGAGTATATCATTCTGATATCCCAGTAAAGACAGCAAGCAGAGCCCTTCCAGTAACACACCTCTGTAAATTTTGTCTCCTAAGAGGCAAGCCATGATAGTTTGGAAACAGCCTGGAGGTTGTGAATTTTCATTTCACAAGTTTTCTACTTCCCCATTTAAATTAATCAGAAACTTAATAAAGAACATGATAATTTAACAAACGCAGGTTCTTTTTCTGAGGAGAGAGGCATTTTCTTGTATGTTGGTTGGTCTGTTGTAAACAGTCTCCACGCTCCACGTGCTCTTCCTCCACTCAGCAGGACAGAATTTTCATTTCTTCTGCATAGGAGATATCTAGAATGAAATCCATGTCTCAGTTAATAATACAACAAAAATTTTAAAAGTAGCTAAAGGGAGCACAAATGAGAGATTCTGGGGACTGGGCTGCAAAAAGGAAAAGTGCCAACTACCTCCAGGTACTTTCTCTAAAACCATGCAGGTGTATAGTCCTTTGATGTTGTCTTCATCAACATAAGGCCATGTATAAGACAGTGATCCTGTTAGACTGTAGTGGGCATTCCAAATTCACATCCTAGTGACATCTTGTTCATCCTATTGTTGCTATGGTTTGGATGAAAAGTTTCCTCCTCCCGCAAGGGCTCTTGTATCAAAGAAGTGGTTACCAATGGTGACTCTACTTTGAGGGGTGCTGAAAATATTAGGAGGAAGTACCTGACTAGGGGAAGCAGGTCACTGGGGGGATACTTTTGAAGGATATACCTGATTCCTGGTCCTTTCCTCTCTCTTTGCTTCCTGTCTTCCACAGAAGGAGCAGCCTGTCACATGTTCCTTTACACCACGATATAACTCAGAAGCAGCAAAGATTATGAACTGAAATATCAGAGACCATGAGCTAAAAATTAATCCTTCCTTAAGGTGTTCATGTCAGGTAATTTGCCACAATGCTCAACCTTAACCTGTTTCTTCCAGTTTTATAAAAGTATAGCACACACAATTATATATCATATGTATGAGATGATGATAAGGAATGATGAAGTTTTTGGTTTATGTATTTACTGTACTATACTTTCATCACTATTTTACAGTATATTCCTTGGGGCTGAAGACTTAGCTCAGCGTTTAAGAGCCTATACTTCTCTTTCAGAAGACCATTCAAGTTTGGTTCCTAGCACCCACATTAGGTGGCTCACAACTGCCTGTCATTTCAACACCAGGGTATCTGACACCCTTTTCTATCTTACACAGATACCTACACTCATGTGCACATATCCACATATAGAAACATACAGATATACATAAGTAAAAATAAAATAAATCTTTAAAAATAGATATTCCTCCACTCGCCTAAGTTCTCATGCGAATTGCACGTCCCCCCTTTGGCTCTCAGCGCAACACCATGGCAGTGGGCAAGAACAAGCATCTGACGAAAGGTAGCAAGAAGGGAGCCAAGAAGAAAGGGGTGATCCATTTTCTAAGAAGGATTGGTATGATGTGAAAGCTCCAGCTATGTTCAACATTAGAAATATCGGAAAAACACTAGTGACAAGGACTCAAGGAACCAGTGAGTACTTTATAGTTTTGCATTGGCCTTTTTAACAGGCATCTTGGTCTACTCTTCATCCTGTGATGGAGGACTTTATGGAAGTGTCATCTCTGGTACAGGTTTGGCATCTGGAGTACTTGCTTTTAAGTACAATGCCTTATCCAACAAAGAAGCTGACTAGAAAATGTGTAGGAGGGTGCTGGCAATTAGTGTCTAGGTGGATTTGGTAACAAGTTAACGAGACATTCGGTTCTTTTGTAGAAATTGCGTCTGATGGCCTCAAGGGTGATGTGTTTGAAGTGAGCCTTACTGATCTACAGAATGATGAAGTTGCATTTAGAAAGTTCAAGCTCATTACTGAGGTTGTTCAGGGCAAAAACTGTCTAACTTCCATGGCATGGATCTTACCCGGGACAAAATGTGTTCCACGGTCAAAAAATGGCAGGTGAGACCAAAAACTGTATTTTAGCTTGTTAGTGC
Organism: Nannospalax galili; assembly: GCF_000622305.1. Taxonomy (NCBI): domain Eukaryota; kingdom Metazoa; phylum Chordata; class Mammalia; order Rodentia; family Spalacidae; genus Nannospalax; species Nannospalax galili. Next base: position 8,036 of record NW_008339261.1, read on the forward strand.
ATGACCGAGTGTGTGATCACAGGAAGGGACAAAATGTAATGGGGAGTTAAGATTCATTTCAAATCCTCGATTGGTTTTTGGTATTGTCAACCCTGAGTTGGGCACTTCTAAACGTGGACATCTGAGGAAGCCATGGCTTCCTTGAACTTACAGGATTTTTTTATTGTTTTATTTTTTTTATGCTGGAGATAGGGCGTAAGCGCCTTTGACATGCTGAGTAAATGCACTTAACATTGAGGTATATCACCATCCCCAGAGGATTACTTATGAGCAGTTTGACTTGTCTAAAGAGTTTTTGGGAGTCTCAGGTTGCACTGAGTTTCTAGTGAAAGGGTGGCTCTGGCTAGGCTAGTTTGATTGACAGCCTCTTGCAGAGCTAAGATCAAACTCCATTCTCATGGGTGTTCTCCTTGGGAAATAACAAGTCTGAGTTGTGAAGATGAAATAAAAGATGCAGGTAAACGCTTAGTAGCTCAGTGTCTGACACAGAAAGCACTCAGGAACTGGTATCATTGCAGGACATACTTATATTCAGATGGATCTGGGTGGCAGTGGTGGCACGTTTTGTTCATGGGAATGAATGATGACAAAATGTTTCGGTCCCAAATGATACACACTGATTTTACCGTTACATTTATTTCTGACATTCCCTTAAAGTTTTATGCATTTCTGGAACTACTGAAGTGTTATGTATATTGATAAATTCTTTTTGGTGGTGCTAGATGTCAGGTATGTTTTCAAACTAAGGTATATAATTATTTTTTGGTCTTTTTGAGACAGGAGCGCCAGCTGGCCTGGAACTCCCTATGTAGACCAGGTTAGCCTTGAACTCACAGGAATCCACCTGCCTCTGCCTCCTGGGACCAAAGGTGTGCACCACCATGCCCGCCCAGCTAGGAATTTCTTTTCATGTGCAGTTATTACAGTAGGACTTCACCTGTTTGGCCACTTTCTCTTTTTCCTTTTTAATTTTAAAAATTAAAAAAAATTTTTTTAATGTGTATGAGTGTATTGCCTGGACAGGGTGTCTGACCTGTGCCAGCCTGGTACTTGCTAATGTAGACCTAGCAGTATGAGCTTAAGATCTGCTTTTGCCTTTTAAGTGCAGGGATTGTAGGTGTGGGTCATACCTGGCTTGTATTTTGTTGTTTGATTTTTTTTTTTTGAGACAGTCTCACTGTAGCCCTGGCAGGCCTTGAACTTACAGAGATCTGCCTGGCACTGCCTCTCAAATGCAATGTAAGAGGTGTGTGCCACCATGCTCAGCCTGGTATTTTTTAAAAATTAATTTTTAATTTTATGTATATGAGTGTTATGTCTGCATGTAAGTGCACTCATGTTGTGCAATGCCCGAGGAGGACAGAAGAGGGTTTTGTGTCCCTGGAACTAGATGGTGGTTTAGCTGCTGTGTGGGTGCTGTAGTTGAGATGACAGTGGTGGTTTAGGAAGTTAATGAATTTTGGGGTATTTATACTTTGTTACATAATGAGTTTGTCATTCCATGCCTTTGTTAGCATTTAAGGTGAAAACTGATTATTAAAAACTCACAGCAGCTTACAGTATCTTTCTTTTTTTTTCTCTAGACAATGATTGAAGCGCATGTTGACGTCAAGACAACTGATGGTTACTTGCTTCGCTTGTTCTGTGTTGGTTTTACTAAAAAAGGAAACAACCAGATACGAAAGACCTCCTATGCACAGCACCAACAAGTCTGCCAGATCCGGAAGAAAATGATGGCGATCATGACCCGAGAGGTGCAGACAAATGATTTGAAAGAAGTGGTTAATAAATTGTAAGCGTTTTTTATTTCCTCTTAACATAACCCTGAGTGCCTGTTGAATCATCCCTCTTTTGAGGGAAAGCATACAAGGCAAGGTGGAGTTGGGCCTTTTCAGTCACTGATTATCTTCTTTGGTTGAAGCAGTCTTATAGCAGACAGTGAGACTTAGATGTTAATTTAAACATTGAATAATAGAAAAATAAACTTGCCATAATGAATGCATGAGAATATGTGATGAGAAAATGTTTCGGTCCCAGATGATGCCCACTGATAACTTTTACATTTTCTGATGTTCTCATGCAGAATATGCAAAAAAGTGTAAGAAATTTAGGTCCCTTATAAAGGGACAATAAAGGTCTTTCTTAATTAGGGTGCCTGAGTTAATGTGTAGATTTATTGTAAGGCTTTTTTTTTCTTTAGTCTTTTTGAGACAGGGTCTCTTCATAGCCAAAGAAAATGATTTGTGTGAGGAACCAACTTTTGGTGGGTTTTTGTTTGATTTTTAACTAATTTACTGGTGGTTTGCAGGATTCCAGACAGCACTGGAAAAGACAGAAAAGACTTGCCAGTCTATTTATCCTCTGCATGATGCCTTCGTTAGAAAAGTAAAAATGCTGAAGAAGCCCAAGTTTGAATGTAAGTGAGACATCGGGATTCATAAAAGGAAAAATGGTGTTGACCGTCCTCTTTGGAGACTGGACACTGGTCCGAGTCCATTTGGAGGGGTCTCCATGGCCTTCTTGATCAAGAGGACAGATGACCCACCACATTTACAGGACACTTTGAGAGATGCTCATAGTCCCCTGGAGCTTAGTTGACCTAGCAGGTCAAGGAGCAAAAACTGTCCTTTCTGTCCCTCTAGCCAAAATAGTATAGGCCTCAAAGTATGGCTGTTAGACATCTAAGAAGATTAGTTCCACCAGTCTGGTACTTTTTAAATTACCATGTATTATGAAGATAAAGCTAGGGCAAAGCCAAAACATTCTCAGATAAACTTTGTTAGTCAAGTATTGTATTCCTTGAGCTGGTCGTATGTATAATTTGTCAGTAGGTTGTTCGATGAATATGGTGCCCTCTGGGTTTTTTAAACTAGCTAGGCACCATTTCTCTCTCAAATCGTCTAACCCTTCCGCCATGGTTTCCGCATTTAAAGTGCCCCCATTTTTCCCATTTCTCCCTTAATAATACCCTTCTCCTATGGTCCCACCTCTCTTGAGCTCCTTCTTTTCCTTTTTCCCCAAGTTTCCTTATATAATCCTCCCCCTCCCTTAAAATATCCCTTTTTTTTTGGAGACATGGTCTCCCTGTAGCCCCAGCTGTCCTGGAACTCACTAGGTAGAACCAGTCTCCTATTTCCAACTGTTCTTCTCCATCTCATTCTTTCTTCCTTTACCTCCATGCTCCCTTTCCATTATCCTGGTTCCTGTATTTATGTCTGGATGTATACTACACTTATAAGGATTTGGGGCTAGGATCCACATCTGAAGGAGAAGATACATCCGTTTTTCTTTTCTGAGTCTGTGTTACTTCACTTTGTATAACAGTTTCTAGTTCCATCCATTTACCTGCAAATTTCATGATTTCCCATTTCTTTACTGCTGAGTAAAACTCCGTTGTGTGAATGAACAAAATGTTTATTATCCACTGGTCCTTTGAGGAACACTTAGGTGACTTGCCGTCTCTTAGCTACTGTGAAAAGAGCAGCAGCAAACATGGGTGTACAAGTGTCTCTGCAGGAGGATGAGTTTTGTGGGAATTTGCCAAGGGGTGGGAGGGATGCTGGAGATTTCTGAGTTTTCGGTTCTGATGCTTCTAGCAAAAACTAACACTCGAACAGACCGGGCGCCTCTCACCGCGCGTTCCCCCCCTCCAAAAAAAAAACCCAAAATACGATGGGAGCTGACTCACAGCCCTGTGGCCTATCAGGAGGCAGGTGCTACACCCAGCACACCCGTGCACCTCCCCCCAACACACAAACAGGAGGACAGATCAAGGAAGGGAAACCTGTTGAGTTAAAGAATGAAAGTCAGAGCTCAACAAGGAATTTGAAACGTCCAAAAAAAAAACCCAAAATACGATGGGAGCTGACTCACAGCCCTGTGGCCTATCAGGAGGCAGGTGCTACACCCAGCACACCCGTGCACCTCCCCCCAACACACAAACAGGAGGACAGATCAAGGAAGGGAAACCTGTTGAGTTAAAAAAATGAAAGTCAGAGCTCAACAAGGAATTTGAAAGGCTCTTTAAAAGTTCGGCAAGGCTGCTTGGAGAGCCACCTTCCTGAAGCCCTAAAGGGCATCTGGCTTGTTAGGTGTGGTGGGGTAAGGTAAGCCTGTGGAGGAGACGGGCTTTGAAAGTCAGCCAGATGTGGTAAATACCCTGTTCCCTCCGGAGGAGGCTGGACTTGTGGACTTGGTGATGGCAGACCCCTCCCTCTCCCTCTCCAGGCCTCTGACCCCTGTGGGTGCTTTGGCTGCTGCACCCAGGCTAGGGAGAAGAAATGCTGCCATTGCATCTAGTGCTGCTCTTAGGGAGGGTACCAAGCCCTGGGATCAGCCTGATCTCGGTAGGGGTGGGGTGGAGGTGGTCCCACTGATGTTGTGGGAGTCCCAGACTTTCCTCCCTCTCTCCCTCCCTCCCTCTCTCCCTCCCTCCCTCTCTCCCTCTGTAGGAGGGGGCTCGGGTCGGTGAGGTTACTGGTGGTGCAGGTGGGTCTGGAAGGCAGTCTCCAGAGGCGGGGTGAGGGTGGTGCTGGGAATGGCTGCCCGGGTCCGGGTGGGCGTGGCTTCGTGACCAGGCGCCTATTTAAGGGCAGGCTGAGCCCCTGCTCAGGGTCCCAGGCTGGACTCCCTGCTTGCTCGCCAGAGCTTGCCCAACGCTTGGGCTCCGCCCAGCCCTGAGGGAGGAGGACCTACAACAAGCTG
>NW_008339261.1:13398-15779 GCF_000622305.1 Nannospalax galili
AGGACTCCCTGCCTTGCCAAGGGGCAAGAAATCACACCAGGCCTTCTCCCAAGAGAAGCCACAGGCCACGCTGCCCCAGGGGCCCAAGCCCAGGAAGATCCGCCCTCTAGCCCTCTAGCGGCGGTGGGGAGTAGACAAGAGCTGCTGGACGCCACTGCCTCCAGCTCCCATCGCCCCTTGCAGCAGCGCCGCAGCCAGCAGTGCCCCAGGCAAACAGTAGGACCCACCCGCCCGGGGACCTGACGGGATCACGAGCACACAGTCGGCACCAAGGAGACTTGGCGACGCGCATCTGCAGCCAGCGAACTCCCGGCGAGGGAAGTGACGCCTGTCTCCCAGCTTGGGCCCCTAGTCCCTGCAGCAGGTTGAGGAGTGCCTCAACCAGTTCTGCTCTCCCCTGTGCAAACAGAAAAGGACCCGGAAAAGCCCAGGGCAACCTGCACCCGGCCTCCTGGAGCCACGGCACCGCCAGGTGGTCCTCAGCACTGCAGCCAAAGCCTGGACTGCGTCCGCAAACCAGCTGGCGCCACTGGACCCAAGCCCCAGGAGCCGCAGCGGGTGCAACGGGGTTCAGCCCAACTCCAGCTGATGAGGGTCTTCAACCTCCACCGGCTGATGGTTCCAGGTCTTCCCGGCTGCGCTGGAGTGGAAGCCCTCCTTCTTCCGCGGGGATGGCCCAGCAGTCCGGTCTCCGCGCTCCGAGGAAGAGGCCCCATTGGGGCCAGTCAGAGTGAGTTCCAAGACAGCAGTCTATTCCGGGGCCAAGCGTGGCCACCTCCCGGCGGAGCAGCCTCTGCCACCCAGACTGGGACACCGCCAGGGAAATGGAGCCTCCGCCAGAGCCTCCACCGGCCGATGGTTCCAGGTCTGCCCGGCTGCGCTGGAGTGGAAGCCCTCCTTCTTCCGCGGGGATGGCCCAGCAGTCCGGTCTCCGCGCTCCGAGGAAGAGGCCCCATTGGGGCCAGTCAGAGTGAGTTCCAAGACAGCAGTCTATTCCGGGGCCAAGCGCGGCCACCTCCCGGCGGAACCTGATCCACAGCGGTGTCTCCGGGAGACATGTGGGTCCTGAGCAGCCTCTGCCACCCAGACTGGGACACCGCCAGGGAAATGGAGCCTCCGCCAGAGCGCGAGTTCCTGCGCCAGTTCCCGCCAGAACTGCAGCTTCCTCAGGAGTCCCAAGAACAGTGACTCCAATCCCTGAGAGACCGCATCCAGTATGCCCAGGCCCAGAAGACCGACAGACCAAGATGATCTTATTCCACGTGGGGGCCGCGCCCACAGCCACCACGCAGGAGGTCTGTGGAACTCCAGGGGCGTCTGCCTCTCCGAAAACCAGCCCCCCCCATCTTCTGCCTCTTCCCAAGCCATGAGGGCCTCCACCGCGCTCTCCGCCCCCAGCAAGAAGCCCCAGGTGAAGAAACCCGCCCCACTCATGGCCAAGGCTCTGAAGGATTACAAGAACAGGTTCTCTCAAAGATGAACTCGGGAAGCCCACACTGGGGCCCTGGGATTCCTCCTGAAGACCAGACAGATCCTTTGACCCTCAAGACACCCTAACTCTGAACCCCAACTCTAACCCTAACTGAACGCGGCAGGTTTCCAGCATTGCAACCACTGGCCCGAGACGCCTCTAGCGACCTGCTCCTGAAAACCTTGCTCTTCCAGAACTGCTCTCTAGACCGCCACATGCCTTCCATCAATGGAAAGCACAGACGGCCACGACCCAGAAATGAATCTATAACTGGCCCTATTATGCCACCATCCTAGACCGCAAGGGGCGGTGTGGGGATGGGAGTTGATCCAGCCCTACGCCAGTCTCCCCACTTCCCCATCCTCCCATTTACAGTTGGATATGCAGTGGATGAAATGTTGTGTCCTGTTCTCGACCTGGTCTTTGATCCTGTCCCTCCTGGTCCTAAACTGAATTCCTTAGGAGGAGACCAGAGTGGCACCTTTCCGCTCACTTTAGTCACCACACAAAATCCTATAACCTCGAAAGATGGGAGCTGCTAGCTATTTCTGAGTTTACAGTCCTGAGGCTTATAGCAAAAACTAACAAACAGACCTGGTGCCTCCCACCACACCCCACACACCCAGAAAAGTCACAAGAACAGCAGGAGCCTGACACATAGGGGGGTCATCCGTGAGGAGGTACCTGACCTTGGAATCCAGCTTTAATGTACCTTAACTGCATAAAGACCTAAGAACTTTGCCACTGAAGTCCCAGTGCCTGTCCATGGTGCATGGAGTGTGCTCTTTCCTAGGGACTCTGTGGACACTAATGCCCCCTCCCCCCACTTACAGATGGGTATGCACTGGACTAAATGGTGCGTGCTGTTGTGGCCTGCTATTAGTTTCTGTCCCTCTGATCCAGACCCATT
>NW_008339261.1:16248-18425 GCF_000622305.1 Nannospalax galili
TTTTCCTATCGGTTCTGGGGACTCCAACATTGCCCTTCCCCCGCTTACAGCTGGGTATGCACTGGTTGAAATGGTGCATCCTGTCATGACCCTGCTTTTAGTTCCCATCCCTCCTTGTCCAGTCCCAGTGTCCCTACCAAGAGAGCAGAGTGGCACCTTCCTGGCACCTCCCTGCTCCCATTCCTCACTGCACAAAATCTGAAAGCCTCAAAAGAGGGGAGCTGCTGAGGATTTCTGAGTTTGTAGTACTGATGCTTATAGGAAAATCAAACGAGCTGACAAACGGAAAGGAACGGACAAAGCAAATGAAGATCCTGCAGGGCAGTATAAGCCCAGACCTGGCGCCCACCATTCACCCCAATACACACACAGAAACACACACACACACACACACACACAGACGCACAAACGGACTCACATTGACTCAGAGACATGCCATCAGATCCAGAGGCAGATACTTAGTTTTTAATATTTTTGTAATTATTTAATGACCACTTGGTTACAAGATGCATTTCTCTATAGCATTAACATATTCACTAATGATTTCCAGAGCAAAGATCCATCTCTTTCCATATTGGCTGTAAATTTTAAGTTCACAGTTGAATTAATACAGTTATACAGTATTGAACTCAATATAAACTCTAGAAGACATAAAATTGAGTGAGGTTTTAACCTTTGAAAAAGATCTCTCCCAGCTGGGTGTGGTGACACATGCCTTAAATCCCAGATCTCTGTGAGTTCAAGACCTGCCTGGTCTATATAGTGAGCTCCAGGACAGCTGGGGCTACACTGGATGTAGCCAGTAGTTTTAAGATACTTTTTTTGTGTGTGGTCTTTTGAGATAGGGTCTCCCTGTAGCCTCAGCTGGCCTGAAACTCACTATGTAGACCAGGCTGGCCTTGAACTCAGAGATCCTCCTGCCTCTCCCTCCCAAGTGCTGGGATTAAAGGCCTGTGCCACCACGCTCAGCTGTAGCCAATAGTTTATGAGAAGGAGAATCATGTCTCTTCTGACCTAAAACATTGAATTTCTAGCTCCATTCTCTCTAGCCCTGATCCAGTAACCAAAGAGAGATCATGAACTGCTTCTAATGCTGCTGAAAGGCAGTTAGTTATACCTCCTTCCATATGCCAGGCCCCTGTGTAACTAGGCAGAGTATGTCCACCCATTGACCCACACTGGACATGTAGCAGGAGTCAAAATGAAACCTTTTTTAAGTCATTGAGATTTGGGTCTTATTTCCATTGTGGCACAATCTGGATTTTGCAGAGGAATACAGTGAGCTGTGCCATCCTGGCCTTACTAATGAGAGCTAACATTACTGAGTGCTACTTTATTTCAGGCACCAAGCTCTAAGCGTCACATTCCTTATCTAGTATCTCACAGAAAGTTTTCAAGATGCAAAATATCAGATATATGATATTTGTGACCTATGGTAGCATCATAGCTGTATTTACATGTGACAGCTCTAGATTATATATACACATATTAATAGCATATAGGTATAATCCATATAAAAATATAGATGAATCACAAGTGTCAAAATCATTTTGTAAGAGAAGAGCTTTTTTTTCTCCCTTTCTATATGTTAGAAGTGCTGGGTCTGCTAGTTAAGGCTAGCACCTCCACCCCTGAAGGCCATGGTTACTCTTTTGCTCTCCCGAATATTCTCTCCCCATGTATTCAGTCTGACTTTTCAGTATTATCACGCCTTTCCTTTGCCTTTGGTCCTACAGCCCCTTCTGTTCTTTAACCTGTTCCGAAAACTGGCATCATCATGTAGACCCACACATTCCCTGAATATGTGCCTCAATCCCAAACTTCTGCTCATCAGTTCCTTGTTCAATTTAGCATCTCCATTTTGCTCTCTTAGTGTGTTTAATGCCGAGTTCACTATTTTCTCCATGCTCCCTAGACTTAACTCCAACCTACTCCAATCCTGCCTCAGCATTTCTCATCTCTGTAAATGGTGCCTGTCCTGGTTGCTCATGTTGGAAATCAGAGTGTAGGGCTATATTAATACATGTGGAAGCGCTTACTACCAAAATTTGCTTTATTAAATTCTGAAATTTATAAGAAAGCAAATGAAACCACAAAACAACTCTTTTAAAGTTCTGGTTTTTCTCATGATTACATGATTATGAACCTTTAGAAATGATACCAAGTCCTCAAAATAT
>NW_008339261.1:20582-24278 GCF_000622305.1 Nannospalax galili
GGGAAACCTTGTGCCTGGCCTCCCCACTGCCAATTATTAAGTTGAACTGCTTTACCTCACAATAGTTTTCTAAAGGTTTTCCATAGAAAAACCTTAGCCTCTTGCATATTGGTATATATTATTAATACTTATGTCCATTATGTTTTCTTTGGAATTTTCACAGAAGGTTGGGTCTTTCTCTTTGGGGCGATGTGTGTTTAAATATTTACTGGGAGGTGGTCTTTTGAAGGTTAGGTCTTGAAGACAAGGTTTGGTCTTTTGAAAATGTTACTGGTCCAAGAAGAAAAGTGTGCCAACTCAGATCAAGTCACGACAGTTTAAGAATGTTAAATCTAAACATCCATCTCCTCCAATCTTCCAGAACCGTGGTCTGTTTTGTACTTGATCCATAAACTGGATTCTTAGTTCTACTCCATTGAAATTGGAAAACGAAAGTCTTTTTGTGTTTAGGGCTTGGGTAGTCTGCTATCTTTAATCCTGAAAATGTAGAAAGTTGTGTGTGGCTACCTACTTGTCATTATGATGACCTGGAAACAGTTATAAATATACATGTGTATAAGAGGGAACTTTCTGTGAGAATTAGATCAGACTTATTAAAGGATTGCCTTGTGCAAGGTATATGAGTGGGAAAGACAGTCTACAGTCAAAATAAGTTTGGAATAGAGAAAACAGTATTGATCAATAAGCATTTGGATAATAGTTTGATCAGAGAGATTGCTAAGTAGTGCGTAAGTGTTTGCTATATAACTTCTGTATATCGCATAATTCTGAGAAACCATTAAGCACTTCCAATTTTTGTAATAGGAGTTGACAGCTATGAGCTAACGTTGGGAATTGTAAGCTCTGCACTGGATTCCTTAGGTATAAAAGGCAGATTAGTGTAGCAATGTGTGATGTGTTAGAGTATTGTTACTAGATTGTATACAGCAAATCTGTTTTTACCTGTTCTAGATTCAGGATATATAAAAAGCACCGGTATTTAAACACTGTTCAGTAAAGACCACAGTCCTTAAAGGAGAAAATTAAGGTTTGGCAGAGTGATTTGTTCAGGATTATGTTGTTAATTATTAGAATAAGAATTCTAATGTGTACATAATTTCCATTAACTTTTTTTAGTCTCTGTCTCTGTCTCTGTCTCTCTCTCTCTCTGTCTCTCTCTCTCTCTCTCTCTCTCTCTCTCTGTGTGTGTGTGTTCTTGCACTCTCACATGCTACATGTGGATGTCAGAAGGCAACTTTCTGGAGTCTGTTCCCTCCTTCTGCCATGTGGGTTCTGGGAATTGAACTCAGGTCAGCAGGTTTGGCAGTAAGCCCCTTTACCATCGGAGCCATCTCTGGGCCCCATAATTTACTTTAAAGCCTTTTAATAGCTTCCCATACTACAAGTGAGAAGACAATACAAAATTAATAATTTTTTAAAAATTAATTTTAAAAGTAAATAATTTGTTTCTGTCTATCCCGCCCCTAGAATAGCAGAAAGAGTTTAGCATGTGTGCTAATATTCCTTCCTTGTATGAGAATACTGGAGATTCATTGAAAAACCTGTACTAAAAAATCCAAATGACTTATGTAAGTCCTCCCCTATGAATGTCTTGTGATGCTAAGAAGAATCTAAGTGCTGTGTTGGTCTACTGTGAAAAAGCCCTCAGTCAGGGGCCAGACTATGAGGTATTAGTCAGAGTGAGTAGAAGGCACACATGGTACTGGCTCATTCAGGAATCATAACAGCAGAACTGTAGTAATGGGTGACTGCTTTCCTTGTGGTTGTGTATTTTTACTTCATATCAGTAAATGAATAGCATAAGTTCAAATTAACAGATGTCATAGTTGAAACTAGAATGAAGTCTGAGGAGTAGGAATGGATTAAGGTGAAAGAAGGAAAGCTTAAACTGTGTTCACAGACTCAAGGGTTTCATGAGAAAAGGGTTTATATGTGTATTATTGAAAATGTGTTTTAATAGAAGACAACAAAGTTAAAGTTATTAAATAAAAACTGTCTTATATTTGCAGATACAGGTGCTATTTTTACATTTGGAAAAACAAAATTTGCTGAAAATATTCCTAGCAAATTCTGGTTTAAAAATGACATTCCTGTATGTCTTTCATGTGGAGATGAGCATACTGCTATCGTTACAGGTTAGTATTACAGTCCACAAAGATGACAGTAATTCTTAGAGAATCCTAAATATTATAGACGTGCTGTGCTTAATAAAAAAAACTGTTGGCTGTCTAATCTTAGGAACTCTTTACACTTAACAGAATCAGCAAGAGGGGCAAGAAAGATAATAAAGGGGCAAGAAAAATAATGACATTTTAAAAGTCTGTTTTTTATTGCTTAAAAATATGTTTGTCTAAGAGCTGGAGAGATGCCTCAGCAGTTAAGAGCAGTGGCTGCTCTTGCAGAGGACCTGGGTTCAATTCCCAGGATGTACATGGAGGCTGACACCATCTGTAACTCTGGTTCCAAGGGATCTGGTGCCCTCTTCTGACCTCCTTGGGCATTGCACGACATGGGTACACCTACCTACAGACAAACAATACACTCGTACACATAAAATACAATATTTAAAAAAATATGTTTGTTTGTAAAAATCTCATTGATTTTAAACCCAGGAACCACAGAGGGAGTGATGATCCTACAGTATTTCATGTGAACATTCTTTACTTGTTTATAAAACTACTTAAATATTTTTGTTATCGCATATATTGAGAACAGACATAATGTGTTAAATGTGTTGAAAATATGTAGAAAGTGGCTTTTTTTTTTACTTGTCTGAAAATTCTCACAAATTGAGTCAAGAGAATATTTTCAATTTTAAGTTACCTTAGTATATCGTTAAGTGATTTTTCTACATATACAACTTTTTTGGAATCTATTTCAATATAATAAAAAGTGTTGCCATATAATCTTAGTTACTCTCTACACCTAATGCAATCTGCTGCACATGGATGAACAAGGTAACTTGCTCCTGTTTCCTACTCTTTGACAAAGTATATCATTTTTGTGTTCTTATGATTAATTTATCTCATTTATATGAACAATAATTTGTTGTTTCTTTCTCCCTCCCACTAGGAAATAATAGGCTTTACATGTTTGGCAGTAACAGCTGGGGTCAGTTAGGATTAGGATCAAAGTCAACCATCAGCAAACCAACATGTATCAAAGGTTTGGGGGCTTTTTGTAATCCGTTTAAGAATTTGACAAATTACAATGAGTACATTAATACAGATTTTGTGGGTTTTAAGCGTTATAAGTAAGAAAATCTTTATTTTTTTATTTTCTAACATTTACTTGAATGTTATTAGCAGCTAACTTTGCTCTGTATATGAAACTCAGAACTACTTTAATGTTGGAGTCTGAACATCACATTGATTCTAGACCCAACAACCACAAAGGAAGTAATGATCCTATAGTATTGCATGTGAATATTCTTTTCGTATTTTTGCGTGATTGTAAAACAGGTTAAAAATTTCTCACTTTCGTATAGAAAACTTCTGGGTATAGCTTATGAACAACATTAACTGATTTTAAAAGTTAATGGAAATTCCTGGGCATGTGGCAAAAACAGCTTTCTTTATCTTCCTGGCCAAAATGTAAATTTCAGCCTAAAATGTCAGTGAATTTATAATGTGTATACAATTTATTGGCATGTGTTCATCAGCAGCCTGTGCAGTATTCTCCAATGGCAGTTAAAGT
>NW_008339262.1:0-851 GCF_000622305.1 Nannospalax galili
ATTATAGCATTGTGAATGATCCCTCTGTATTTTGCATTTTCATTTTTATAACAGTTGTTCATGTTTATAATAGTACCTTTTGAGCAAATGAGACAAAAGACAAATACTAGAACTATAGGCATGTTAGGAAAGCGTTCTACAACTCACCACCCTTCCTCAGTCACTCAAAAATATAAATGTTCAAAGAGAAACTTCAAATGCAGAGCAACTGACTAGACATCTTCATAAGTAACAGCATTTTTAGAATTATGCAATTTGATAAAACATGAGTCAAAATCTACATCATTAACAGAGCCATCATCAATACAGTTCCTTTTTTCCTGTTCATTTTGTCTCATAGAAAGAAAATTTAACCTGCACCATCCAGTCAGATTTCAAGTGGGTGCAATGGTGCTGCTATCTGAAGGGCAGGTTGTAACATGAAGAGGTACTGGTCACAGGGGACACACTGAAGCTACACCACATGCTTGAGTTCCAGATACCTTTGCACACCAGGGTGACTGTATCTTCAAAGAACTTTTGATAAAGACATTAGTAGATAAAGGAGTCCATTGGAACTTTGTGAGGGCTGCTTTAAACCTGGACACATCTGAGAATTTCCATTACCCTTGGTGGACATGGCGACCTGTGCCCATCAGTCAATGCTGGATATAGGACAAACCTAAACTCACCAGAGACCCCTCCTAGGGGACTGCAGGAAGAATCCTGTAGGGAGAGATGAAAGGGAATTTCTACAGCCCTTCTCCCTGGACTGCATGAAGGTGATTCCTGTGCAGATCAACAGATTCTAACAGGAAACTGCATGAATCACAGAATGCATTTCATTTGGCTTCCACAGCATACAACCTGCT
>NW_008339263.1:0-432 GCF_000622305.1 Nannospalax galili
TTAGTTTAACCATAACTGTAAACATAACCTTAGCCCTAATTCTAACACTAAACGTATCCCTAACACATACCTATACCTAGTGTGAAGCTAGCTCTAAACCTAACACTAACCCTAACATGATCTTAGCCCAAATGATAATCCTAACCCTGCCCTAATACTTAATATAGCCCTAAACCTAACCCTAAGCCTAACCCTAAACCTAACCTTAACCCTAAATACAACAATAGCCCTAACCCTAACCTTAGCATAATTCTAAACCCAAACCTAAACCTAAATCTAACCCTAACCATAGCACTAGCCCTGAACCTAACCCTAACCCTACACCTAACAATAATCATAACCCTAAACCTAACCTAGACCTAAGTCTACTGTAGCCCTAGTCCTATAGCTAACTCTAACACTAGCCTTAAACCTAAGACTATCCCTAAACAT
>NW_008339264.1:0-470 GCF_000622305.1 Nannospalax galili
ATCTTTATAGCATTAAAATTCAGGCCCTTTCTTTTTGAAGAAAATTTGAGACGTACCCTAAGCTACATCTTCATAATGATGAGTAAACAGACAACAAAAAGGAAAAACGAATTTAATATTTAGAAATTAGGTGGGGCTAGACCTTTAATCCCATGGCTCTGGGAAGCAGAAGCAGAAAAATTGTTACAAGTTCAAGGCCAGCCTGGTCTACAGAGTGAGCTCTAGGCCAGTCAGGGCTACATAGTGAGATCCTGTTCAAAAAAATTAAAGAAAAGTGGAAGATCTAGTGTGTGTGTGGGGGGGTCACAGAGTGCTTAACTTGTGATGCTATTTATAAAGAATTTTATATGCAAATTCACCAGTGTCTTTAAACAAACTAATACTTCACACGGAATTCTCCAGAGTGTATGCATTAAGACTATTTTCTGTACAAGAGGCTCATTACAAGCCAGACTCCTAGAATCCCAGGG
>NW_008339265.1:0-481 GCF_000622305.1 Nannospalax galili
TGATGCCCTAGAAATCCTTTGAGAAATGCCCATAGTTTCTGAACATTAATGAGTGGCGGGAAACACAGTGCCAGACAGAAGAGACCTCCCTTAGAGTGACAAGCACTCGTCAAAGTGCTTTCTTTTTGAACAGATGGAAGCTACTGCAGAGTTGCACATCTAGTCAGGCACAGAGAACATATCTCTGAAGATGCCCAGTACTAGGTGACACATGTGCAGTTGAATCTCTACAACTAAGGCTCATGGAACATAGCAGCACAAGGGGTAGGGAGAGGGCTAATGCGCCCCTCAACTCCCACCAGTGAGGCTTCCTTGTACATCAGAGTGTGATGCATACAGAAGGCCACAACTGGCCAAGCTTTGGAGAATAAGAGACTGTAGAGTGTAGGATGGACTCCTATATGGAACCTCATCCACTCACAGCTCAGGAACCATTACAGAAGAGGAGGCAGAAAGATTATAAGAGCCAGGGCCTGTTCAT
>NW_008339266.1:0-264 GCF_000622305.1 Nannospalax galili
TATGTATAGTTAAAGGCTACATAACAAGAAATAATGCCAGACAGGAGATACTTTCCTCTGAGTTATTGGCCAGGGTAGCCCAAAAGACTCCCAGACAGTAACCCAGCATAGAACTGGGAAAATGAACTGCAGACCCCAGTCTTAACTAAAAGAATATTGACAACTGATTTCTGCTAGATGAGGAACAGCTGATCTTCCTAAAATAAGGATCTGTAGATAGGCTGACTAGTTTCACCAGATAGACTGGGGAATGGTTGGGAGTGC
>NW_008339267.1:0-797 GCF_000622305.1 Nannospalax galili
CCATCGATGAAGCGTTCCCCCTCACATGCCCAAATTGGGATTTGGGGATGGTGGAAGGTAGGGAGCGTCTCCGGGTCTACTGCCAGACACTGATGATTGGTCTCCAGGTGGCTGCAAGACAGCCCACTAACCTGGCTAAGGTGAAAACAATTGTTCAGGGAGAAACCAAAAGCCCAGCCACGTATCTGGAAAGGCTATTTGATGCCTATAGGCAATACACCCCTATAAACCCAGAGGCAGAGGAACACAGGTCAGCTGTAGTCCTCTTTTATTAACCAGGCAGCCTCCGATATCAGGAGAAAACTCCATAAGCGGGACGATCTGGGAGAGATTTCTATTAGAGAGATGCTGCAGAAGAAAGTCTTTAATGCTAGGGAGTCTCCGGAGGACAGGGAGGAGAGGCTAAGGAAGGAGGAATGGGAGATGCAGGATAAAAATAGGAAAGAGGACAGAGAATTTCAAAGAAAAGAGAACAAGAAGCAGAGGGAGGAGATGGCCAGAATATTCCTGGCCAGAGTGAAAGGGAGTCCTGAACTGCTTCAGAGAGCAGGACCCCACCCATCTAAACTAGGGCGGGAACAGTGCACCCACCCTGTGAAAAAGATGTGGGCATTGGAAGAGAGAGTGCCCACAAAGAAGAGGAAGACAAGGAGGAGGGAGCCCTATCAGGACCCTCCACCTGGGAGAAGGAAATTGACAGGGACGGGGCTCGGCACCCCTCCCCTAATCTTTGGTAACTCTGTGCATGGAGGGGACTCCCACCGAATTCATGGTAGATACTGGGGCACAGTATTCAG
>NW_008339268.1:0-554 GCF_000622305.1 Nannospalax galili
TGTCTGGAATTAGCACATTCCATGGTTCATGGCTAGGATAATTTTCCAAGACCCAGCATTGCCCCCCTTTTCTTTTGGTGTGAGGCAAAATTGCTGGTAAAACAGCTCTGAACAAAATGGAGTAACTTAGGTAGGTTTGCTGAGCCAGTTCATTAACTCAGAGAGCCCTTTATAGAAGACACTACTTAGATGAGAGTTAAACAAGTGATTGTATTCTTGGTGATGTCCAGAAAAGATATGTGATCTCAAGAAAGGAATAAAGTCAAAGGGTGTTTCTCTTTGAAAAAAAAAATACAAAGTATCATAAATAGCATTTACAGTAAGATAGGAACAAGCCAAGTGTCAAATTAGAAATGATTAAGTGTGATCTGTCCATGTTACACAATTTAATTTGGCAGTTACTCAAATGTGTGCATCTACTATAGTATGGACAATTCTTTACAAACTCATATAAATGAAAGCCAATCACAAAACTCCACTCGTTACATAATCCTTTTTTTTCTTTCTTTTTTTTTTTTTTTTTTTTTTTTTTTTTTTTTTTTTTTTATAAGTGT
>NW_008339268.1:617-771 GCF_000622305.1 Nannospalax galili
ACACCTGCCTCTGCCTCCCAAATGCTGAGATTAAAGGCATGAGCCACTACGTCCGGCCCCATAAATCCATTTAAATGAAGAACACAAGCCAGGTTGGGCCACGCAGCTTCAATAAACCAATTAAAAGGGCCAAGTTTATAGTGAAAAGCAAAAA
>NW_008339269.1:0-166 GCF_000622305.1 Nannospalax galili
TTTACATTTTAAAAGCCTAAGAGTGTGATATGAATCTTTAAAAGATATGGGTTTGGGAGACAAGCAGCCTGAGTCCTAACCTGGACTCATGTATTACTAGCTGTATTTTAAGATATATTTAAACACTTAGCCTCAATAAAACAGGATTAATGATACCACCTTCTTC
>NW_008339269.1:397-2931 GCF_000622305.1 Nannospalax galili
GAGATATAGAATGTATCAAATGAAAACACCAATTCAAAGCTGTGTGGACTCATTTTTTATTAAAGTATATTTAACACTGTGTGAATAAACATACGTAAAAAATTCAGATATGCACTAAAATGTTATCAGAGGGTTCTCTGGCAGGTAGATTATTTATCTTGTCTCATTTTGCTTATTCTTATTTTCTGATTTTTCTAGAATATGAATTGCTTAGTAAATGAATTGCTTAATAAAATTGTATCTGTCCATTTACTTCCAACCATAGAAGCTTTAAGCTAGGAGGTTAAACTGAGAAACTTCTACAGGCACAGACAGTGATGGGCTTTAAAGTAAAAATAGAGAAATAACCATTCCTAAGAATATGAAGTTAGATGCCATGATACCACAAGGACAGCAGGAAATAACTGTTCCTAAGAACATGAAGTTAGATGCCATGATACCACAAGGACAGCAGCAATTGCTAATCAGGAGCTAAGCCTGCCATCTACATTGGGCCAGCTCCTACATGACTACAGGGAGATGTGCTGAAATTTAAGAAGCAGGATGTGGCCTTAAATGTCCCAGGAGTCAAAGCTGGGAACATAGTTCAAGGCTGAAGCTTGCCGAGTCCAGAGGGCACTGTGGGCCAGGTAAGAGCAGCCCCGACCACAAGCCTGTTTCACCACAGCAAATCAATAATAGACCCTGAGTGAACTGGAAAGGAAGAAGGAAAGCACGCAACCTGCTTTGTGCCAATGTGTTTGTCTCATGACTTCTGTTAAAATGCCAGGCCCTGACTAAGCAGAGGGATCCAGGATTTCAGGAGGATAGGAAAGTAGAAAAGGAGATGTCAAATTCTACTCAGGAAACCATTTTGCTCAGTTTGAAAACAATGAAACCTGAAAATCAACCACACAAAAAATTTTAACTGAAATTCTGCGACACTATATAGTTTGATGCTATTTAGATCCATTCTCTTCTCCACATCTCCCCAACTACCCTCAACCTAATCCAATTTTATGAACTCATACGTGCGCACGCGTGTGTGTGTGTATATACACACATGTATATGTATATATGTCTATAAAGTCTGATCTGGGTCCCCAAATGTGTTCTTCAGTGTGGGTGCATCCACTGGGCCCACCAAGAGTCTCAATCACCCAAATTTTAACTTGCCTTTTCTTTCGCTAGCATTTCTGCATGGCATGAGGCAGATACACCTACTGGTCAGACTGCAGAAGAGTCAACAAGCCTGGAAGACCTACAGTCATGGCCCCCTTGAGAAGCGCTTCCACTGTAGGAACGGGAACGAGGAGCAGCACCTGGAGGAGGCTCCTGGTCTCCACCATGGCTAGGTGCCAGTGATGCACCAGAAACCGTTCAGATCACTTCTTGACTGGGACTGCTTCCCAGAGGAAGCAAAGACAGCTGCCTTTTTATCAGCCTCTGTCTTTGCATCAATCAGTTCCTTCCTTCCTCCTCCTTTCTTTCCTTCTCTCCCTCCCTTGTTTGCCCACTATTCTCAACACTCCAAGGAGCAAGAAACCACAACCACAGAAAGATTAAGTAGCAACAGAACAGCTCCTTCTGAAAGAAGGAAAGTCATAAAGAAATTCAAGTATGTACATCGTCTATCCACAATGAGGTCTATGACCTCAGTGTACACCCTGCCCAACTGTGGGCCTCTTGTCATCTGCAAGACGAATGGATAAGAAGAAACTTCTGAGCTTTTTCCTGCTTTGAAATTCTGTGCTCCTGCAACATCTAAATAAGGTCGACAAACATGTGAACATGGGAACATTGTAGAGAGGCCACGTAGAGCCATCTTTAATTTCTCATTTAATGCTTCCCAAATGTCTATTGCCAAGAAATGGATCCAACCAGAGCCTGTGCTCATGCTTTAAGTCTTATACAATGTTACTGAAAACAGACTTGCATTTAACTCTGGATTCTGCAGCTCTCTCTATAATAAGTCTCTCTTACATTCATTCAATCGGCTGAGCTTTCTCTTAGGGAAGCAGATTCCTATTCAACGAGAGAACGCCTGCCATTTGAATGAATAGAATCAATACTTTCTTCCACTCAAAAAAAAAAAAAATGAAACTGCTGCTTTGATATAGTCATCAAAGAAGATTTTTGAAACACTTGGAGACTACAAAGTTCCACAACTGGTCAAACACACAGAATAAGTGTCTGTGAGGTGCCCAGACATGAGTGATACATCTACAATATAATCTCTACACCTAAGGTTCAGTGAACAGAGTGGAACAGGGAGCGGAGAGAATACTAATGCATCTATCAACTCTCACCAGTGAAGCTTCCTCATGTGATAGATGGTGATTAACCCAGAAAGCCACAACTGGCCAAAATGTAAATAATAAGAGACTTCAGAGAACTTATCCCTGAGTAGGACATATATCAAACCTCTGCCACCCAAGGCTCGGGGACCACTGTGAAAGAGGGGACAGAAAGATTTTAAGAGCCTGAGGTGGCTGATGACCACGAGGAAACAGAGTTTTCTAGACAGCTGGCAGTTAACTGAACTTACAGCAATG
>NW_008339270.1:0-264 GCF_000622305.1 Nannospalax galili
GGATGGTCATTTTCACAATATTTATTCTTCCAATCCATGAGCATGGGAAGTTCTTCCGTCTTCTGATGTCTTCCTCAATTTCTTTCTTTAAAAATTTAAAATTTTCATTAGCTCTTTAATGTCTTTGGTCAGGTTTATTCCAAGATATTTTTATTTTTTGCAGCTATTATGAAGGGGGAGTGTTTCCATGTGCTCTTTCTCTGATTGCTTGTTATTGGCATATGGAAAGGCTATAGGCTTTTGTAGGGTACTTTTGTAACCTGC
>NW_008339270.1:889-1094 GCF_000622305.1 Nannospalax galili
TACCAGGCTTTGGTATGAGAGTGATGCTGGCTTCATAGAAGGAATTTGGAAGTTTTCCCTCCATTTCTATTTTTTTGAATAAATTAAGTGGTATTGGATGCACATCTTCTTTAAATGTATGATAGAATTATACTGTAATTCCCTCTGGTCGTGAGCTTTTTTTAGTCGGGAGGTTTTGTATTACTGTTTCAATTTCCTTTTGTGA
>NW_008339271.1:0-3772 GCF_000622305.1 Nannospalax galili
TGGATTGAGTAGCTGGGTTGTACTTGATGCAAAGGATCAGGGAGAGGAAATTTAAGCCTCGGAGACCCAGAAAGAGGCTGTGAGCCCCAGAAAGAGGCTGGTGGGTGTTGCAGAACCAGGGAAGTAGAGGGAGGTGAGGGCGGGCCCAGACCAAGAAGCAGTGCTCCTGGGGACCAAGGAAGGCACTAAGTTGGTCTGGGTGAAAAATATCAGGAAGCAGTATTGGCTCCTCAGATGCCTGGGGACCCAAGACTAGCAATGGCACAGGGCCCAAACTAGGAGTAGAGAACAGCGAGAGAGATGGAAGGGTGAATGCGTCTGGGGGAGTCAAGGCACAGAGGGCTGCGGATTAGACTTACCCCAAGAGAGGCCTGAGGGCAGGAGAGCAGGCCAGGATAGTTAGCCGGTGGTGCAGGTCCAGGGAAGCAGGGAGAGGTTAGGGTGCGGCCAGGTCCCGAAACAGTGCTCCTGGAGCCCAAGGAAGGCACCAAGCTGGCCTTGGCCAAAAGCATCAGGAAGCAGCACCGGTTCCCCAGGTGTTTGGGGACCCAAGACCAGGAATGGCACAGGGCCCAAACCAGGAGGAGAGAACAGTGGGGCGCCCAAAGAATCTTTTTACGGAAAGGTGCCTATTGTGAAAATAATTTCATTTTCCAGAGCACATGGAGTTCTGTGAATATAATTCAGGGTTTAAATGGTTTTCTCTTTGGAAATCCACCAACTATGTCATTGCTTGGGGACAAAAATCAGGACAAGTTCTGTTTGCCACATTTCCTTACTACATTATAAGAGAAGGCTTAGAGTGCCCTCCCCCCTGCAGCAGAGACTGCTGTATAGTTCTGTAGGGGCCACAGTTTCTGGGGGGACAACCTTCCCCTATTAATGAGTCATTTCCAGCCATCAAGGTGTGTGCGTGCCCTAGTGCCTGGAACTTGAAAGGCACCCTGAAGAGACTTTACTGGTGTAATACAGCTGAGAACTTTAAAAATAGGCAGATTATCAACTGGTCCACAGTCTGATGGTGTTACTGAAAGTGCAGATTGTTATGCTAGAGACATGTAGACACATGGCAGAGAGTGAGTTTTGGTCTGCTTCTTTTAAAATATAACTCTTCCTCACAGAAGAGACAACATAAAAGAAGGAAAGAGAGGTTCTACCATGAAACAGAAGGCTGGAAGATGACTTATTCTTGGGGAAATGCCAGTAGAGTGAACTTCATGCCCCTGTATACATTTATCACCCATTCCTTATCCCATTAATCAGCTTTTACTAAATGCCCATTCTGTTTTAAACCATGTCCTGAAAGATGCAGAAATGCCTACAGTTCAGAATTTGTCCTCTGTGGAGTGCACAGGCCAGGGGCACTGCCATCAGTGCTGAGACTCTCTCTCCCTCAGCAAACATTGTGTATGTACCTTCAATACACTGTTCTAGACACCCACAATAGGCGAAAACAAAATAGGCCAAGTGTCTGCCATCATGCCACTGATGTTCTAAGGGCTGAAGGAGAAACAGAAAAATAATACATAGCTTGCATTTATGCTAGAGATTTCACAGATGAAGTGGTGCTTGTTCTGATACCTGAAAGCAAAATAGAAATTACTGAGTATCAAGGTAGGAAAGGCATTATATGCATAGGAAAGAGCGGAAAGGAACTGAGCTATGAAATAGCCTAACACCTGAAAGCTTTTCATTCTGACTGAAGCTCAGCATGTGAGAGAACAAGAGCTAAGACTGAAGAGGAGGCAGGACCTGGGTCATAAGGGACCCGAGGACAGAGAAGGTCCCATAAGAGATGAGGCACCCCTAGTGTATTAGCATGTGACTGATCAGTAAAAACATATCTCATAGTCCAGTATGTGGAGAATGGGTAGGTGGCTGTCAGGCTTTGACACTGATGCCAGCACCATGAGCAGGTGCACTAGTTCTGAAGCATCATTCTCCCCTGCAGGAGTAGAGTCACAGGACCTATCCAGAGACTCTTTCTCATTCCTCTTCCAGTGACACCAGTAAATAGCCCACTTCCCCCAGGAAGCTAGTTAATGGCCTTCTCACTCTAGTTTCCTCACAGGGACATAGCACGACAGCCACTTGCCCCAACTTACATGAGAAGTACCCTATTTCTCTGGGGTTACCTTGTTTCTAACATTTAGGAGAGGCCATGTCCCCCAACTACTGTAGCCTTAGCTTCTCCTGATGACTCTGACTTCTTTTCTCCTCTTCACCTTTTCACCTCACTCAGCCTTCCATGATATTCTCTGCTGATAGACAGCTGTGAGTCAGGGACCAGCAGTAAGAAGGCTGCTACCTCCCATACATTCTGTCAAGGTTTCTGTAATCTCAACCTAGAAATAATCTATGGAAGAAGCAAGTTTGGGAAGAGAGAAAGTTTTTTTGCAGGGCAGCCAAGGGAATATTGTGTTTCTTTGGTCTCGTTGAACTTTGATGTGTGTACAGACTCTTCAGATTTTTCTCCTGAGATGCCAAAATAAAGCCACCACTCCCTAACTATGCTGCAAGATGGCAGATTAAAGAAATAAGTTGTGTTTAGGACATGTCATTTTCTTATAAAGAATGTAGAGGTTGTTGACCTCAAAGACATTCTGTCATGTTGTTCCTGTGGTGGTCTTATCTCCAGGTGTGACAGACTGGCAAGAGCAATGGCTGGTGAGGCTGGCCACCATGGCTGCACTGGGCTACCTGTGTTATGCAGGACAGGTGTGCAGAGGAATGCAGCAACTACTTTGTTTCTGCTCTGCTAGAAAAATATTCTTTGTTCCAATGATTTACTGACTCTCTTAGCTGTCTGTTTTAATGAAGTTAGATGTCTAGACACTTATTTTTGCCCCTGTGTTGAGGACATCTTGTATCTGACAAGAAAAGGGAAAAAAGAAGTTAAGAATTCTTAGGCATGAGGAATTTGCCTTTGTGAGATTTAACTATTTGCATTCACTCCTCCATACCCCACTCACCCCATCATATTGGTGGACAGAACTTGTCTGGCCTTAGGTTTGTGTGCTGAACAAAGTCACCTACACACATGCACACACGCACACATGCACACACACACACGCACACAGTTACTCTGACTCCCTCTACCACTGTGCCAAGAGACCAAAATGCTCTGAAAACGGTCCTTACAAATTCAAAGACGGTATTAGTTGAGGGCCTTGAAGGTCCTGCAATGAGTAGAACCTAGGTTCTGATGTAGATAAAAGCCCCTGAAATCAAGTTTAGACCAGAACTCATCTGTTCGTTTCCCAAGTGATTGGTGAAGAAAACTTCTCATTTCCCAGGCACTATTCTAGGTAGTTGACATACAGTGACACAGAATAGCCCCTATTCTTACACAACACAGTCTCTGTGAACTGTTACAGATATGGGGGTTCACTTGACCTGGATCACTGTTACATATCTAGAGCAAGGTGTTTCTTAAAATCAGTAAAAGATAGGGGGCTAGGGTCCCAGTAACATTAAATATTTAGAAACTTGTCCTAGGTCCTTCTGGAAAAGAAAACTACCAAAAATAAAAGAAAATACAGTGCTTTCTGTAACTGTTGACGGGGTCCTCCTGAATAAGTAAGAAATTCAGACTCATTCTTTGCAAAATCATAAAGGAGACATAGATAAATCAGAACTTACCCATTTTCTGTTCTGATTCTGTTTTGTTTGTAGGTGATTTCTGGAGAGCTGCTACATCAGGCCTGAGTGTGGTGGCCCATGCCTTTAATCCTAGCACTTGGGAGAAGAGGCAGGCAGATCTCTGTGAGTT
>NW_008339271.1:4277-6082 GCF_000622305.1 Nannospalax galili
AAAATTTGTTTCTACTCTAACGTCAAGTATGTGAGGATTATGTATGTAGAAGTAAAATGAAAAGCTGTGGAGCATTAAATGAAGATGATTAGTAAGGCATTTGCTGCACTATAGTCATGCTCTCAAGATCAACTGAAGAAGTAAAGGTATGTCCTCTTATATCAAATGGCTCCAAATAACTTTGAATTTTCATTTCTATTTGAAGTAATTTTAATCATTTCATTTCTTTGTTTCAACTGATGTTTCTTCCTTTTGTCAGTTTACCAATTTATCTTCTGTACTCTCTTTTCTAATGTGCTTATTCTGATCTACTGGAGACCAGAAAACTTACTTTTATTAGACTTGCTTCTGAAATATGAACTGGTAGACTGATATGGAGCTTGCAGAACCAGCCTGAATCATGGGAAAGTGGTACCTTCTGTGAAGATGGGAATTGATTTCTCTGACATGTTCAGTGCCCCATCCCATGTTTAGCAAGTGTAGATGCTCAGCAAACATTTGATGAGTGGTCTCACCGCTCTGTTCAGAGGCCTACTTGCACCATTCCTTCCTTGCTTGTGCTTGTCTGCAGCCCAAGTGGTTACAGTTGGAGAAAGGCAGCCCTAAAAATGGAGAAGAAAGGGGGCTGTGTCCCATTTATAGCATAACTCTCTGACCCTCCTAGCTACTGTCCTTGGGATCTTAGACTGAGTGAGACAGATGTCATTCTACAGATCTGAAGTTTGCAGAATTTCCCCAAGCCGCTTACATTTCTTGTGAAACTCTGCCCTACCTCTTCTTCTTCCTTCCCCTCCTCTTCTTTTTCCTCTCCCTCCTCTTCTTCCTCCTTCTCCTCCTGCTCCTTATTCTAATGTTTTTCAGCCTTGGAACAAAACTGTACCAAGCTCATACCAAGTGCTAATATTTCAAACTTATTTTATGTGGAAATATTGCAAACTATTAATCCCAAAGACTTAACTTCTAATGAGCATGGCCTGTAAAGACAACAGTCACTCCACTTAAGTCAGGGATTTTGTACCTGGTAGTTGAAAGGTCCCCAGGCAGACTACACACTGACAAAGGATGTGAGCTCTCTCATTTGTATACACAATTCATCACAAATTTACCAAATTGGGAATTTCAGATAAAATGTTTCAGCCTGAAGATCATGGAAATTATGATGGGCAAGCTGGAGGTAGAACACTTGCTTAGCATGCTCAAAACCTGGGATATGAGGCCAGGCATAGTGGTACATGCCTTTAATCCCAGCACTTGGAAGGCAGAGGCAGGTGGATCACTGTGAGTTCAAGGCCAGCCTGGTCTAAATAGTGAGTTCCAGGCCAGCTGGACCTACAAGGAGTCCCTGTCTCAAAAAGACCAAAAACAAACAAAAAAACCCTGAGATATGACCCCAGTCCTACAACACATTCATGAATTGCCTCTTGCTACTAAAAGGTGTCCTCATTGGGAGAAGGATCTATTAAAGATATGTAAGTAAGAAAAAGTACATTCATCAAATTTGCAAGGATATCTCTTCAGTAAATATAGACCTAAAAGTGGCTAAACATTTGTTATGAGTCAGGCCCCTGAAGTTGGTCGTCCAACAGAAGAGGACATATCAAGCACATGCCTTCTGGGCCACAGGCGGTTAAGTCTTGATGCCAGCAGCTTCACTTTAAAAAAGTGCATATCACTTTTATTTAAAGATGATGAGATATTGCCAATCAAATGCATTGTAACTCCCTGAGAGTGACCAAAAGACTGGGTTCGTAGGCACTCAGCCTATCAAGGCTGCTCTGTAAAGCACCCAACTGCATGGTCATTAT
>NW_008339272.1:0-498 GCF_000622305.1 Nannospalax galili
AACAAGGAACTCTAGATAGGCTGAGTAGATTCAGCAGATGGACAAGCACTGAAGAATGGGTGGGGGCACTGACAACACAGTGGACAGTAACAGAGATTACAGAATATATGGGCTCCAGTGTTGGGGGGAGACCATGGGAGGATGCCATTTGGGATATAAGATAGTTTGGGATGTTCTGTATATAATACATGTGAAAAATCAACAAATATTTTAAATGTTACATTTCAGAAAGAAGCATAAAAATTTGTTCCATGTTAATTAGTAGAGGTGAAACACATTTCCATTGAACTCTACCTGATGATTTTATATCCATGCTCAGGTAGATCTCAGAAAGTAACCACATGAGACTAGTAATAATCAATTACATGGAGATCAGAGATGCATGTGCAAACATCTAAGTGTTAGTACCATTAAAATGAATTTTTCTGTATGAAACAGTATATTTTGAAATGAAATGCAGATCTTTTTGAAAGGTTAAAACCTCCTTTAATTTTGTTT
>NW_008339273.1:0-465 GCF_000622305.1 Nannospalax galili
CAAATCCTAGCACTCACATGGCAGTTAACAATCATCTGTAACTCCAGTTCCAGGGGATCGAACATTATCTTTTGACCACTGTGGGCACTTCATGACATGGGCGCACTTACAAACACGCAGACAACACACTCACACTCATAAAAATAATAAAAAATTTTTAAATTTCCATCAGAAAAAATATTTTACTCACTTTGTTCACTATTGTGTTTTGAATTTATGGAATGAATCAGTGAATGGAAATGGATAAGGGTGAGAAAATCCCAACTGTGCTGAAAAATATTTTATAATATTTGAAAACTTTCTATTCAGATATTCATTATAGATCTAACAACAAAACTTTTGAGCTCAGCAGCCAAAAAATTACTGAAAAGTTTTCCATTGGTAGAAAGTTAATTGTGTTTTACTGGCATTGTTGACTATCTCCGTACCCCAAGTATAGTGGGGATGACAAATACTCGGGAGAAG
>NW_008339274.1:0-204 GCF_000622305.1 Nannospalax galili
ATGTTCTCCCTCATATGTGGATCCTAGCACAAAATCCTGATAAGTGAGTATCTATTGACTTAACTATAGGAACCAGGATAATGGAAAGGAACCAGGGAGGTAAAGGAAAGAAAGAATCTGAAAGAGAAGAACAGTAGGAAACAAGTGTTAATGAAGGAGATACAGATAAAAATGGGGTTATTTTAAGGGGGGAGGGTTATACAA
>NW_008339275.1:0-5466 GCF_000622305.1 Nannospalax galili
TCTGGAAGAACAGCCAGTGCTCTTAACCACTGAGCCATCTCTCCAGCCCTCAATAGTGTTCCTTCTCAGAGCTATGTATTCCTAGTTTGAAGCGCCATGGAATATTCACAAACATTTCTCTTCTGATAAAAATACTTTTACAAAGCACAATAAACAGCTGGAGAGGAATGGAAACTGGAGAGGAGAGGAGAGACTCATGGGTGTGGAAAGGAGACAGAATCAAATGGGGGAGGTGAGGCCAGAGTTAAGAGAGAGAGGAAAGAGGGTAAGGGAGAGCTCTCACTTGGGTTTTGAAATAATCCTAGCCCTTCCTGTTCTTATTCCACACACCACACACCACATGCATTTATACCACATACTGCATACATGCACATCACTCACACCACATATGCACACATGCACACCACACATATATCACACATTCACACACTGCACACACATACACCTGAACACCACATGTTCACATACCACACCAACAAATACACCTAAACACTGCATGCTACACACGTGCACACCACACATATACATATATATATATATCACCTTTGCTCCCCTATCCCCACCTCTTGGAAATGTAGCTTATTCTCCCACAATTATATATCAGGACTATTTAGATGGTTTCCAAGGAAGATACTACAAAGTGTTTTAAATTGGATCTGCCACATGTATAGTCACATCCACATATGCTTATACATGTGTGAGTGCACACACACACACACACACACACACACACACACACACCAAGCCCAATACCAGAAAGTTGTACTTACGACCCTCTCACCCACTGATTGACTAAAGCAGACTCTGAGGTTTGGATAACAGCTCCCAAGTTCTGGGTGGAATCCTACCGTGTGCCTGGATGAACTGTCACACAGCCTGACAACACTGTTTACAAGTCACAGTTTAGAGCTGGAGAGCAATTAAGAGCACTTGCTGCTCCTGCAGAGCACCTACATCAGTGGCTCACAACTGTCTGGTCTCCAGTTCCAGGAAATCCAATGCCCTCTTATGGCCTCCGAGGGTACTGCACACACATGGAGCACAAACATACACAGGCATGCACACACACAATAATAAATAAATCTTTTTAAAATCTTTGTTTTACAAAACACACAACCCACGTGTAGGCATGTTGTCCTTTACACAGAAATGCAGCAAGGCCCACGCTGAGGATACCCCACGTGTAGGCATGTTGTCCTTTACACGGAAACGCAGCAAGGCCCATGCTAACTAACTGAGGACACCCCACGTGTAGGCATGTTGTCCCTTACACGGAAACGCAGCAAGGCCCATACTAACTGAGAACACCCCATGTGTAGGCATGTTGTCCCTTACACGGAAACGCAGCAAGGCCCATACTAACTGAGGACACCCCACGTGTAGGCATGTTG
Organism: Nannospalax galili; assembly: GCF_000622305.1. NCBI lineage: Eukaryota > Metazoa > Chordata > Mammalia > Rodentia > Spalacidae > Nannospalax > Nannospalax galili. Next base: position 1,392 of record NW_008339275.1, read on the forward strand.
TCCTTTACATGGAAACGCAGCAAGGCCCACGCTAACTGAGGACACCCCACGTGTAGGCATGTTGTCCCTTACACGGAAACGCAGCAAGGCCCATGCTAACTGAGGACACCCCACGAGTAGGCATGTTGTCCTTTACATGGAAACGCAGCAAGGCCCACGCTAACTGAGGACACCCCACGTGTAGGCATGTTGTCCCTTACACGGAAACGCAGCAAGGCCCATGCTAACTGAGGACACCCTACTCATCTTCTGTTTCCTTCTCAGTCTTGTTTCTGAAACGCCAGGGCTACAGCAAAGCACTCTGATTAGTGTGCCAACCTGCCTTTGTGCAAACACTGCCAATGGCCAGCCTACACTGGGAACCAAGGCCCACTGCCCTGCTGTGGGGTTCAGAAGCCAGTTAGGTGTTACCCAGCCGGCAGAAAACATGCCCTCAACGCTGCTCAGCTAGCTGGAAGTGCAAGCCAGGATCAGCAACACTTTTTGAAAAGGACAGATGAAGGTGCTCTCAGTCATTCTAAATCTGCATTTTTTTATTTTAAAGAGATAAAATAATTGGCAGTAAGACATATGTGTGCTAAATGTTCCTTTGCTTGTTCTGAGATAGCATCTCACTGTAGAAGCCCAGGCTGGATTCAAACTCATGCTCTTCCTACCTCAGCCTCCTGCGTGCTGGGATAACAAGTGAGTTCCAGGCCTGGTGGCTTTACACTTTTAGTCATGTCATGGTTAGCTTCAGTTGCCAACTTGACACACCTGGGAAGAGGGAACCTCAACAGAGAAATTTCCTCTATCAGACTGGCCTGTGGCCATATCTGTGAGGCATTTTCTTAATGACTGGTTGTTTGGGGAGGGCTCAGCCCACTCTGGGTGGTGCCACCCCAAGGCAGGTGGGCCTGGACTGTATAAGAAAGGTAGCTGAGAAAGTCAAGGGAAGCAAGCCAGTGAGCACCACTCCTCCACGGTCTCTGCTTCTGGTCCTGCCTCCAGACTCCTGCCTCAAGCTCCTGCCCTGTCTTCCCTCAGTGATCCACTGTGACCTGTAGCTGAAATAAACCCTGTCTTCCCCAGGTTGCTTCTGGTCAGTGTTTTATCACAACAACAGAAATCAAACTAAGACAAATAGACAAAAAGCTATTCCTTTCTCATTTCAGTGTGTGCTCCATCAACAGACATGGAGACATCCATGTTCTATGAGAGAGTTCAGTGTGTGCTCCATCAACAGACATGGAGACATCCACGTTCTATGAGAGAGTTCAGTGTGTGCTCCATCAACAGACATGCGGAGACATCCACATTCTATGAGAGTTCAGTGTGTGCTCCATCAACAGACATGGAGACATCCATGTTCTATGAGAGAGTTCAGTGTGTGCTCCATCAACAGACATGGAGACATCCACGTTCTATGAGAGAGTTCAGTGCAGACATGGAGACATCCATGTTCTATGAGAGATTTCAGTGTGTGCTCCATCAACAGACACGGAGACATCCACATTCTATGAGAGTTCAGTGTGTGCTCCATCAACAGACATGGAGACATCCATGTTCTATGAGAGATTTCAGTGTGTGCTCCACCAACAGACATGGAGACATCCATGTTCTATGAGAGATTTCAGTGTGTGCTCCATCAACAGACATGGAGACATCCATGCTCCATCGGAGTCAAACATCCAGGCTTACACAATTTAAAACACCCTTTCCCTTCTTTTTGGCACATCCTTTTTTACTGACTTTTATTCACACATATAAATACAGAGAGGATCAGACTACCACCCAGGGCTGAGCTTGAGCTCCTGTGTCCCTGGGGTGCTGGATGACAGGCACGCCCACCATGCCCTGCCCTGCTATCAGTGCTTGGGATGCGTTGTTAAAGTGCAGAGAGTAACTCTTATATAAATTTCATCGACACTCTTCCAAATGAAGAGTCCAGGCTCCAAATGTCATTCATTAAATGTTCAATGACTGTCCACTGACCAAAATCCTTCCTTTATCATAAACTTAATTCCCATATTTAACTAGTCTATTTCGGAACTCTGCCCACGTCTCCGATTCATCTGCCTGTAAGTTCATGCCTCCCTTTTAAGCTGCTACAGCATCACGGCGTATACAACTTCTTTCCTGGCTTGTTATACTGCTCATTTACACCGCTCTGCTAAGCCTTTGTTCAATTTGTTGGTCTTGTTACAAGTTTGGGGTTTTTTTGTTGTTGTTTTGTTGTTGTTGAGGCAGAGTTTCCTGTAGCCTAGGCCAGCTTCCAACTCACTATTTAGCCAAGAATGACCTTGAACGTCTGATCCTCCTGCCTCCACCTCCCCAGGACTGGGAATCAAACTCAGGGCTTCCTGCACGCTAGGCAAGTGCTCTGCTAACTGAGCCCCAAACACAGCCCCTAAATTTATTTTCAATGGAAAAAATACATTTATAAGCTATAGTCTTTCCATCCAGAAAGTTTGTCTCTCCATTCTTTTATGTCTTTCCATAAAAATTGTAATTTTAATTTCCTCCATTTAAAGGTTTTACTCATCTCTTATTGCATTTCATTCCTAAGATGCTGATGGATTTCATTTCGTACAGAAAATGAAATTACTTTTCCATTACATTCTCTAGGTTATTATTATTCATGTACAAGCAAACTATTGATTTTGAGTGTGAATCTTTGACATACTTTTATGTATTTATGTAATTATAATTACATATATGCATAAACACACACATACAATGGTTAGCAGTCAAATCAGAAGAGTCAGTCTTTCCATCCCCTCAATATTACTGCGCCTGTGCATTGGGAGCCTTCTAACTTGACATCCATCCAGTCCCTCTATGGAACTCTCTCACACGCAGTGTGAGCTCTTCTTGGCTCTTCTCTGTCATGCTCGGGCTCTACAAAAACCAATGGTGTTCTTTAGTTTTCCTGGGGTGCTATCCAATAGGCAGGCTTCTCTTTAAGGTGGGCAGACACCATCAGCACCTGGCCATCAAACACCAGTGTTAAGATGGCAGGATCACAGATCACCATGCCCAGTGTTCCTAGCCTGAGCTTTGTTCTGTGTCATCACTATCCTAGTTAGCTTTCTGTTGCTGTGATGAAACACTGACCAAAACCAACTTGGGGAGGAAAGAGTTTATTTTGTTTACAGGTTAACAGTCCATCACCGAGGGAGACCAGGGCCAGAACAAGGCAGGAACCTGGAGGCAGGAGCTGAAGCAGAGACCGTGGAGGAACACCGCTTACTGGCTCGCTCCCCTGGGCCCTCAGCTACCTTTCTTATACAGCCCAGGCGCACCTGCCTAGGGATGGCACCGCCCGCAGTGGGCTGGACCCTCCCACATCAACTAGCAATCTAGAAAATGCCCCACAGACATGGCCACAGGCCAATTTGATGGAGAAATTCTTCAGTTGAGGCTCCCTCTTCCCAGGTGTGTCAGCAGCTTGACAACCAAAATTAGCCATCACAATCATTCATTTCTAAGTCAAAGTCTTTCAAGGACACTAGATAGCTGCAGGGTCTCTCCACTTCACTCCTAGCTGGAGAACAGAACACTCCCCCCCCTTGTTAAACAAAGGACCTAAGCTTGAGTGGTGGGTGCTGGACTATGAACCTATTCCTAAATGAATCCCTATGGTTAGGAGCTGAGATAGATGAGTGCCCAACCTTTAGACTTTGCAACAGGACACTGCCATCTCAAAGTTCATTCACATTCAAGGACCACACAACCGAGTCTCCAAGAGGGCTCAGCAGATAAAGGCACTTGTGGCCAAGCCTGATAACCTGAGTTCAATCCCCAAGACCCACATGGTGGAAGGAGAGAACCGATTCCTGCAAGTTGTTCTCTGACTTCCACATTCATGCTGTGGCACAGAGAGACAGAGAGACAGAAGGAGAGAGACAACAGATGGAGACACAGAGAATAAATAAAATGCAATTAAAAATTTAAAACTGGGGCTGGAGAGATGGCTCAGCATTTAAGAGCACTGACTGCTCTCGCAGAGGACCTGGGTTCAATTCCCAGCACCCACATGGCGGCTAACAACTGTCTATACCTGCTGTTCCAGGGGATCTGATGCCCTCTTATG
>NW_008339275.1:5505-7303 GCF_000622305.1 Nannospalax galili
ATATTTTTTAAAAAATTTAAAATTACCCAAGTTACAAAAAAAAAATCACACAAAAAATCTTCTAATGGTTTATGGTTTTGTGTGAGGCCATATTCATAGTCATAGGCCATATTCATAGTGGTCTTTTTGAGATATGACCCACAGGCCACAGGCTGGATATGCTGAGGGACTGAGACCTGCCTATCTTATTTCCTATAACCTGTAGCACTTGATTATAATGACCAAAATGGAGTACACAGAAAAATCAGGTTTTTGAAAGTATATTCCAGAGCTCATCAGCCCCTAAAGGTGGGTAGTTGTCCAGGCCACTGACTTATCTATTGGTTTCAGTGTTTATATTTGATAACAAATGCCACATCTACCTTCTGCTAACTGAAAGGCTACTTTCATCCCTCACTAGTGACCCTTTGCCCTGAGACGCACTGGTTCTGGGTTGCATGCTCTCCAGAGTTTACCCCACATGGTCAAAGCTTCACCTACGTGCCTTTGGCTTTTCCTCCATCAATATACGTATGTCTGCAATTTTTTTCAAACATTCTTGATGACACTCATTCATGTTACCAGAATGCTTAAAAATTTAACTCCTCAAGCTAGAGAGATGGCTCAGTGGTTAAGAGCACAGTCGAACCTGGGTTGCAGAGGACCCGGGTTTGATTCCCAGCACCCATATGGAAATAACTGTAACTCCAGTTCCAAGGGATCCAATGCCTCTTCTAACCTCCATGGGCATTGCAGGACACAGGTGCATTCACATACATACAGGGATAATACTCATACACATAAAATAAAAATAATAAATAATTTTAAAAATTAACTTTTAAAAAAGAAAAAAAACCTCAAGCTTAAAAATTTAACTTCTTATATCATAAATTCACCCATAATCCCTCTGCCTTTTAAACAGTCTTTTTTTTTTTTTTTGGTCTTTTTGAGACAGGGTCTTCCTGTAGCCCCAGCCGTCCTGGAGCTTATTATGTAGACCAGGCTGGCCTTGAACTTACAGAGATCCGCCTGCTTCTGCCTCCCAAGTGCTGGGACTACAGTAAACAGTCCTTTTTTAAGATTTATTTTAATTATGTGTGTGTGTCTGTGTGTCTGTGTGGTTATGTGCACATAGTGAGCACAAGTGCTAGTAGAGGCCAGAAGAGGGCGTCAGATCCCCTGGAACTGGAGTTATAGGTGGTTGTGAGCCACCAAACATGGGTGTTGAAAACCAAACTCAGGTCCTCTGTAAGAGCAGTGTGTGCTTTTAACCACTTCGGGTCATAGACAATCATGTTTACTGCTATGTAATCCCATCTGGTCTTTGCCCATCTACACAGCTTCATGGTGTCATAATCGGTAGGTACTTAAAAGTCTGGCATTCTTATTTTCCACTCAGTGTGCCTTAGACATTTTTCCACCTAATCTTCCTAATTGACACTCTGGTGGCTCCATCACTATGCATTAAGGTGATCCGGTATCATTTGCCTAATTACTGCTCAATTTTTCACTATTACTGACAAGTGCAAATGAACATTTTCAAACATTTGCCCTTCTCCTCTAATGGACTGTGTCCTTGGGATTTAAGGAATGAATTACAGCAAGAAACAGGAGTCATTTTTATTAGGTTCCTGGAAAACGACTAAAATGGCAGTCTGAACTTAGCCCAGGTAAGTCCCTCCACTTACAGGGAGACCAACCAGTGCTGAGCTAAACTTCCCAGCCTACATCACGGAAAGTTACCCAAGCACCTGCCTGACTCCCACTGCTGGTTGCTGTCCGCCATAGAATTGTCTTGGTCAGTGGTCTTCACCACGCT
>NW_008339275.1:8215-10122 GCF_000622305.1 Nannospalax galili
CTTAATGCATAGGTGGTTGTGAGCCAACAAACATGGGTGTTGAAAACCAAACTCAGGTCCTCTGTAAGAGCAGTGTGTGCTTTTAACCACTTCAGGTCATAGACAATCATGTTTACACTGCTATGTTCCCATCTGGTCTTTGCCCATCTACACAGCTTCATGGTGTCATAATCGGTAGGTACTTAAAAGTCTGGCATTCTTATTTTTTCCTCAGTGTGCCTTAGACATTTTTCCACCTAATCTTCCTAATTGACACTCTGGTGGCTCCATCACTATGCATTAAGGTGATCCGGTATCATTTGCCTAATTACTGCTCTTACAAAATTCAGTTTGATTCCATAGCTACATAAAGCTGACTGTTGAAGTCTTCTGTGTCAAGACTGCATGTGTTTATTTTTGAGCAAGATCCCTGTAATGGTTAATATTGTTAACTTGACAGGATCTAGACTCACAGACGCTGCAAGCCTCTGAGTGTATCTGTGAGGGATTGTCTAGATTGCGTTCACTGAGATAGGAGGACACACACTGCGTGTGGGCAGCACTGGCCCATGGGCTGGGGTCCTGGACTGATGAGAAGTGAGCTGAACACCAGCATCCATCTCTCTCTGCCTCATGACTGTGCAATGTGTCCAGCTGCCTTGGGCTCCTGCTGCCATGCCTTCTCTGCTGTGACGGACAGCACCCTTGAACGACGAACCTAAGTAAACCCTTCCTTAAATTGCTTTTGTTGGGTATTTTATCACAGCAACAGAAAAAGTAACTAGCGCAATCCTCATTTCAAGCCACTGTTGAAAACTCCTTGAGGGTCAAGAAGGGCCAGGACACAGCACTAGGACCAGTCCACTTAAAAATATTTGTATTGCATCCATTTACTCGTGTGTGTGTGTGTGTGTGTGTGTGTGTGTTCTGCACACATACTACAGCATGTATATGGAGGTCAGGGAACAACACAAAGGAGTCAGTTCACTGTCATGTAGGACCTCAGTATCAAACCTAAGTACTCAGATTTTCTCAGCAAGTGGCTTTACCCACTGAGCCATCTTGCCATCCCTAGTCCACCTTTTACAACCATACTTTTCTAGCCCTATCCTTGACAAGTTTTCCAGAACACAAATGGAATCAGAGTTCATCCCTGCTTCTCTCTTTTCCTGACTTCCTGCAGCACTTAGCATCTGTAACATGACTTGGCAACTGTGCTCTTTACCAACTTTTTTCCAGCTGAGACCGAAATCCAGATGGAAAACTTTTGTGCTGACCTAACCCCATGATTACTTTTTCTGGTAACAGATATGTTTAGCATGTGTACTAATAATGTACATTTTATTCTTTGGCCCAAATTATCTAAAATTTTAAATTAAAGTAATAACAACTTTAGTTCTTTCCATATTCTTCCAAAGCATTTCACTCTGATGGTCTCTTTTAATCCCACACAGGATCTAAGTATGACTTGCCAATTTCATACACCCCCATTCCATAATATAAACTAATCTACAGACAAAAGGAGGGATTCTAATCACTGCTCCTTTGCAAAGCTCACACCACAGGAGCAATGGCTCCATCACAGAGCTGTCTGAGCAAAGCTCTCTCTTTACAGAGTTTGCGAGGCCATCATTAGACCATCGCAATCCATGTCACTGATAACCGTCCGCCACGTTGCATGGGACTACGTATTTGTGTGTAAGAGTGATTAAATAACTAAGTGGACCTTGTAGAAAATGAGTTACTTCCTTGCTGCCATTATATCTAATTCTCCATAGATTATTCGGGCCGAAGGCTCCTTGGGATCATAAGTAGCCAACATCATTTTTCATCTCATCATCCCATTATCCATAATGAGAAGATACTTCTAAATGTGAAGATTACTCTTTCCAAACACCCCTGCTGAACTCTCCTATAGACATTAGTGC
>NW_008339275.1:10860-12168 GCF_000622305.1 Nannospalax galili
TCCCTTTAATAATAAAATGGAAAATTAAAGTGAATCTGGCTAGTCACCTAGAAAAATCATTTTGGGTAGGAGAAGAAGTGTTGAGAACAGGATATAGAAATTGGCCAGGCACTTTGGAGTGAAAAGGCGCCAAAAGAAAAGTGACCGGTTTCCTTCTTAGCTAAAAGTCAGAAACATCCTTTCCTGCCAACAACTTTGTCCCCACCATGGGCAGAAGTTAGAAATGCCAGGCTTTTCCTTAATTCTTTTCCTAAAGGAGTATCCCATTCTGGAAATCATACTGCAGAAGTGACCAAAACCAGAAGGAACCTATACACATGGAATGGGAGCTGGATTCACCAGCTCATTTTCTCCTCTCTCCATTCATCCACAAAAGCCTTATTATCTCAAGGGAAGTGATGCTCAGTGGAATCCCACTCCCCAGGACCCCTCCTGCTGTACAGGAGCCCTGTCTTTTTCTCTCTCCTAAGCACCATACAATAAAATGAATCTTTCTAAAACTCACCGTCTGTCGTCCATTAATTTCATTCTTTGAATTTGTAAGATAAGAGCCTGAAATCCTGGTTAAGAGCACTGGCTGCTCTTGCAGAGGACCAGAGTTTGGTTTTGAGCACCCACATGGTAGCTAACAACCATCCATAACTCCAGTTCCAGGAGATTCGATGCCCTCTTCTGTCCCCATGGGCACTGCACAGCACGGGTGCACTTATACACATGCAGGCATAACACTTACACACCTAAAATAAGAATAAATAAATCAAAAATAATTTTTAGAAAAGACTTAAAGTTCGTTTAGTAGTAATCTCTATATTAATAGGCTTACATGAAGGGTGGAAGCTCATGTTCTCTTTTGGAAAATAAGTTCAGGTATACCAGTCTTGCCTTGGATGATGTAGGCACCTGAACAGATCCACTTACGTTGTAAAATGAATGTTTAGATCAAGACTGATGTCTGTCCTTGGTTTGTCTGAACATGACAAATTTATTTTTTGATAGCGTTAAACATGTCTTTTTCTTGAACTGTCTACACTAAACTCTAACCAATAACTCATGGAATTCTTTGGCTACAATAAAGGATTCTATATCACCCTAGATAAAAACTCATGAAAATATAAGCAGTAAATGAAAACATTTCACTCGCTCTCTCCCTCCCTCCCTCCCTCCCTCCCTCCCTCCCTCTCTACTATAAATTTTGTCATCTTGCTTGTTCTGTATCTTTGTTTTCAGTAGAACTGGAGGGACAAACAGAAATCCAAGTACTCTCAAGGCTCTCAGCTGGGTTTGGTATCATTCTATACAATAAATCAG
>NW_008339275.1:13758-14178 GCF_000622305.1 Nannospalax galili
ATGAAAAATTGGGATTCAATTTTTTAAACTATCATTTATAATAACACTCCCAAAATTAAATTCTTAGGTCCATATCTAACAGAATATGTGCAAAGTCTCTAAAGTCTCCATATCTAACAGAATATGTGCAAAGTCTCTAAAGTCATGTTCATTAGGGGCTAGAGAGATGGCTCAGTGGTTAAGAACATGTGCTGCTCTTACAGAAGACCAGAGTTCAGATCCCAGCATCTACACTGGGCTGTAACTCCAGCTCTAGCGGATCCAACACCTTCTTCTGACTTCTATGGACACCGCATGCTCATGAACAAAAATGCACAATCATATAGAGATGCATAATTAAAGTAAAAAATAATTCTTAAAATAAATCATGTGTACAGCTGGAGAGATGGATCAGCAGTTAAGAACACTGGTTGTGCTTGC
>NW_008339276.1:0-445 GCF_000622305.1 Nannospalax galili
TGGCAAACAGGGAAGGCATGATGTTGGAAGGAGGTGGGGGCTCGGTAAGATGGGTTCTCAAGCAGCCATTTATATGGCCTTGGCAGTTCCACAGGCTTAATGACCCAAATTTATCCAGCTAGTCTGAACCATCCAAGGGTGTCATTACCTCCACAAACTGCCCTCCAGCTAGGGACCAAGCATAAACAAAGGAGACATTATGAAACATTTAACATCACCCTTCAGAAGCACATTTTCCACTTCAGTAATAGTAAGAGCAAAAATAATAGGAGGAGTGAGAGACTCAGGAAGCTTCATGATTTCCTGGGTTATGGTTACTGGTATTGACTAGTTACAAGTGAAAATAACACATATTTCAATCACCTCTCACATGCTAGAATAACTTTGGCTTCTGTAGTCCTCACCAATTCTATACTCTTGATATTGAATGCCTTTTCTTATGCTC
>NW_008339276.1:2032-3442 GCF_000622305.1 Nannospalax galili
GCAGGTGGACCTCAGTTGCTGGATCCTCAGATGGGCTGGTTGTCTCAAAGGTGATCTGTGTGGAGGCACCCCCCAGGTCCATGGCCCCCAGGGTTCCCTTCCTTGGCCGGATCCACCGGCCCGCCCAGCTGTACTTGATGACGTTCTCCAGCAGGTAGTTCGCAGTCACCCAGCCAAACACCCCCTTCATCCTGTCCAGAGAGGATGCGTGCACCATGGACATCAAAGGGGTACTGCCTCTAGCACTCTTGTAGTGGCCCTCTGGACTGGTTAGGTTGAGTAAGCGCATGCCCGCTGTGGCTCCCAGGCAGCGCGGTGTGTTGGCATGTTTGTCTTTTGGCACATCCCGAAGTGCCTGTTCAAGGCATTCGACTAGACTCTGGCCTAGCCTAGGAGATCATCTGCATAGCTGGAGATGCCCCCACCCTGAACATCACAGGAGTTGTGCTCACCCACGATGCCTGTGTCATTCTCCTTGTCTCCTAGCCATTTGTAGACAAACATGGGTGTGCGTGAAGAGCCAGCATCCAGGACGATGCCATACTTGAGGGTGGGCGGCTCCCGGACTTCGCTGTCGGGACGCACAGCAGCAGAAGGCCGGCGAGGTCCACGGGTAGCCAGTAGCAGAGGCAGCAACTTTCCAGCCATGGAGTGAACGTGTAAGGACTCTGTGGGGACCCGGGGCCACAGGCAGCAGGGAGGCCCGCTGCTCTTTTCCTAACAGCAAGAATATGGAAACACCCAAATGTCCATCAACTGATTAATGGGTTAGGAAGATGTGGTATATATACATAATGGAATGCTATTCATTTCTTTAAAAATGAAATTATGAAATTAGCAGGTAAATGGATGGAGCTGGAAACAATCATCCTGAGTCGGGTAACCCACACACAGAAAGACAATCATCACATACTCCCACTCATGGCTAGATGCTCATTTTGAAATCTTTGATATGTATGTTTCACTTTGAAAACCCAGAGAGATCTAAAAACTAGTAAATCACCATGAATGATGAGGGTGGGGCTTCCTGGGACAGGAGCTAGAATGCAGAGCTAAAGGGACAAAGGGGAGTAACAGTGGGAAGAATTAAATGGGGTGAGGGTTGGGAGGACAGGGCACAGGAGGGACTGTGGGGAGGGATAACTAACAGAAATGTCCTCTGGAAAAAAGTCACGTGGAAACCTATCTTTGTAGAGCCTGCTTAAAGAATGTACATATGTATCATTAAAAGAAATTAAAAGAAGTTGCCTTATAACAGGGGTACAATGCCTGTACTCCACACTGTAGGCTAGCAAAATAAAAGCTGTTGACAGGAATAGACTCCCTTTTATGAAACTGTTGACCTAGGAATCCACAGACCCTCAAACAATACATTTTCTGTACTCTTGGTTTCCCAGAAGAAACTCATGG
>NW_008339276.1:5159-6075 GCF_000622305.1 Nannospalax galili
GAAGGTTTTTCTAGAGAAAATTCCAGAGTTCCAGAACTGGTCAAATGTAGAGAATAAGGGACTGTGAGATGATTAAACCTAAGTGACTCATCTTCAGTGCGACCTCTACCCTTGTGATGAATGCATCTGTTAACTCTCACCAGAGAAGTTTTTCTTTTTGAATATATTTTATTATTTTTATAGTATGTGTATGAGTGTAGTGTCTGCATATATATTAAGACCAGGAGATGCTCTTGCAGAAGAACGTGGTTTGGTTCCCAGCACCAACACAGTGGCTAACAATCATCTGTAACTCCACTTCTAGGGGATCCAACACCTCTTCTGATGCCACATTGCATGACACAGGTACACTTACATATGAGGAGCAATACACTAATACACATTAAATTAAAATAATAAGTAAAAGGTAGCAGAGAAGTTGCTTTATTCAACAGATGGTGGTTAAGACAGAAACCCACAATTGGCCAATGTGTAGAAAAGAAGAGGCTGCAGAAGGCTTGTTTGTGAAAAATACACTGATTTCAAGCTTCTGCCTCTCTAGACTCTGCAATCATTGTGGAAGAGGAGGAAGAAAGATTGTAAGAGGTACAGGGGGGTGGGTGACCATTAGGAACCTGTCTTCTAGACAGCTGGTCACTTATTCATATGAACTCACAGCAATGGTGGGATGATGCACATGTGCAACATAAGCTGAAGTTAGACAAATCCCAGCATAGCCCTGGGGAAGTGGATAAGAAATCTCAAACGAACCTAAAGAAGTTTCGACAACTGATGGGTGCTGGGATGGGGAAAACAGCGTCTTACAGGGATTCCTGGGGGGCCCAGTGGATGGAACCACACCGACGGAAATTGGTGAACACAAATCTGACTCTCTCTTTCTCTTTCTCTCTCTCTCTCTCTCTCTCTCTCTCTCTCT
>NW_008339277.1:0-886 GCF_000622305.1 Nannospalax galili
TTTCCTACGAATTGTATTCAAAAGAGTATTGACATAAGTATCAGTCTCTTTCCTTTAGAAAAATTTGTCTCGGTTGTGTATCTACGTGCTTGCTTTCTGTAGAAAAAACAGTAGTTCCATCAATGTGTTTATAATAGTGAAAATGAATGAACAGAAGCATTTTCTGTTAAAACTTGTTTCATACGTATTGTATGAAAAAGAGTATTGCCCTGAGTGTCAGTCTCTTTGCTTTAGAAAAATATGTCTCGGTTGTGTATTAAGCGCTTGCTTTCTGCAGGAAGAATAGTATTTCTAACAATGTGTTTATAATAGTGAAAATGAATGAACAGAAGCATTTTCTGTTAAAACCTGTTTCATACGTATTGTATGAAAAAGAGTATTGCCCTGAGTGTCAGTCTCTTTGCTTTAGAAAAATATGTCTCGGTTGTGTATCTAAGAGCTTGCTTTCTATAGAAAGAACAATAGTTCTAACAATGTGTTCATAACAGTGAAAACGAATGAAGGGAAGTATTTTGTGTTAAAACCCGTTTCCTAGGAATTGTATTAAAAAGAGTATTGCCATGAGTGTTAGTCTCTTTGCTTTAGTAAAATATGTCTCGATTGTGTATATAAGTGCTTGTTTTCTGTAGAAAGAACAGTATTTCTAACAATGTGTTTATAATAGTGAAAATGAAGGAACAGAAATATTTTGTGTTAAAAACCGTTTCCTACGAATATTATTCCTTGCTTTAGAAAAATATTTTTCAGTTGTATATCTAAGAGCTTGCTTTCTGTAGAAAGAACAATAGTTCTATAAACGTGTTTTTAATAGTGAAAACGAATGAACAGAAGCATTTTGTATTAAAACCCTTTTCCTTCGAATTGTATTCTAAAGAGTATTGCCATG
>NW_008339278.1:0-246 GCF_000622305.1 Nannospalax galili
ATAGGTGATGGGTCAGCACTAGATTGAGTACTATTTGAGACTGATTGCTGCCGGGTGAGGGAGAATATGACTTACATAGGACCACTGGATGGGCTGACTAGACTCCAGTGGATGCATTTAGATTGAATAACATTTTAGTACAAACACCTGAATGAATAGGACTCAATATGTATGGCAGAGTGCATAGGGTTTGGTGGGGGGAGGTATGGATGGGAGAGGGGGCCTGGATGTGAGTGGGAAATATTG
>NW_008339279.1:0-303 GCF_000622305.1 Nannospalax galili
GCATGTGATTTATTAGTTTTTTTGAACTTTCACCAGTTTGGGCAGTAGCCCGAAGGAAGTGGGACTAAGTGTCTACAGTTACAAATACATATTTTTGTCTGCCAAATTGGGGGACATGAGTTACATCAACTTGCCAGAGGGCATTAGATTTAAGCCCCTGAGGATTGGTGCCCATCTGTTGTATAGCAGGGGTATGTATCATTGATGTACAGGAAGAGAAGGTTTTAACAATGTGTTTAAGTTGTCTGAGGAGAATGTGGAGGAATCTGAGATGGAACCCTTGTAAATTAATATGGGTGGCAT
>NW_008339280.1:0-797 GCF_000622305.1 Nannospalax galili
AAAAAAATCTGTTTTTAATCACAGAATATTTTCATTTCCCCTTCAATTTTACCAGAGAGTTCTGCTGAGTATAATACTATGTATTGACAATTGTGGTCTTTCAGAACTTGGCATACATCTATCAGGGCCATTCTTGTGTTAACAGTTTCTGTTGAGTAATCAGGTGTTATTCTGATGGACTTGCCTTTTTAAGTGACTTGATCATTCTCTCTTGCAGATTTTAATACCCTTCATTTTGTGTTTTTAATGTTTTAACTATAATGTGTAGTAGCAAGTTTCTTTTCTTGCTGTGTCTTTTGGAGTTCTGAATGCCTCTTGTTTCTGAATGGGTATCTCTTTCTCAGTTCTGGAAAATTTTCTCCTAGGCTTTTATTGAAAATATTCTCTATGCCTTCACAGTGGTCTTCTTCTTCTTCTATGCCCATAATCCAAACTTTAGGTCTTTTCATGGTGTCTCAGAGCTCTCCAACTTTCTGTTCATAGTTCTTTTTAAATGTATCATTGATTTTTACTGAGTGATCCAATTCCTCTACCATGTCTTCCATACCTGAATCTTTTTTTTCTACATGATCCATTCTATTGGTGAGGTTTTCCACTGATGTTTTTCATTTGGCTTACTGGGTTTTTAATTTCCAGCATCATCTCAATTTAGGTTTTCCTCAGCAGTTCTGTCTCTAATTTCATATCTTGGATTGACTTACACATTTCATTCATCTGCTTTGACTCTCTTGCAGCTATTCACGTTTTTTTTTAAAAATAATTTGAACATACTTATATAATCATTCATTTGAATTTTT
>NW_008339281.1:0-456 GCF_000622305.1 Nannospalax galili
TTCTAATAGTCATCTAGAGAAACCATTTCCATCCTCTTGAGACAGGATCATGACCATCAAAGCCAAGGATATGACATGCTATTCTAAGTGGAACGACAGAATGACATCTGTTCAGTCCTAGATTATGTATAGAGGACAACAGTTACTGCTTCAACTTCAGTACTTACTTAAGATCTATGATATTCTATAAAATAGGTTTATTTACTTGTGTTTCTTAGAACTCACTCATTTCTTCTAGAATTTCCAATTTATTTGATTATGACCTTCCAAATTACTCCATGAAAATAACACATTGTATTGACTTATTGAAATGTTTCCTTTTTCAACTCTGTCTTCTTAATTTTGGTATTCATTCTGTGTCTTGTGATTAAATGACAAATGATTTGTCAATATTTTTAACTCTCTATAGAACCTAGGCTTTTTCATGTTGATTGATCTTATTGTTCTTTTAATCTT
>NW_008339282.1:0-279 GCF_000622305.1 Nannospalax galili
CCCTTTATCCCCTAGGTTCCTTGTATACCTTTCCCTCTCCCCTCCCTTAAATTAACCAAAATTTCATCCATATCTCCCTTATCAATGGCTGTTTCCTACTGTTCTTCTCCTTCAGAATCTTTCTTTTCCTTTACTTCCCATGTTCCTTTCCATTATCCTGTTTCCTGTAGTTATGTCTGGATACATACTCACTTATCAGGATTTGGTGCTAGCTCTCCATTATCCTGTTTCCTGTAGTTATGTCTGGATGCATACTCACTTATCAGGATTTGGTGCTAG
>NW_008339283.1:0-897 GCF_000622305.1 Nannospalax galili
CCCAAAGTTCCAGGGATCTCCATGTAAGCTTTGGAGTTAGGCAGAATTTCTGTAGTCAGTTTCGTTACCCTGCCCCCTAGGGCATTCAAGCCTCAGCTAAAACCAGTTAAGTGAGAATTTAAATTAACTAGCCCCACGGAGCACTTGAAAGCTCCAGTTGATTCCAGGCCAGAACAAAAGATTTAAACTGCCTCTTTCTGCTGCTTTTTTTCTGCAGTCTCAGCCAAGACGCTCCAAGCCCTCTAGTGTCCGACTGCTGTAAAAACATCTTCCCTTTACAATGGGGAACTCAGCGTCACGCCAGAGGAAGCGCCAAATTCGTTCCCTTAAAACCCTGCTCAAATATAGAGGACTTAAAATTTCTAAAGATGAAAGCTGAAAATTTTGGAATGAGGTGTATCGGTTTGCACCCTGGATCTTATCAGTAGACATATCTGATCCTGAGGTCTGGAACTTTCTTGCACATTTGGCTTATAAGAAAGAAACCCAAGAAAAATATGATTTTCCTCTCTCCTTTTTCCCAATAATGGCAGCCATCCAGCAATGCTTAAAAAACCCACCTAGAATTGAAGAAAGCTTACAAGCACCAGAGAATAATAAAAGAGAGGTTTTAAGAGATAATAAAAACCTGTAGACGGCCCAGTAGCAGATTCAACAGCTCCAAAAATAGAATCTGTCCAAGCCAGACAAAATCCACCCATCAGCAAAATTAATCCTCACCCCTCTCTTGCTGATTCAACAAGCCCAGATACTAACGCCCAGATTTCAAAAGCTTCCAAAGATTCTCAGGTAAATTCCCCTCCCCTTCCACCTAGGCTGCCTCCAAGCCAGGCGGCACCTCCACCGCCTGTGGAGACATGCCTTACAGCCACAGAGCAGCTGTGTAACCTTAGAGAC
>NW_008339284.1:0-571 GCF_000622305.1 Nannospalax galili
ATATTTGCTTATACATTTTAAATTCCATGGCCTGGAACTCAATAAATAATTGAATAAAATGTTATGAAGAGAGCTTTTACAAAGTTGAACTCAAAATTTTCACCTCAAGTTCAGGAGCAATAGGGTTTGATATGTGAAGCAATATTTCCCACTGACGTGGTAAGGAAAGCTGTTAGAAATCAATGAGACTCTCATACAGCATCAAGGAAACAACTCATTTTTATCTAGGGAAAGGGAACCATAGTCCAGGAAGACTGTACATAGTTCAGACTGTTTAAAAGAAAAAAACCCAGTCTTGTCAAATTGTGAATTTGACAAAATAATTTCCGATGTAACTAATGAGGTGAGGTTTTCACAGAATGTGCTGTTAAATGCTGAATATAATTGATTGAAGAAAATGCCTAACCGGTCTTTAAAGTGTTACTCTCGCCAAGTAGAGAATAGCATCCAATGCGATTTCTTTGATTCCACGTGTTTCTTAATGTAGTTTCTGGAGATGTGCTCCTTTGCATGAATTCTTGAGATTCATGTACAGTTTGAACATGACACCTTCTACCCTCCATCTTCATTA
>NW_008339285.1:0-204 GCF_000622305.1 Nannospalax galili
CCTGCGTCCCTGTTCAGCATGGAAGAAGCCAGAGTGGTCTGTGTCCTGATTGCCTATCTGCAAGTTAAGTAGCCTCTTCAGAGGATGGTATGATAAGAATAGGAGGTAGGAATTGGCTAGGCAATTAAGAGTAAAAAGACCCCAAAGAAAAGTACCCAGTTTCTTGGCTAAAAGCCACAATGTCCTTGGGGCTCTTAGCAACAT
>NW_008339286.1:0-313 GCF_000622305.1 Nannospalax galili
ACATGTATGCCAGGGCACACATTTTGTTACAAAACATATTATTATTATTATCATTGTTATTATTAGTTTTATTATGTGTGTGTGAGAGAGTTCATGATGTGTTGGAGGGTTCATGTGCTACATAGAGTGCATGTAAGAGTCAGAGGACAACTTGAGGGAATCACTTCTTCCACCATGTAAGTTGCAGAGCTTGAACTCAGGTCCCCAGGTTCATATGCAAGTGTCTTTCCCTGCTAAGCCATCTCACTGGTTTACCTTCCTGTTAAAGAAGAGTTTCGTTTATTCATTTACTTTTACTGTGTGTGTATATGTT
>NW_008339287.1:0-725 GCF_000622305.1 Nannospalax galili
AATGCCCATGGAGGTCAGAAGAAGGCATTGGATCCCCTAGAACTGGAGTTACAGTAGTTAGCTGCCATGTGGGTGCTGGGAATCGAAACTGGGTCCTCTGTAAGAACAGCCAGTGCTCTTAACCGCTGAGCCATCTCTCTGGCCCCCCAGTTTCCATTTTAAAACATACTCTCAGACTTTTCTGCAAAGGCCACCAAAACATTAGGTTACAGAGAGTGAAAGACATTTCTGAAATTGGCATTGGCAAATGAAGAAACTGAAATTTTCAAATAGTCCTCCTTAGTCCTCCTCAGTCCTCCTCTTCCAGAGGACCTGAGTTCAGTTCCCTGCACCCATGACTGGCAGTTCACAACCATCTGGAACTCTAGCTCCAGGGGATCCTATGCCCTCTTCTGGCCTCCACAAGCACCTGCACACATGTTGCATACACATATACAGACACATGTATATAAACATAAAATTTTTTAAATCTTTAAAGTAGCCATCCTCACCCAAAAATGATACTAATAAAATCCTCTGCAAATTTTGCAGACACAGGCTGCCAGAAAAGACAAAGAAGATAAAAAGAGGTTTACAGACTGTGAGGAATGGGCGGACAACAGGGTAATTGCTAAGGAGACTGACAGACAAGACACAAGACATCTGTCATGCCCCCTAGGGCTGTATTAACTCTGTCTATTACATTACTTCCACATCAACAGATCACCTCATTTATTAGCTAATCA
>NW_008339288.1:0-3840 GCF_000622305.1 Nannospalax galili
ATAGGGCTTATGGATATCCAGCAGAGCCAAGGCCAGAGCCTGCAATAAAGCCTTTTTAGTTTCTTGAAAAGCCCTCTCCTGAATCTCAGTCCATAGGAAGGATGACTCATTCCCTCGAGTGGCTTCATACAGGGGTTTTGCCAGCTGGGCGAATCTGGGTATCTAGAGCCGGCAGAAGCCTGCCGATCCCAGGAACTCTCGCAACGGCCTGCGGGATCTTGGGCTTGGAATTCCCATAATGGCTTGTTTTCTGACTGGTGACAGCCACCTCTGTCCATTCCTTAATATGTACCCCAAATACATTACCTCTGTGACACAGAGATGAGCCTTCTTGGCGGAGACCTTATACCCCAACGGGTCCAAGGTCAGGAGCAAATCTCTGGTGGCCTGAAGACAAGTGCCCTCATCCTTAGTGGCAATCAACAGATCATCTATGTACTGTAGGAGGCTTACCTCCGGGTGTGAGGCCTGATACTCCTGCAAGTCCTGATGTACAGCCTCGTCAAAGATCGTGGGGGAGTTCTTGAACCCCTGTTGCAGTCACATCCAAGTGAGTTGTCCATTAAACCCCTGGTTCGGGTCTCGCCACTCAAAGGCAAAGATGGGTTGGCTTTCCTTTGCCAAGGTCAGGCTAAAGAAGGTGTCCTTGAGATCTAAAACGGTATAGACTTTTCTCTCTGGAGAGCATGAGCTCAGCAGGGTATATGGGTTGGGGACTGTAGGGTGGATATCCTCTACCCTCTTGTTTTCTCTCAAATCCTGCACTGGGCAGAAATCGTTAGGCCCTGGTTTCTTGACAGGTAGGAAAGGGGTGTTCCATTGTGGGGACCTAAAGGCCCCACCTTGCATAGGTCCGAAAGGAAGTTACTGGGGGCACAGCCTGGCTTGCTTTGAAAGTCTGAAGAATACTCCCACACTCCTGAGGAGTGCATGATCAGCACGTGACCATCCTTAAGATACGCCCTGGAGGGGGGGAGTTCCAGGTGTCTTTAAAAGCTTTGTAACACCTGCAATAAATGAGTTCCTGCTTGACTAGACTCCCCATTGCATCTGAGTGTCCCCGGGTAATGGGGGCACTGTGGGCTGGTGAATGGTGTGCTTACTCATGCCCAATCATCACCTCCCCAGGGGTCACTGGTTCGAACCCCTGGCATTCCATGGAGATTGTCATGGAACCAGAATACAGAACTCCCTAAGGCAGTTTACGTGTTTGGTAATTCCTGCCCTGGCTTCAAGAGTCATCAGGTACTGTTTTACTCTTAGAGGCTCAGCATTAGTTTTTAAAGTCACCATTATTGGTGGCTGTTGGATGGCCCTCCCTGAAGGATTAGTTTCCACCCAAACTCCAGGGGTTGTTGCCTGGAGGTCCTTGAGGATAGTGGTTGGTCTCTTTTGAGGTGATGGGATGTGCACTCTCCATTCTTCTTCTAGTTGTATGCATAGGATATAGGCTGCATCCGGTACAGTCACATCAGGAGGTCCTCTCCCAGAGAAATGGATTTGAGCCTTCATTTTATTTAGCAAGTCCCTACCCAATAAGGGATACAGGCACTCTGAGACCACCATAAAGGAGTGTGAAACTGTCTTCTTACCTAAGTTTACTTCCCTTTTGGTAGTCCAAGGGTGCTGAGCGATTCCCGTGGCCCCTTGCACCAGGTGCATTTACTGATCAATTTTCCCATAGGCTCTTTTAAAGCTGAACATTGTGCTCCGGTGTCAACAAGGAAGTCGACGGCTCATCCCTCCACTTGTAGGGTCACCCAGGGCTTGTGGTGGAGGCTCACCAAACCCAGGCCCCTTCAGTTTTCTAGGTTCACCAATTTGAGGATCTTGGGCTTGGAGGGAGGCTGGGATCCCATCCCTTGAGGACATTCCCTAGCCCAGTGGCCCAGCTGTTTACAATATGCACACTGGTCTCCTTTTAGGCACGGCCGGCCTTCCTGTGGGGGTTGCGGGGCTCGGGTTCCCTTTTTCATAGAGTTGGTCCCCCCATTTGAGATTCATTGCTCTTTCAGCCAACAATATCCTAGCCAGCCCTTTAGTTTGTCTTTCTTCAGGGGTTTCCTTCTTGTTAAATACCTTGTTCTCCACTGCCATCAGCTCAGAAAGGTTTTTGCCCTTGAAACCTTCCAGCTTTTGAAGTTTTCATTTTATGTCTGGAGCTGCCTGATTTACAAAAGCCATATTAATGGCCATCTGATTCTCTGGGGCCTCTGGATTTATGGGAGTATAAGTTCTGAAATCCTCTAACACAGGCACTCCAGGTATGCTCCAGGAGACTCATCCCTTCCCTGCATCACCTGACCTTAGACAAATTGGTGGGGTGCTTAGCAGCTGCCCAGAGACCCCCCCATAAGAATCTAGCAATAGACCTTTAGGCATTCCCTACCTTCAGGGGTGTTATAGTCCCACTCCTCTGTTGGGTGTGTGAGAGGAAAAGCAGTCATAATCAAATCCTCATTCTCTGTCGGTCACCCATCATTTCCAGGGACCGCATGTCTGCATTCCCAAAGGATGCAGTTCTGTTCCTCGGTGGTGAACAGGACATTCAATAACTGTTGGCAATCATCCCAAGTGGGTTGGTGGGTAAAAAGAACAGTATCCAGGAGGGAAATCAGGGCCTGAGACTTCTCCATGAAGGAGGGAGTCTGTCACTTCCAATTATACAAGTCACTAGTAGAAAAGGGAAAGTAGACTACTGGGGAAATTCCATCCTCCCTCGGGGGCCCAGTCTCCCTCAGGGGAAGAGCTCAAATGATTCTCCCCTCCCTCCATGAGCAAGTGTGCAATGGGCTGGGCTTGGCCATGGGAAGGGCCGGCTCAGCCATGGTAGCTGGGGATGGAGACCGGGAAGGACTGGAACAAGAGGAAGATGCTCGTGACCTGTGCTCTCTAGGTCTATCCTGAGCACTCACTGGGGCCCCATAAGGTGGCAGAAGTAAATCCTCTGGCACCAAGGGGAGGACCTCAGGACCTGATGGGCTTTTGGTCTGGACTTTCTTCAGGGGAAGCAAAGTGGCTGACCCCTTAGGCCCCAATGATAGGGACGGCAGTAAGGGACGCAGCCAGTCAGGGGGGCACGGCAACCAGATATCACCAACCTAGAATGTAGGGGATCTGGTCAGGGTGCCCTGGTTCCCCGAAGATAACTCCTTGAACCCTGTAGATGAGGGACAGGCTAAAGGACCCTTCAGGTGGCCATTTGACTTCAAAGGAGGACCATTCGATGGTGCAGAGGGTCTGGCTTGACATGGAGTCCAGACATGTTCGAAGCTGCTCATTTGTAGTCCTGAAAATGACTAAGAACGAGGTCCAGGGGAGCTGAAGATGATGAGACTTTCTGGCCCATCGTGGGATAAGCTTCAAGAAAAAAGAATATAAGGAGAGGAATGAGAATAAGAAGAAGTAGGATGGAAAGTTGATAGACAAGGCGGAGCTCTGAGCAGAGGGTGAGGACAGTATGAGATGGCGGCTCCCTAGAGGGAGAAATGAAAACCTTGCAGTGCACGGAGTCAGCCGAGAAGGCTGCCCCTGTCCCTTTCCCGAAAAGATTTGGCCAGCCTGGATTCCACGTCAGACTCAACCAGAATCTTGCGTCTGGCCCACCTGGATTCCACGTCCGGCTGAGCCAAGACTTTGGGTCAGTTCTGCCTGGATTCCACATCAGGCTGGAGCAGGACTCCTTATCAGAGGAGGAGTTGGGGTGTCCCCTGTTCTCCTCCAGCTCTGGGATCAATAGCGCATCCACCTGATCTCCGTTGAGCCCCAGGATATCTGGACTACCGAAAAGTGAGAGAGAGAGGAGAGAGAGAGAGAGAGAGAGAGAGAGAGAGAGAGAGA
>NW_008339288.1:3857-44099 GCF_000622305.1 Nannospalax galili
TTTACCAAGGCCAGCTTTGGTGGTGCTTCTGTGGGTCTGGGGTCTCTATTCTCAAATTCCAGGTGAGCCCCCACAATGTTAGGGTTCAAGAATCGAGACTAATTCCCACAGATACCCAAAAAAGATTACACAAAAATTTTATTCAAGAATTTAAAGTTAAAAAAAAAAGACAACCAAATGGCGGCTAGCCGGGCACAGACTTCATGAACCAAAGATGGAGTCTGGCCCTGAACAATAGCAGGCAGGGGCTTTTATTGGGGCACTCCAAAGAAACCCGCAGCACACCAAGCATCTTTTTAAAATAATTGGATGTCCCCATATCCTGTGTACAGGGGAAGTCTTGATTGGTAGGGGCTGTCTTCAGTGCATTTGAATGTACTGACCGATATCTTTTAGAGCCAGAAGTTCTTGTTCATACCTTATAAGGCTTTTACATGTACAATATGCCTAAGCTTGTCTGGGCTTGTCTAAAGAAGCTAGCCAAAATGGAGTCAGAGCATTCTGGCTCTTCAACTACCCAGACTCAAAAAGTTCCAAATCAGCAGAAGTAAGCTTTTACAATTTTATTAGAATTTTAAAGAAAAAGAAATCCTCAGGGCAGGCGAGCTGGTAATCTTGGCAGCTGCCTTGAGGAGGTGAATGGTAGGAAGAAAGCCATGAGGCTGTGCAGGTTTAGAGCCTGCATGGGAGGTCAGACACGTGGCTCCCCGTCCACATGGCTGAGAGAAGGAAGCTTTAGAGAAAGTAAAGAAATACAAGCTGCTGGGGTAGCCCAAAGCCGTAAAGAAAGCATGTTTAGAAAGGAGAGCCATAAAGAAAAGGAGAAATTATGCTTCCCTGAAGAACTCAGGAAAGAAGATAAACTCACGGACTACAGGGCTGTAGCTAGTCCAGAAATTGCTCCTATAGGCAGGATAACAGGAAGGAAAACTCTATCTCATTAACACACTAGGTATTCTGCTCATCTATTTAGCATAACCTGCCTTCCTAAGG
This sequence comes from Nannospalax galili, assembly GCF_000622305.1. Taxonomy (NCBI): domain Eukaryota; kingdom Metazoa; phylum Chordata; class Mammalia; order Rodentia; family Spalacidae; genus Nannospalax; species Nannospalax galili. The sequence goes on from NW_008339288.1 coordinate 4,851, forward strand.
GTTTGACCAGTTAAACTTACAAGAAATAGAGGAGCTTGGGGTATTACAGGTAAGGAAGCAGTCACAAAAGCCAGATAAGTCTCAACTGGAGCCTCCCAGGATTATATGGGTGTGTTACTTTAGAACTGACCAGGCCTCTAAGGTTAGCTCTTCCTGGAACTGCTGGTCCTGGGCCTCAGCTGGCTTGTCAAGATAAGGAGCTCAGGCTATTACAGTTTTTGTCCTAGAAATGCTGTGGGCTTGATTTAAAAATAGATTATAGACTGTATTAGGACATTATTGCAATTGTGGAAAACTCCCAAATGTAAGGTGTGCAAGCTCTTTCCAGGCTGAGTAGAAAAGGGTTTTCTTTTGTTGGGGAGGAGGCAGCAGGGTAAATAAGATGGGACTATGTCAGCTTCAGCTCTTAGAATAGTTTTCCCTGAGATCCACCTCCTAAGAATAACAATATACAAGAGGTTTTGTGCTGGTTCAGGGTGATAGAGGAAAAGTAAGGTGTCAAGCCTGCAGGAAGGAGAGACGCTTAATGAAGAATTGCTCACTAAAGTATATTGATTTTACTGATCAGATAGTCATTTGGGGGCAATAAGTTAGGTCTTTGGATGGTTTGTATCTTGCTAAGTAATATGTTAAAACCAGGTGGACAGGATGCCACCATCTAACATAATACAACCACTTCAGAAGTTTCTTTCATGATCTGATATTCAGGATGAATCCTGAATATTCAGAATATTCAGAATGAGGAAGTCTGGAGAAAGAAAAGAATACTTGATAAATTGTTAGTATTCACTTTATGTATTTATTTACTTTGACTTTTTGAGACAAGGACTCACTCTGTACCCCACGCTGACTGAAGGCTAACAAGGCTGACTTCAAACTTGTGATCCTTCAGGCTCTCAAGTGCTGAAATTACAGGCATGAGCCACCACACCCATCTAATTGTTAAAAGTCACTTTAAATAAACCTATGTGTATGCTTATAGAATCACCATGCAGGAGAGTAAATAGATTGGGTCTCCTTGATCTCCTTCCACTCTGCCATCCAGGTTTGACCATTGGATGGATTTAGGGGGACCTTCTTCATGTTTGAGCTCCTGTTAGAAAATGTTAGATTGGAATTGGCCAGAAGGACTTGTATGGTGCGTGTCGCTTGACCCCCGGCGTGGTGTGTGCGGGCACCCTGGGGTCTCCGCCACACCTGGCTAATCCCGGCGTGAGTCTGGCTGCAGGCGATGTGGGGAGCACGCCTGGGCTCCCGGGCGCACTCACTCTGGATGTGGCCCAGGGTCAGGTGTACGTGCACTCTCCCGCCGTGGTTCTGGTCCCGCTGGCTAGCTAGCGGCTGGCGGGCCTGGCCGGCCGCGCCTCTCTGGAGACGGCAGGTGCGAAGACTTCTCTGATGCTGGCTGTAGCTGATAGCTACACACTTCTCTGGAGCGGAGAGCTTCTTCTGCTACTAGAGTATTATCTAGTCGGGATTCCGCCTCTTTTACACCCTTATGCCCTTCCTCAGGATTGCGGAGTCCTGGCCAGTGAACTCCACAGGGAAGAAACACGGAGGCGGCGAAAGCTAGGATATCCGTGGGTCGGTAACGGAGAGTGCTGCTCTCCGGTGAGATCAGGTCGCCGGTAGTAAGACACAGGACTCAAGGCACGGCTTAGTCTGTGTTTACTGCTTTATTGTATCTCTGCTCCTTGCTGTCCAGCTCTCTGCTGATCCAGCTTTCTGGGACCCAGTCTCTGACCTGATCTCCCAGTCTCTGTTCCAGTATGAAAATCACTTCCAGCACCATAAAAGCTAAATAGAAAATATGATGCATTCAGGTCACTGCAAGCTTGATTTCCTCATGTTCTATTATGGTGCGTGTCGCTTGACCCCCGGCGTGGTGTGTGCGGGCACCCTGGGGTCTCCGCCACACCTGGCTAATCCCGGCGTGAGTCTGGCTGCAGGCGATGTGGGGAGCGCGCCTGGGCTCCCGGGCGCACTCACTCTGGATGTGGCCCAGGGTCAGGTGTACGTGCACTCTCCCGCTGTGGTTCTGGTCCCGCTGGCTAGCTAGCGGCTGGCGGGCCTGGCCGGCTGCGCCTCTCTGGAGACGGCAGGTGTAAAGACTTCTCTGATGCTGGCTGTAGCTGATAGCTACACACTTCTCTGGAGCGGAGAGCTTCTTCTGCTACTAGAGTATTATCTAGTCGGGATTCCGCCTCTTTTACACCCTTATGCCCTTCCTCAGGATTGCGGAGTCCTGGCCAGTGAACTCCACAGGGAAGAAACACGGAGGCGGCGAAAGCTAGGATATCCGTGGGTCGGTAACGGAGAGTGCTGCTCTCCGGTGAGATCAGGTCGCCGGTAGTAAGACACAGGACTCAAGGCACGGCTTAGTCTGTGTTTACTGCTTTATTGTATCTCTGCTCCTTGCTGTCCAGCTCTCTGCTGATCCAGCTTTCTGGGACCCAGTCTCTGGCCTGATCTCCCAGTCTCTGGCCTGATCTCCGACTATTAAGAGAAGACTAGCATATTTATATACCATGGGGGTAGTGGTAATAGCTTTTAGATACTTTGTGAGATATTCTATTTACATGTGGAAGTGGGTTTCTGCTAGACTATTGTCTACCTGTAAAAATCACACACAGGAAGGCATGGTATGCATAGAGCCAAAGGCCATGTTTATGTCAAGGCATCTGTGGCGGCCACTTCAAAGGGAGAGACAGGAAAGATGCCAGAAAGCACCTTGCTATGAAAAGGAGCCCGCGGCACATTCCCGAGCTGCATGAGCTGTCCGGTGTGAAGGGGCTTCGACTTTTGCATAACAGAGGTCTCCCAACAGACTTGAAAATGAAAGATGAGACCAACCTCAGGAGCAGATTGTTCTTTTATTAAGAACAATGAAGGACCACAGTTTCTCCGCAGGATCAAAACTGGAGCCAATGAAGCACAGATGGTCTCAGTTTTATGAGGCTTAGGAGGAAAGAACAGGTATTTTTCTGCAGTCCTATTTTGTTATGGTTCGAGGCTTTGGGACAGTAAGTGCTGGTGCTACGGTTTGGGGAGTTGGGACAATGAGTGCTGGTATATGTTTTCCCAGACAGCACAGTCAGTGGGTTGGGGGTTGGGGCTTCACACAGTTTCTGGGCCAGAGGTGTTAGAATTTGCAATGAAAAGGTGACATGATGAAGTAGAAACCAAATCTGACCTCAATAGGTGCACATATTACCTATGAAGGGCAGGTAGCCTTCCCACAGGAATGGAGGTTGTGCTTAGGGGTTGGGGGAAGTCTCAAATTTATAGCAGGCTATAAGTGTGTTCCTTTCCAGAATCCCAGAAGGTGGTCATGCCTTCTGGGGTGGTTTCATGCTCCTTCCCAGAATCTGGGGAGGAAAGAAGGGAAGTTCTGATGGGGACCCAGGTATCTTCTGCAAGGGGTTGGTAAGGAACCAGATGTGTAGGCTACAGGCCTGTGTTCTGAGACAGATGCATCTCCCTCCTGGAGCAGGGAGGCAGGGTGGACAGATGGGATGGTATGTTCAGTCATTTGTCAGGCTGATTTTCCTTCATTCTAGACCCTGAAGACATAAAAAGAAAGAAACAGCAGCATCATTTCTCTCTTAATTGTTTCACGCTGAGGAGGGTTGTCATGGGGGGGGGGGTAGTTCAGGGTCTGTTGGAAAAGGGAATCCCCTGGTGGCATGGAACAGGAACATAGCCTTAATTTGGTCTCCAGTAGAGGTTTGGGCAATCACAAAAGCTGCTCAGTCAGGGGATTCTGTAGGAACTTTTGGACACAGTTGATGAAGCAATAGTGTGAAATTAATTTTGGGTTATACTTTCCAGTTGGGTGTTTAAAACCATGCAGTTGTCCCAAATTAATTACTTCTTTTTAACTTTAGAAAGGAGTATTTTATTATAAGGAGCTTAGGACAGAGAAAGCAGAGCTCCTGTTCATCGGGAGGGCTCCCTGGGAATGGGATTCTAATGAGTCTCATTGCTCAGAAGTTAATAAGGATGTAGTGGAGGGAGGACAGGAGGGGAGATGAGCTGGTCAGTCCAGTTCTCATTCCAGGTGTCCAGGTTCATCGAGGTTCTGGTCACCTTCAGCATGTGTTCCAGTTGAATTCCAGCACCCTTCCATGCTGAGTAAGTGTATTCGGTGTGGCAATGAGGGTGTATCTAAAAGACCCCAAAAGTACACCAGTGGCTTTATTGTATAGCTGCCAGTTATAGTGAGTGAAGGAAGTTTCGAGCTTTTGGTTAGGGATATTGAGGAATAAACATTGAAAGCAAGGGGAGTCAGGTGGTTTTAGGGTTCCACTTTTGTAGACCCTCAGGTCTTAGAGGATGGGAAAGAGGGCCCATGCAGATGAAGTTAGAAACTCATAGGTTCAACTGAGTGTGGACTGACTTTTGAAGAGGGATTTTAATTACTCAACAGGTTCATAGGTGCACTCCTCAGTGACTAGCTTCTTGATTTGTCTTCTGTTGTCTGTCCCTCAGGCACCCAAGGTTTGACTCAAGAATGCTGGATCCAGGGTTCCATTCCAGGCACTTTGATAGCCGTTGGAGTACCTAGAATCATAGTGTAAGTTTCCTCCAAAATAACCTTTGCAGAGTGAAAGAGAAGAAATTTAGCCACCATTTAATTGTTTGGTTAAAGCGATAGGGGGCCTGTCTCCCTTAACTGCAGGTAGACACGGCAGTGATGAATTGGGCCAAGATCTGAGATCTTATATCTGAGTAGCATTTTTCTTATCAAGAAGAAAATCTTAGAATTTTCTAAATAACATCTGATATGAAGGCTAATGTCTGGGAAAAACAATCCCTCTGACTCTTAAAAAAAAAAATACTGATCACTTTAATCTTTGATTGGACTTTCATTTTGGATGTTTAAGCCCATATATTTGACTCAAATTTTTTTAAGCTCAGTTGAAAAATCTGATCCTCAGCAGTCTCCTGGGCTTGGGGCAGGTAACCCCTGGCTCCTTTTGCTTTTTTCTTTTTATCAGTTCCACATGTGTAAGAATAAGTTAGAAGCCTTGCTAGACCATGGTTTCACTTGGAAGCTTTGAGGAAACTTTTCCTGGGTTGACCCTCCTCTTTATAAACTGAACACTGGTTTGAGTGCCTCTAGTGGAGTCTAAGTGACCTCCCTGAACAAGAGGAAAGGTGATTCATCCCAGTTACAGAACAATTTGAGATGCCTCATAGTCCCCTGGAACTCCATTGATCTTAGAGGAAAAAAATTGTCCCTTTAAGTCCCTCTGACCAGACTAGTATAGGCCTCAAAGTATGTTATTAAATACCCAAGAAGGTTAGTTACAGAAGTCTCGTAATTTTAATTACTATATAATATGTAAATAAAGCTTGAACAAAATTGAAACATTCTTGAATAAACTTTGATTGCGCATACATTCTGTTCCTTAAGTTAGCCTTTATAAGAACTAATTTACGTAAAGGTTTGACTGAACTTTGATCTTAGAAATTTTAAGATTACTTTAGTGGATTTAGGTACATAAAGGGCTGTCCAGATAATGTGGCAAGAGTGGGATTAACTCAGATAAAGTAGAGATTTAGCATTACAGGTCAAGTAGGCATAGCCCAGAAATGGGATTTTTAAAGAAATTTTCTTAGGTCTGTCTCAAATGAAGGCTGTTCAAGCAGTCTCCTTTCTTTCCCAACCCCCTATACACTGATTTGTAGTTTTTCAGAAGGAAGGAGGGGAATCTCATCACATAGCTAAAGACAGGAAATAAGCTGATGAGCATCCAAACCAAGGTCCCCAACACTGTTTCCCTTTGGACTATACCAACCTGGCATAGGGAAGCAAAACCTAGGCCCTCTTGAGCCAGATTATCTTGTTATAAGCAAGAAAGCACTCTGTGTCCTAATAACAACCTAAAGTACACTTCATAAGTTTTGTACCTTTTGTTGTTGGACAGAAGGAAAAAAACCCCTGAAAATAACACATATAATACAAAGAAATAGAAAGGACATTTGCCAGTAGCTACAGGTAAAGCCAATACTTCTCTGCATCCATTCAATCTGAGACTGTAACTGAATGTACAGGACAAGCCAAAAGAGTAGAAAGCTTTTGGCTGCAACAGCAATTATTATAATAACAACTTTGCATTTTTGTTAAGTGTGCTCAGATTTTCAATAAACTTATTCAACATTCCTTCTATTCTGGAAACATCCAGCCATCTTAATCTTTATATGTAAATATTTCTTTACTAAAATATTTCCATTTTTATATCCTTTCACTATTTTTTCCCTTTATTCATATCATGAGACATAATAGCCTTTATGAACAAATTTGCCATTTGTTGTGAGAATTTACTAAGCAATTAATATTTACCCCCTAAAACATATCTATTTATATATATGCAGAGAGATGAACAATCATCTCAAATATATTATTATAATGTGACACTTTAATCAAGAAAACAAATGACCCAATTAAAAGATGGGCTAAAGATCTAAACAGAGAGCTCTCAAAGGAAAAAATAAAGATGGCTAAGAAATATCTCAGAAAGTGTTCAACATTGTTAGTAATTAGGGAAATGTAAATTAAAACCACTTTGACTGTTCATCTTACCCCAGTCAGACTGGCTAAGATCAAGAGAACAAATGATACCAAATGCTGGTGAGGTTGTGGAGAAAGGGGGATACTCATTCACTGCTCGTGGGAATGCAAACTTGTGCAACCCCTATGGAAAGCAGTGTGGAGAACTCTTAAAAAACCAAAAATGAACCTACCATATGACCCAGTTACACCCCTCCTTGGCATATACCCAAAGGACTCATCTTATTGCAGAAATACTTGTACAACCATGTTTGTTGCTGCTCTTTTCATAATAGCTAGGAGATGGAAGCAACCTAAGTGTCCCTCAACTGATGAGTAGTTAACAAAAATGTGGTATATTTACACAATGAACTTCTATTCAGCAGTAAAGAAAGATGAAATAATGAAATTTGCAGGTAAATGGATGGATCTAGAAACTGTTATACTAAGTGAAGTGACACAGACTCAGAAAAACAAAATAAAAGATGTATGTATTCTCTCATTTGTGGGTCCCAGCACCAAATCCTTATCAGTGAGTACATATCCGAATGTAACTGCAGGAACCAGGAAAATGGAAGGAAACTAGGGAAGTAAAGGGAAAGAAGGAACCTGAGAGAAAAGGATAGTTGGAGACAGGTGTCACTAAGGGAGAAATGTGTAAAATGGAGGTAATTAAAGGGGAGGGGGATAAGGAGGGCTATACAAAGGACTATGGGAAGAAAGGGGGAGAAGGGGCTCAAAAGAGGTGGGACCATAGCATACAAAAATTATCAAGGGAGAAATGGGGAAAATGGGGACACTTTAAATGTGAAGGGCAGGGAGGGAGGATAAGACAGGGAGAGAAAGAGGTGACATAAATAGTGCCTAGCTAGTATAAAAAGCCAGAGGGAATCATATTGGTCCAAAAACCTACTGAAAAATTATACATACAACATCCCTACATGAGTCTGTGAGCACAGTGGAAAACTACATGACAAGAAACAGTGACAGATAGAGAAACCTTCCTTTGAGTTGTTGACCAGGGTAGTCCAAGAGACTCCCAAAATTACACAGGCTATTGTCACAGTCCTTAATTGCCTCCCAGAACTTGATGGTAAGACCCTATTGCTGAAGACAGACATATTTTGGACACAGGATTCGGAGCAATGGAACTAGAACTGACCTAGAAGCCACCTCCCCTGAAGGCTAGCTCTCATAGGTTTGGAGAGCACTACACAAGCTGGTAAGGGAGCACATCAATAGATGGTCCAACCCCAGCTTCAAGGCCTGAGAACCACATCAATGACCAGCACAACAAACAATATTGGTGCAGTAGTGTCACTTTTATCTTGGGGGTAATCAATCCTAATTGGACTTAAAGCTCACTCAACAGGAGGAAACTCATGCCTGGTACTGTAAACCTAGCCAAATACACATAGCTGGAGAGGTCATAGATCTCAGAGAAAAGCTCAAGGCTCTCATATCCCTAGACAAATGTAATTTCTCACTATGTGCAAGGTGTAGATCCTTGAATTTGTAGATGGGTATCCCAGTCACTGGCCATCAAATAGCTTCTTTTTCAACAGACAGAGATTATTACAGAGTTACACTACCGGTCACACACAGAGATTCTCTGTGAGTTGCCCAAGTCTAAGTGGCACATCTAAGATGCAACCTCTACACCTAAGACTCACGGAACATAGAACAAGGTATGAAGAGAACACTAACGCATCTTTCAATTCTCATCAATGAAGCTCCATCATGCAACAGAGGGTCAGGAACACAAAAGACCACAAATGGCCAAAACACAGAGAATAAGGGTCTGCAGAGTGTGGGTCTTTGGACAGGACTCCTATATTGAGCTCCACCCACCCAGGGCTCAGGGACCATTGCAGAAGAGGGGGCAGAAAGATTGTAGGAGTCAGGGAGGAGGTGCATCAGCATATGGAAATGGTCCTACTTCTCATACAATCCTACAGCAATAGTGTCAGCATGCACAAGACCCATGCAAACTTGGGCAGACAAAAACCCAGCACAGAACTGTGGAAATAAACAGCAAGCCCCAATCTTAGTCGAAGAATTATTGGCAGCTGATTACTGCTGGGTGAGGAAAAGCTGATCTCAAAGGGAGGGACCCTAGATAGGCTGACTAAACCCCAGTGGATGAGCTTGCACTGAGGGACATCTCAGGATACTCACTTTACATAATAGGCATTAACACAAATGACAGAATGTACAAACTCCAGTTGGTGAGAGGGGCTATGGGAGGTGCCAAAGGGGATGGGGGAAGGGGTTATAAAGATGATTTTATGTATGAAATACACAAAAAGTCAATAAAAATAATGTAACACATTAATATTATCTATAAACGCTAAGATATCTTTGTAAGCCTTGAAGGTGGTTTTTTTTAAATGATATGCTTTATTTTTTAAATGTTTAGAGATGATTTATCTTGGAAAAAATACAGACTTTGACAAACCTGTTTGTTGGCTTTAAAGAGGCAGTAGTGGTCAAAAATGGCCTAAAAATCTGTAAAATATACAAAATATATCTAAAAGCACAAAGATAAGGGATCTTTTATAAATCCTTGAAATAGTTTAAGCATCTCATAAGAGCAAATTTTCCATAGAAGACACTGTACCCTGAAGCTGAAGTAGTCATCTCTTAAAATTAACATATCTTCAAACAATAGGAACCATGTTTTAGAACCAGAGTTAAGATAAGGATCAAAGAGATAACATTTTGACCTTCAAAATATTTTAGGGTTAATTTTACAATTTTGGTTTACATGACAACTTACTTATAAGTCAATTTGATACCACATAAATTATTTTTTAACACATAAGTTCATGTAGACCATGTATACATACACAATTATATATGATAGATTTTAGTAACTAAGCTTTTGTAATTACTCTTTGCTGAGATTATGTTTCCTGTTATTCTTATTCTGAAACTGTAATACAAAGATCTCCAGCAAACCTATACATCTATCATTTTACTTGTAGTTTATCCTTAACAAAAACTCTGTATTTAACAGCTTTATATCAATAACACATGAAAGAGAAATTATATTATCATCTCTGACCAGCACATAACTGAAATAAACATTTTAATGAATATATATTTATTTAGAACCTGTTTTGAAACAAAATTCTAATATATTTATGATTTTAATGAATGCTGTTTTGTATAAACAATTAGCATTTAAAAGTTTTATGAGTGGCCGGGCGTTGTGGCGCACGCCTTTAATCCCAGCACTCAGGAGGCAGAAGCAGGTGGATCTCTGTGAGTTCAAGGCCAGCCTGTTCTACATAGTGAGTTCCAGGACAGCTGGGCTACAGGGAGACCCTGTCTCAAAAAGACCAAAAAAAAATTTATGAAACACTTAATAGACCTAGAGACATTGGTTAATAGATTTAAAGATGTTTAGGGTATCCAAGATTATAAGGCCTTTGAATGTATCATCAAAATGCCCACATTTAAAAATCTACCTGTGTGCATTTTTATTATGCATGCCAAAATAAAAATGAAACCAGTAATTTTTGTACACAAGAAAAAGAAAAAACGGAAGTTGCCACAGTTTGTTTAAAAAATTGTTTTGATGGAAACAACATATGAAGACAAATATCATAGACACACGACACAATTACGTGAGATCTCAAAAAATAATACTTATAGGCTTATATGACATAATTACATGAACTCTCAAACAACACATGAAAACAATTATCCTAGACACATATGACATAATTACATAAAACTAGGTGCACCTAAAACATGATAATCAAGTTTGATTATGTTGATCTTTTGCAAGTAGGCACAGCTGAAGTCATGAAGAAGGCAGTTTGACTCAGAAGAGAGTACTATGTCACATTATTTTACTAAAAGAACATGGAATCCAAATTAAACACAAAATATAATGCAATAAATTAATATTATCTGTGTACACATTGGGGCTTTTTAGGGTCCCAGGCGAATTTCTCTGAAAACATAGTTTAGAGAGTTTTAGTTTTTAAATGAGTGTACACAGTAGATAGAAAAACCTTATCAAATAGATGTTTACCATAAATCTCATAAGGGTTGACAGAAGGCAAGGGTAAAAGAGTGGGGGGAGATCCCACAGACAGAATAAAGGGGCGGGTGGGATGGACATCCCACGGACAGAGTGGAACCTAAAGCATGGAGGAAGGTGGTTCCTTAGGAGACATGAAGCCTGGAAACAAACTTGCAGCAAATGAAGTGTAGAACTCAGGGTAGAGCTTGACGACAGGCTGTCATAAACAGACGAGTATTATATAAAATAATCAAGCTTAAAAACCAGTCAATGTACCATATAAAGTCAAAACCCAAAATAATTTTTTAGAAATAAAAATAATAAAAATAATCTAAAACATTTTCTTTTAAAAGCCAACAGTGAATGAAGTGAAGATATGAAAGAGGAATTAAATATAGAGAAATACTGAAGAAAACCAATCTGAAATATAAGAAACAAACATATAGTCAAATAAAAGTTCTGTGGGAAATCTCACCAATAGAATGGATTAAGAAGAGGACATAACAAAGGTAAAGTGTAAGGAGATGTGAACAAAGTTCCCCAAAAGAAGTTGTAACTTTAAAATTAAGGCTGATAAATGACTAGAACTTTCATGATGGAAAGAGTTTGGAATGTTGCGAATCCAGAGCCAAATCATCTTGGGTCATTTTTAGTGGGCCTATTTGACCTAATAGATTTATGACCAGCAGGTTAATTATTTGGGATGGACAAACAGAGCACTAGTTTTGCTTTGGGATGTAGTAACAAACTATTAAGTTCCAGCAACCCCAAAGCTAAGAGTGTCATCAGATAGTGTCTGAGGATATAAAAATGTGTCTTGATTTAAAACTTTAAGGTAAAAAACAGAAAGATTTGCAAGAAGACTACAGGACTAAATGCCTATACTCCAAGGAATTTCCAGGATAGTATGCATTGAGAAATAAACTGAAACTGGTTAGGGTCAAAGCTTGAGTGGTGAGCAGCACCTGAAATCATGAGCTGCATGGGATATGCAATGGAGCAGTGGACAGGAACATGGGGCCAAGTCAGATTAGGTTAGGCTAGGCCCTTTATTGGAGACCTGAGGATCATGCAGGGCCAGCAAAAGCCAAAGAGAAAAGCCAGGCATCTGCGGAAAGCAGAGAAAAGCCCTAGAGCCATGCAGATCAGGAAAAAGCTGAGTGGCTGGCTGGAGGGAATTTGCAGAGAGAAGGGGCTGGTGTTTGCCCAGAGGAACAAAGAGGAAATGGGCAGGAGCAAGAGTGAGATTTGCTGGCAGTATCTTGTCAGCAAATACCTGTGTGTGTGACTGAGAAAGCAAAGGCAGGATTTTTAAAGAACAGATAGAAGGGCAGAAGTAAAGGTGGAAGGTGGAAAAAAAGAGGAACAGGTCCAGAGATAGAAAAGGCTTCGGTACTTCAGACTACTGGTCATTCCATTTTTTATGATGTTGTCTAAGTCAGTGAGGTCCGAATTACAAATTTGGGCCGAATATGATTATTGTCCAATTATATTGGGTCCAGACTTCAGCTGATGAATGAATGAAAGTGGCAGGCTTGAAGTCAGTTAAGCCTAGTGCTTTAAGGTTATGCCTAAGGCAATCCAGGGCATGCCTTTGGGTATAGAAATCTTAGACCCCATTTTAGGCAAGATAAGAGTGGGACTTCTTTGGCCACAAGCCGAGACAGGCTTCCAAGAAAAGACCATGGAATGAGTGCCCAGGGACTGGAATCCCAAATTCCGGTGACCTGGGAGGCAAAGTCAATGAACCCCAGGTTCAGAGTGGCAGAGCTGGAGGCAAACAACTTAAAGGTATCAGCCCAGGGTGTCCCCCAGACTGGACAGGAAGAGAACTCTTACCTTGGCCCGTTGGTGTTGTGTGCCAGGGCATGGCAAATGACAAGAGGCCTCTGCTCTGGAGATTGGGATGGATAAGTGAAGGGAAGAGAAGGGGCAGCTGTAGAGAAAAGAGAACCCAAACTGGGTTTACATGGCACACCAGTAAAATCCCTGAACAAGGCTTGCACCACTTAGGAAGACAGAGGCCTCAAAGCCCGACTACAGGTTGTATCTGGAGGCTATTTAGTAAGTAAGAGGGCAGGGTGACCACGCTCTGGCCCAGATAGGTTTTGAAAGGAGTTATAGGAAAGGGAAGAGCTGAGGCTCAGAACCCCCAAACCCTTCCTGGGTTTTTGGTATCAAATGTTAGAATTCCAGATGAAAAGGCAACATGATGAAGTAGAAACCAAATCCAACCTCAACAGAGGCAGATAACTTTATTAAGTATGGAGGGCAAGAAAACTCCCCATGGGAATGGAGGTTGTGAGTAAGGGAAAGTCTCAAATTTATAGGAGGCTAGAAGGCGGTTCATTCCCAGAATCCCAGAAGGTGGTCATGCCTTCTGGGATGGTTTCATGCTTCCCAGAATCTGGAGAGGAGAGACGAGAAGTTCTGATGGGGACCCAGATATCTTCTGCAAGGGGGGTGGTAAGGAACCAGATGTCTAGGCTAGAGGCCTTGTGTTCTGAGATGGATGTATCTCCCTCCTGGAGTGGGGAGGCAGGGTTGGGGGATGGGATGGTCAGTTTGTTCAGTCATTTGTCAGGCTGATGAATGGTGCTTTCCAAGCTGAGCTATTTATCCTTCAACTCCTAGTTATCATTAAAGCAGAGTTGCACTTGGATTTGCCTCTTTTGAACTTTGAATTAGTATAACCAATTTTATGTGCTTCTTAGGGACTTTCTACATGGGCACTGTCCTTGCTACTCTTGCTGCCAGGTGCAAATTCGGCTTTAAAGGCAGCTATGCCCCAAGCTGATCTGGTTCTCGCTAAGAAAGGAAGCCTACCTGTGGGTAGATGTACATGCCATTTTGGCTCCAGTTCACCCACCGGGAAATCCCTAGGACTCTGAGCCCGGAGCAGGAAGACAGAGGCAGGCGGACAAGCTGGCCAATCAGGAGCGCCGGGGGAGGCGGCGGCGCTTCCTCATCCACCGTCTTTCTTCCTGATCCGCCTTAGTTGCCGGGCGGTCCTGTCAACTAAGGGAGAGGTGTTGGAGAGTGGGGTGGTTGTTCATCCTCCCGGCTATGTAGGGCCAACCCAGGAGCAGCCTTTTCTTGACGCCAACAACACCGGAGCAAATAGGAGACCGGCCCGGGAAACGGAAGTTCCTTACCCGCCATCTTATCTGCTGGCGTCGCCATAGCCGGGGCGCTCCTGTCAGCTCTGGGAGTGTGGGCATCTCAGACTCGGCGGCCGACCTGCTGCCGAACCCGAGAGCCCCAGACGCAGAAATGGTGAGCGACGGGGGCGGGTGTGAGAGGTGGGCGGGCGGGCTGCCGGAGGGACCGTGGTCCCTGTGCTCCCGGGCGGGGCCCTCGCTCTCTCCCGCCGCAGTCTCCGCGGAGCTGTCTCCGCCCCGGGGCTCGGGACTGCGCGGCGGACCCGGAGGGCCCGGCTCCTGCGGGACGCGCTCCGCGGGAAAGCAGCGTCTGAAGTCCACGAGTTTGTCCCCCACCGCAGTGCTTCTTAAGACTAAAAGTCCCTAAATATCCAGGTAGTTCCTGTTGACAAATCCATTTTAAAGGGGACTCTCCATACACACGTGGTTGGGGCCGGAGTGGAAGGGCGAACTTGTGACCTCAGATAGGGCTGAGGTTCAACCACTTCAGTCACTCACTCCTCTGCTACTACAGTATTGCTTTCGATTTTGTTCCCAGGTGGTAATGCATCTTTTTTTACGCAGTGGAAAAAAATACCTTGCTTATTGAATATTAATAAATTTAAGTTCATTTAAAATTTTTGTTAGATGGGACAGGGGCGCACGCCTTTAATCTGAGAATTCGGGGGCAGAGGCAGGCGGATCTCTGTGAGATCGAGGCCAGCCTGGTCTACGCAGGGAGTTCCCGGCCAGCTAGGGCCACAAGGGAGACCCTGTCTCAAAACAGAACTACAAAAAAATTGTTATTCTATGATTTGTCAGCACAAGTGATCTGATTTCGTTTTGTTTGTCTAGCCTTAAACAGCTTTTCTGTGTGACTCTAGCTTGTTTTTCAAGACTACCACTGAGTATTTTCCTAGTGACCCTTGTTTTATGAATTCTGTTTTGTTTTGTTTTTCTGTCATTGTATTACACAAATGATGTTTTTTATTTAAAATTTAGTTTTTTTGATAACTAGCAATATCATGGGTTTTTTTGTATATTTTCATGATGTTGCTAGAACCTTGCTACAATTCCTTAGTAATTTGTGTTGTTGCTGCTGATGCTTCTTAGGGACTTTCTCCATGGAGGTTATCATGGTTTTGTTCTCATTGCCCGTTTCTCCTGCTGCTGGTTACTGTCTACATGGACATTGCCGTTTGTGAAGAGTTTTATTTGTTCATATTGAATCTCTGTCCCCTTTCTTTCTTGCCTTCTGTTTTCTTTGCATTTCTTGATATGATCTTAAGATTCTTGTTGTTTAGCCTAGTGAGATGATGGATCACATTAATTGAGTTTTGAAGGTTCTATCAATCTTACGCATTTATGAGTCCCACTTGGGTGTGGTATAGAATATGGTTAATACATTCATAAGTAGAATATGCTGTTATTTTCAAATTTTGACATCTTTGTTCATAAGAAGTGTAGATGATTGATTTTTAGTAAGTGATTTAGTAAGTTTATTTTTAGTAAGTGATAGGCATAATTAACATGAGGACGGTCTGTGGGCCTGGCCCTTATATTTAGAAAAGTCACTCATTAGTGTTTTCATTTTTTTTTTTTTCATTACATACAGTGTTATATCTGTATTGCATTATTTCTTCTTGGGTGAAATTTGAAAGACTTTTTTTTCTTTTCAAAAATTCATTTATTTCATGTCAGTTATTAATTTCATGAGCATAGAAGTTTCATAATGTCCCCAGATGGTCTTTTTACTGACTATGGGATTAATAGAAATGCCACCTCTTTCACTGTTCCAAGTAATCTGTGTGTTGTCTTTTTCTTTTAGTTACATGGGTGAATTAGGTTCTCTTAATTTTTTTTTTCAAAGAATCTGCTTTGGCTTTATTGATTTCCTCTATTAATTTACTGTTTTAACTTTATTGTTGTTTTGTTTTGGTTTTGATTTTGAGACAGGATCTCATGTAGCCCATGCTGAGCTCAAACTTACTGTGTAACTTGAACTCTGGATCCTTCTTACTGCTCGTATTACATGCATATACCACCGCACCCAGCTTCATTTGGTTTTTGTCTATTTTCTTGGAAGGTTGTCGTGTGACTTTTCCTGAGGAAGTGTGAACAAACATCTGTCACCTCAATTAGGGCACCAATGACAGACCAAAGAAAAATTCCACCTAAATCTAGATTGGTGAACCAAAGAGTTTTGGGGGTTACTTATAAGAGTGTAGATGATCCAAGGCAGCTGCATCAGTAACAAGCCCACCTCAGTGTGGGTAACAGCTCATGAAAGCTGTATTCCTAGAACTTTCTGCCTAACTTCAAACTCCACTGGGAAGTTCCTTTTCCCCTAGAACTTGTTTAATATTTTTCTAGCCTTGAGGATGGGCCTTGTGAATCTTTAACTTTCTGAGCCACGTGGGGTGAGCCTCCTGAGCCTGTAACCTCCCTTAGCTTCCTAAATCTTACAAGTCTTCCTCCCTGCTCTAGGAGTACATGTTTCAATGCAAAGGAAGTAGCTACAAAGTCATCCACCCATTCCTCCAGTTCTTTCCACCCTTCTGAGACATTCCCTAAGCTTGGGGGAGTAATACTGATAACCAGTTGTTTTTCTCTATCTCTGGCTAAACATTGGGCCACTGTGTCACAGTCTTACATCCAATCAGAAAGAAGTTGGTGGCACCTGTAACGGTCATACCACTATTGCACCATGGAGCATATTTTGGCTGGCCTGTTAACAGTACATCCGGCACCCCTAACTGTGCAGACTATTAGTGACAGTTTCCCAGAGGCCTGCCTAGTGCCTTCTAGTTCTACAGAAGGAGAGCGGGAACCACAGTCTCAGTCCTAGCCTGATTTCTTCATGTCCTGCAGCCAAAATGTCTTCAGCTCTTGGGACTTTTCTTCTAGTTCAGGCAGGTACCACAGCAGTGTCAATGACTTGTATGTTGTAGAGGATTTGAAGAGCCTCCATGGCCAACAACTCATAGGGAGGTAACACTCCTCTGGTACTGGGATGTTCACCCCACAACCTAATGACTTATGGGGTTATCCTTTCCCACTCACACAGGGAGCCTTCATTCATACTCCTTAGCTAATGTTTTTACTGTTTCTCCAGATGCTTTTTCAAGGGTTAGCATTTTATAAAGAAACCTTTTTTTTCTTTCTTCTTTTTCTTATGGTGGGTGAGAAGGATCACTTGAATGCCCAACACTTCAGCTCAAACCATGGTCCAATAGATTTTGGGTGGCCAAAGGAATACCAAAAAAGCATTAGCAAGGTCTGATACAGCATGGAAAGATCCTGTCATCTGTATCAGTTTTTTTCCTCCAAAGAACAATGTCAGGTAAAGTGGAATAAATGACAGATATTATATGTATTAGTTACTTTTCTGTTGTGTGATAAAACACCATGACCAAAAACAAATCATAGAAGAAAAAGTTTATTTTGGCTGTGGTTCAAGAGGAATAAAAGTCCATAGTCCATCAGGATGAGGAGACATGGCAGCAAGCAACAGGCAAGGTGGCAAGAGCAGGAAGTTCAGAGCTCACATCTTCAATCACAAACACCACGCAGAGAGAAAACTAGAATTGAGGTGAGACTATGAACTTCCAAAGCCAGCCCCTAGTCACATCCTTCCTCCATCAAAGGTACATCTCCCAAAGATTCCATGACATCTGCAAACAGTGCCACCAACTGCAGACAAAGTGTTCAAATACTTGAGCCTATTGGGGGGCGGGGGGCGTTTCTCATTCAAACCACCACACTATCCCATCTAGTTCTCCATAATTCACAGTCATTTTTTGTGAACTATCTGGCCACTTCATCCTTAGGTGCTGCTGCTGCTGCTGTTATAAGGCCACTGCAGGTCTCCCCACTGCAGGACCAGCTTGTATCAATCAGCCTGATTCAGGCCCAGGGGAGCACAGCCACACTCTTGCTCCCTATGCCTGCCACTGGAACTGGCACTCCTCTTATGACAGGTTCTGGAACAATACTGTAGCCCTTGCCTTTCCATTGGCCAAATCTGGCTGCTGAGAAGGCCCCAGGCTGGGAAAACAGTCTCCATCCCCAGTATACATTCTTATAGGGGAATACTATACACAGCATACTCTAGAAGAATAACTGCTTGCCCCTAAGATAAGCTTAATCTCGCAATTGTGCTGTTTTATCATTTATGCCTTCTAGAAGCTCACAAGTGCAGCATCTGACTTTCTGCCCATTTTTTTTCCTTAGCAGCTTTGGCTCGACGCAGATCTTGCCACAGTTGTTTTTAGTAGACCCAAATAGAGACCCAAATAGTAGACCCAAATAGGTATTGTTTGCATGTGTGTAAGTGCATCCATGTCATGCAGTGCCCACAGATGTCCATAGAGTGTGTTGGATTCCCCTGGAACTGGAGTTACAGATGGTTATTAGCTGCTGTGTGGGTGCTAGGAATTGAAGCTGGGTCCTCTGCAAGAGTAGTCAGTGCTCTTAACCTCTGGGCCATCTCTCCAGCCTCCTGCATCGTATTCTGATTCCCCTCTTGATTACTTCAGCACTTTATGAATTCAAGATATACATACTAGCCTAAGTCATTCAGATACCCCAGGGCCTCTCCAGTCTTGTAAAGATCACCATGGGGGCTCAGCAAAGCCACCAAAGTGCCATACAGATCCTGAGGTCTCTACTGAATCAACTTCTTTCTTACCTTTCCTGTGACTACACTTCTATGTGGCCCATAGACTGAGCATTAAACATTACCTCTCTCATGTGAAGTTCCCTAAATAATGCCCGTCCTTCCTTTATTGTCTTCATTCCCTGTTATTTTGGGGGCACTTAGCAGTAGCCAAGTGTCTGCAACGACTCATGAGCCTATCAGGAACTGACCTCCCTTCTATTAACCACAGGTTATATAGCCTTTATCTCAAGGAATAGATAGTAACACTACCCAGTTTCTCTGTTTATACAACATTCAGACTGATCCCATCCACAGCAGACTGTGAGAGGCTCTTTCATTCACTAATTCAAGCAGTTTAGATGCAGACTATTCCCTGATTATCATGTTTTTTTATACTGGACCTCCTTCTGCATAATCATGGATTTGCCTTTCTTCTCTATTAAGTCAGACCTGGGGGGTATCTTCTGTCACTTCCACTTGCCACTCTCCAATTCTTCCTGAGGGTTTCAAGTTTTGAGAACCCAGGAAAGACCCTTTAGCACAGGTCTAACTTCCACTCTCTTTCACTTGCATCCTGCCAGCTATATGAAATAGCAAGCTAACATCTCCATTTCATCCTCTATTTTTTCTACTCTTGCTGCCAAATCAGAGGCTAATGTGGAGGATAGTCAGTGTGTGTCTTTTTTTCATTATAATTCCTCCCGTGTATGGGCAAGTTCTTTCTGCAGACAATTCAGCCTCAGTGGCATGTCATATTGCCCACAGCAAAGACCACTACACACCCTGTTTACAGTCTCATCCCATATTTGTTCCTTTTAGGAACTGCAATATATTTTCTGCCCCATCACCCATTTGGGGGATATCCCCATATTCACAAGGCAAGCCACACTCATCAAGGGGATCATGCCACCCCCATGCCACAGGAAGACAGCCACCCAGAATTCCCCCCCAAGGATGTCCACTCAAACAGCTCAGCCTTATTTGGATGTCTCGCACCCATTTCAAGGAGCATGCAGCTGCCACTACAGCAAGAACGCACACCATCCCATACCACGTGGAGAAAACATCATATGGGGTTGCCATTGCACATTCTCTACCCTCAAACAGATCAGCATCAGCTGCATCTTTTATCACCAATCTTAAAAGCCATGAACCTGCTCCTCCCAAACTCATCTGGTCTCTTGGTTCCTGTTCAGGCACAGTGTTATATGACTTTTCCTGGATAGACATGAACAAATGACTGTTATCCTGGGTGGTACACTGAGAACATACGGTTGGTTCCAACTGTATTTAGGTTGGTGAACCAATGAGTTTCACGAGGTTAGTTAACAGGAGTGTATTTGGGGGTTCTTAGAAGAGAATTCTTGTTACTTATATATGTATTGTTAAATATATATGTCTAAAACCTGCAGAGTCCATTTAGTATTCCTCAGATGTTGATATGTTTAAGGCTTACCTCTTGGGACTGGACAACCTATCAGAGGCCTAGTTTCTGGAGAAAACTAATCCTTTCTCAGCAATCCTTGATTGCCTGTCACTCTTCAACCAGGCGTAGTCTTGTGAAACTTCCCCTGTCCACACTGGCATATCAACTTATGTTGTCATCATCAGATCTTATTTAGGAAACCATATTGTTGAGATTTTTGGATGCAGCCTCCCTGTCATGTCTGGAGAACTATATCCTAGCAGGTGTCGTGATCCTCTGGCTCTTGTGGTCTTTCTGACTCCTCTTTCCTGATATTCCTGAGCCTTAGGTATAGAAGCTGTGTTATAAATGCAGCGATTCAAGCTGCGCACTCCATGGTCACTTACTCTCTGCATCTTTACCAGTTGTGATCTCTGTAGTAACCTACATCTGCTGCAAAAAGGAAGCTTCTTTGGTGAGGGGTAAGAGCTGCGCTTACGTGTGACTCTAAGGGTAAGTATTTAGAATATAGTTAGAAATTATATTGGTTTAGGAAAATTGTAGTATTAGGTTCTCCTCTAGGGTCTTTGACCACTCTAGCCACAGGTAGTTGGCTAGATTTACAGTGTTGGGCATGAATTCCCTCCTATTGAGCAGGCCTTGCGTCCTATTAGACAGTTGTTGGCTATACCCATGATAAAAGTGCCACTATTGCACCATTTGGGGGATATCATTGTGGTTTATAGGCTTTACAGCTGGATAGGACTAGCGACTGCTTTTCTCCCTTGGCCTTTTGCATAGCACTTTGCAATACTATGGGAGCTAGTCCTCAGGGACAAGGCTTCCAGGTCAGTTCAGCTTAATTCCTTCAAAGTCCTATGTCCAAAGTTTGTGATGTCTCCAGCAATAGGGTTTTACCTTCAAGTTCTGGGAGGCAACCAAGAGCAAATAACATATATTGTTTTAACAGTCTCTTGGACCCCTCTGACCTACAACTGGAAGGTAAGTTTCCCATGCCTGGCACTGGGGTTTTTTGCTAGTCTATGGCACTTGGGAAGAACATTAACCCAGGTCCTCTACAAGAGCAACCAGTGTTCTTAACCATTGAGCCATCTCTTCAGCCCCAATATATGTATTTTTAACAAAGCTTATAAAATAATGTTTCCTTGTAGCTTTTTTCAAACATTCTTAGTGTTATTTACCTCTCCTTCTATATCACCCTCCCCATTTCCCCTTGCCCCCTTCATAGCGCCTATGTCCTATCCCCCCTCCCCCCCTGCCGCCCCAGTGCTCCTCCTCCCCTGCCCCATGGCCCCTTTCTGCTTTCCAGGTTCCTCCAGTTACTTCAGGTGATACACTCAGATCTAAAGACCCAGAGATAAGGGGGACATGGGGCTTTTTTCTTTCTAGATCTGGGTTCCCTCATTCCATACAATATTTTCCAGTTCCATTCATTTACCTGCAAATTCATGGTTTCAATTTTTCTTTGCACCTGAATAGAATTCCATTGTGTGTATCCGCCATTTTCATTATCTGTTCATCAGTTGAAGGCCATCTAGATTGTTTGCATTTCCTACCTATTATGAATAGAGGAACAATGAATATGGCTAAGCAAGTCTCTTTATAGTAGGATAGCAAATCCTTTGAGTATATGTCAAAGAGTGGTAGAAGTGGGTCACATGGTAGGTGCCTGGCGCTGAGATTTTCATTTCATTTTTAGCTTTCTGAGAATTATCATTGATTTTCGATAGGAGTTGCACTAATCCCACCAACAGTGAATAGAGGGCTCCCCTTTCCATGAATCATCACTAACATTTGTTGTCATTTGGGAAATGAGCAGGAGACCGTGAGCCCCTGTCCAATCCATGACTGAATGTTGATGGGTCCAGTCTGTGCATGCTATCAACAGGCAGCTCTGGCCACTGTAGATTCATGAGTGCAATAGCCTCCAAAGACAGTTTCACAGCTACCTTCCTGTCATCCAGCTCTTGCATTCTTTCCGCCCCCTCTTCTACAGTGTTCCTTGAACTTTGTGGGGAGTGAGATAGATGTTTCATTTAGGGCTGAGTACTCAACAGTTACTTGTTCTCAGCACCTTGAACAACCATGTCTCTGCATTGTCATTTTCTGAAAAAAAGCTTCTCTGACCAAACATGAGAGCAGCAAGAGTCAGTAGGCACAAACAGAGCTTTAGGAGGCAGGTTGATGTGTCCACTTAACAAAACAAAAGCAGGTTTGCCTCTAAAGTCTGATAAGGATTAGGCGGGAACTCCTTCCTGTAGGCCTCAAATCTAATAAAAAAGCTATTGGTTACCCTCATAACAGTCATGTCACTATAGTATAGTGGGCACATCTTACCTGTCAGGTTGACATGCAAGATCTACAACAGGGTAAAACCATCGATAACTTTTCTTTTCCCTCCAGCAGCCTCCATAGCACCTTCAACACTGTGAAAGCTAGCTAACAGGGAGGAACCTTGTGGCTCAGTGCCGTCTTGATTTTCCTGCAGTGTTTTGTGCCTTCACCAATAGAGTCTTACTGTCTAGTTCTGCTGGGCAAGTGGGAGCACTAACAATATCCTGTGATTTTAGGGCCCTCTGGAGGCTCATAGAGGTATCTCATGCCTGGCACTGAGATGTTCATTTCATGAACATGGTTTCTAGGATTGGCATATCCACCCATACAGAATTCAGGTATCTTTTGCCTACTTTGCTTGTTGGTCTTTTGCCTGATCTGATTTTATTAGCCTCTTTTATTGGCATGTATAAATCTTTCAAAGTAATGAGTGTCATTGTGACATTTTCGTAGATGCATGTCTTGTATTGATCAGGTCCACCCTACCCTCTTTCCTGTCCTCACCTCCCATTCTTCCCATGTTCCTGGGCCCTAATTGTCCTAATATTTTTAGATGGTCTCTTTTTAGTTGCCCAAAATGAGAGGAATCATATCATACCTGTCTTTATGTATGTTTCTGACTTTTTCTGTTCGGTATGATTCATACCAGTTGTATCCGCCTGCAAGTAACAGGATTTCATTCTTTGTTTGGCTAAGTAACAGTCCACCGTGTAGATGTGTCAGCTTTTATCTTTCCTCTTCCCATTCATCTCCTGATGGACACCCACTGTGATTCCACAAACTTGCTATTAAAAATATTGCTATAATAAATATGGGCATACAGATGTCTCCTTTGTGTACTGACTTCATTTTCTTCAGATATGTGCCCCAGAGTGGTACAGTTGCATCAGGTACTTGGTATATTTATAGACTGTGAAGGAAATCTATATGGTTTGTTAGAGTGACTGTCTTAATTAACATTGCCACTAATAGTGTATGAATTCCTATTTCTCCCTATTTAGCCAACTTTTATTATTTATTGTTTTTAAAATAACTGTTCTAACTGGCATGGAAATTCAAAAAAAGTTTGGTTTTGATATGCATTTCTCCAGTGGCTAAAGATAGGAAACGTTTTTGCATATATTGGTTGGCCTTTTCTGTGCTGTCTTTTGAGAGCTTTTTCTTTGGATGACCTATTTTTAGATTGGATTGCTTGTGGAGTTTTGACAGTGTTTTTGTTTTTTGGGTTTTGTTTGTTTGTTTGTTTGTTTTTGGTCTTTTTGAGACAGGGTCTCCCTGGAGCCCTAGCTAGCCTGCACTTGCTATGTGGACCAGGCTAGCCTTGAACTTACAGAGATCGGCCTGTCTCTGCCTCCCAAGTGCATTGAAATTAAAGGCATGTGCCACCATGCCCAGCTTGATAGATTTTTTTTTAAACATTCTTTATAGTCTGGTTATTAATCCTGCCAGATAAGTAACTGGTAAAGATTTTCTTCTCTGTAAGTTTTCTCTCTTGATGGCTTCCTTAGCTTTGCTAAAGGTTTTTAATCTGGTATGATCAAGTTTGTCAACTTTTGTTTCCTGAGTTATTGATGTCCCTATCTAGGAAAGTATGACCTGTGCTGACACTGTAGCCTTTTTCCATGTGTTCTTCAACCACTTTAAAGTTTCAGATCGTACATTAAGGTTCATTATGAGCTAACTTTTACATGATGAGTGACAGGGCTCTACTTTCAGTCTTCTACATATAGATAACAAGGAGCATCACAGTTTGTCACCCACAGACAGCACTTCCATTGAGGAATGGCCCCAAGTACTTAGGAGAGCAGGGCCTAGGGGAATAAACAGGGAACTACATTCTGCATGGACAAAGAAAACCGAGGGAACTGAGCACTCTGCCTGTTGATCTCAGGGATTTTAAATATTGCCCAGCAGTAAACCCATTACAGAAGGGGGGAAGTATATATAAGTCTAGCAGTCTCACTGTTCTTGGGCTCAGTGCTCTCCAACCTGGCAAGGCACTAAGCCACAAGTGCCCATGAGGATGCTGCGTAGCTCATGCAGTATTCTGGCTGTAGGCTCAGAGCACTCTTTTGCCATCTCTCCCCACCGCTGATCATTGTGCCCTCCACCTCAAGCCGCCTGCTAAACTTCTCAGTTCCACTTGATTGTGCTCCAGCCAAAGTATGTGGTGTCCGTGTCTGACCTCCCTCCACACCGTTTCTCACGACTGTCACCTTCCCAAGCGTTGTGTCTAAGTCTCCGTGATTTGTGAGTGTTCCTTGTTTTCAGATCTCAGAGTAGTTCAGTCTCAAAGAATAATCCCTTTCAATAGAGGCCTGCTTCTAGCAGTCTGAGATACGAGAGGGATGCAGCGGATGTTTTCTCCAGTACTGGCGTGGCATACAGAGAGTCAGTTGTCATACCTAATCCCACTCTGGATTTAAGACTGTGTCCAGGTTAGTTTTTATTATCAATCTGGGAAGAGGAATCTCAACTGAAGGATTTCCCAGATCAGTTTGGATTGTGGCCATATCTGTGGGGAATTGTTTTGACTATTGACTGTTGATTGATGCCAGAGGGCCCGTCACACATTGGATGGTGCCACTCCTGGGCAGGTGACCTGAGTTGTATTAGAAAGCTGGCTGAGCATGATGAACCAGAAGGAGCAAACCAGTAAGCAGCCTTCCCATGGTTTCTGTTCTAGGGTCCTGCCTTGAATTCCTGCCCTGACTTCCTTCAATGATGAATTGAATCCTGGGAGTATAAACCAAATCAACTCTTTCTTTGCCAGTTTGCTTTGATCATGGTATTTATTACAGTAACAGAAGCCAAACTGAACCAGGCTTGTAAGAATTGTGGGATTCCCTTAGTAATGGCAGTCTGCTGTCACCAGGGCTTTTTTTGCTTATTTACCTAGTGATTCAGGTTCCCTTCCTGAGGCACTGAGGCTGAAGCTGTTCATAACATCTTTCTCTTCTGTTTCCATCCTCTCTTACCATTTTTAAGTGTCATTTCACCTTTTTCCTGATTCCCAGTTATCTTAGATACTTTTCCTGTTGCTGTGATAATGTCCAGAGCAAAGGAACTTAAGGGAGAAAGTGTTTATTCTGGGTCACCGTTTCAAGGTACAATCCATCATGGCAAAGAAGTCAAGGCAGCCAGAGATTGAAGCAGGGGGGTCACATTGCATTCACAGTCAGGAAGCAGAGAGCAATGAATGCTGTGCTCAACTGGTTTTCTCCTTTTTTATTCAGTCCAGGGTGCAACCCATGGTGCCATCCAGTTTTAGTTTGAGTCTTCCCACTTTGATTAACATAATCCCTCACAGGCATGCCCAGGGGCTAAATAATCTCCCACTGGCATGCCCAGAGCCTTGTCTCCTAGGTAATTACAGATACCATCAGATTTATACTGAACACTAACCATCACTAAGATCGTTTTCTCTTTCCTTGAAATATAATCTGTTCTTTCTTACCCTGAATCTTTTTGTTTGTAGATTCCTAAGGAGGAAAATTGTAGTCTGCCATGGATGTCTAAATTTGAATATTCTCTATGCATTTCTTATCTCTTATTTGGCATATACATATCATGGTTTACTGTGTTGATAATGTTTGATTCTTTTCTGTTTTATAGTTTTGTATATATTCTTATGGTGAGATTTTCCCCCCACCCCCATACTCTCACAGTAGTATTTTTCTTTCTTCTTTTTCATTGTAGGGTTCCTATAAGTGTCTTCTGAAATCCTAGTGTAGCGGTCATGAATTCCTTCAGCATTTGCTTATCCTGCATAGACTTGTTTCTCCTTTGATCCTAAAGTATAAATTGTGTGTCCAACAAAGGTGGTTGACAGGTATGTGAAGTGTGTGTGTGTGTGTGTATGTGTAGCATGAAACTACTTGCTCATTTTTTGTTTTGTTGTATTACGAGACTTGCAGTACATGTTTCCATGCACTTTAGAAGGACGTCTGAGAATCCTGTTGCTAATGCAATGGATCTTCACTTCATTGCGGCTTGGCACTTGTCTCTTGCAAATTCAATATCTTTCTCTTTCCTATTGTCGAACAATTTAACTGTAATATACCATAGGTTCTTTCCTGGCCACATCTATTTAGGCTTCTCAATGCTTCTGTTACCTAGTGTTGTGTAACAATATTCCTGGAGGGATGAACAAATGCCCATCAGGCACAATAGGGAACTGACAATTAACCAAAGTTGACCTTGGTGAACCAATGCGTTTCATTGGGATTACTGACAGGGAACAGAAATGATCCAAAGATAGCAGCATCACCAAAGCCCACCCCAGCATAGGTGACAGCTCGGGAAGCTGGACACCAGGAATATGCTGCACTACTTTCAAGCAACTTAACAAGTTGGAAAGCGTCTTTTCCCGGCAGTTGAGCTGGTCTGAGTCTCTTCCAGGCCACTCAACTGGTCTGTCTTCCAGGTGGAGCCTCTTCCAGGCAGCTTGGCTAGTCTGAGAGTGTCGAGTGTCTCTCAGCTCTGGGCTAGTCTGAGAGTGTCTCTCTCTTAGCTCTGCTTACTGCTCATAAATGCATGGGAAAGAAGGGATCTAGTGCATTTGGTTGGTTTCCTGAAGCTTTTGAGTTACTTCCTGAGTTTTCACTGGGTGCCCTCCAGAATGGAATGTGCCACCGCCCTTTAGAACACCCTGTGTCTTAAGGAGGTTCCCTCCAAGCTGGAATGTTTTATCTCAGAGGAAATTGCTGTGCAACCCCTAGATGTCCATGTCTTTGACAAAAATTGGCAGATTTTCTGCCTTTATTTCACATAGTGCATTTACATGCTTTTTAACCTGTAGCTCTTCTCCCTCATCTACTCTAATTCTCTGTGTGTTGCCTTTCAGTGATGTCTTAGATATCTTACAGGTTTTGTTGATTTTTGTCTTATTGTTTTGTTACAGTCTGAATATGGTATTTCATCAGATTTTTTTTTTTACAAGTTTTTGTGTTCTTTATTCCGCTTGATCTAATCTGGTATAGCTTTCAAACTGAATGTTTTATCTGATTTATTGAATTTATCATCTGTTGAATTTACCATACATATCAGCATTTCTTTCCTTCATTCAGTTTCTTATACGTAGTCTCCTGGAAATTCCTTGATAATTTTTTTTAATCATTCTTCTGAATTATCAGCCTGGCTAATAATCTGTTACTGTAGAATTCTGAGTGTTCAAAGTGCCATTGTTTTTTCTTGCTTGCGTTTCAGTTCTTATATTTGTATACCTGTTGTAGATATATATATATATTTTTTAAGTGGGGATGGGGAGGAAATGAAGGAAGGTCAGTAAAGTACAAAAAATAGAATGAACAGGAAACATAGGACTGGAAAGATAGCTCAGTGGTTAAGAGCCCTTGGTGCTCTTCCAGAAGATGTGAGTTTGGTTCCCAGCACCCACATTGGGTGGCTCATGAACTCCTGTAGCTCCCAGTCCAGGGGTCCAACATCTACCTCTGGCCTCTGCAGGCCACACACACACACACACACACACACACACACGAATAAAAATAAATTTAAAAAAATAGAAATAAAAAGGGGAATTGACAAGGAAAAGAGAGGAAAGTCTAATTCAGCACAAACAAAAAACCCCACAAAGAATTAAAAGAATAAGAAATAAAAAGTAATAAAGTAGAGAGTCAGAAATTTCTGCAACTGCAGTGCATGGAAACAACTGCTGCTGGCAGCTGGGGCACTCTGCTCCTGCTTTGTTTTTCTTCCTCATGTTAATGGGTAGCTTTATAGCTCCCAGTAGAAAGGGAAAATATAATGCTTGTTTCCAAGTATCAGTTTCTCCTAATCTCTTCATCCTGTCTTCCTGTGGGAGTACTTGGATCGCAAACATATCCTACCATGCCTGACTTTATATGGGTTCTGGAGGTTCAAACTCAGGTCTCCAGGCTTACCCAGCAAGTGCTTTGCCTATCTCCCAGCCCCTTCTATGATCTTTTTTTCTTGTTTTGGTGCTGGGGGGGGGGTTGCAGGACTTGAAACCAGAGCCTTTTGCATGCTAGATAAGCACATTTCCATCAAGCTACACCCCCAAGCCCAGTCTTTTTTCTTAATTAGTTCATGTCTTGAATAGTAAAGTGTATCAGTCATCTCTGCTTTGCTGTTACAGAGTACCTGAGAAAAGTAGCTGAAGGTTGTGTGATGGATGGTTAGTCTTCTTGTCGGGTTGCTTTGGAGTCACCTAGGAGACATACCTCTGGGTATCTGTGAGGGGTTTTACCGTACCCACCACAAATGTGAGTGCTATCATTCTGTCTTAGATTCTTTTTCTGTTGCTGTGATAAAATACCCTAATGAAAGCACTTTCAGAAAGGAAGGGTTTATTTTAACTCACAGCCCAAGGTACAGTCCATCATGATGAGAAAGTCAAGACAGCAGGAACTTGAAGCCTTATATCCAGTGTCAGAAATGACAGCAGTGAGTGTATGCTAATGTTGAACTCACTTTCTCCATTTTATTTTAATTTTATTTTATTTTACTTTTAAGGTTTTTTTGTTTTCTTTTGTTTTGTTTTGTTTTTAAACAGGATCTCCTGTACTCACTGTGGCGATCCACCTGCCTTTGCCTCCCAAGTGCTGGCATTAAAGCATACACCAACACAGCTGGCAGGACTTTCTCCATTTTAAACAGTCCAGGATCCCCTGCCTAGAGAATAATCTCACCTACAATTAAGATGTATCTTCCCACATCACTTAACATAATGAAAATTTCTCAAAAGCATGTCTTACATGTGATTCAACACTCACATGTGATTCAACCATCACACACAGCCATGGGCTGTGATCCCAGACTGAATTAAAAAAAAGAAAGGAAGAAGCCAGGTGGGCACCAGCATTTTCTGTACTGTGTTTCTTGACCTGCACTGATGTGAGGAGTCCCAACTGCAATTCCTATTCCCATGAACTCTGCCATACCCTCCTCCCCACCATGACGGACTATGCTGTCAAGCCATGAGCAAATACCTCGTTCAAGGAGGGGGTACAGTTAAGAGAGAGAAATCTAAATATGATTAAGATGTATTGTATGAAATGCACAAAAATTCAATAAAAATATATTGAAAACAAAAAAACTTCACGTATAAAAAATAAATAAATCCTTCCTCTCAAAAGTTGATGTTTTGTCACAATGATTCAAAAATTAACTTCTACAGGTTGAAAGGTTTATTTTGGCTCTCATGCTCAGTTAATTCACTCTGTTGTCACTTAGCTCCATCACTTTGGGAATATGGTAAAGCAGAGTATCATGACTGTGGGAAACAGAATTGGAAAGGACACTGACCTCCTGATAGCTTGGATATAGAAAAAGTGGGAAAAGATACATACCACTGTGACCTTCAACTAAGCACTGCCTACTACACATTCCACTCCCTTCCAGTAGTCTATCAGTTCTGAACACACCAAACAGTAAATCCATTCGTGATATCAGAGCTCTTGTGATCTAGTCTCTTCACCCCAAATCCTACCTGTGAACATTGCAGCATTGGGGGCAGAGCTTTGAGTGTATGAGTCTTATGGGTCACGTTCCACATACAGACTGTAACATGGCGTTTCTAATTTATTTTTTAATATTTTATTTATTATTTTTATGTGTACGAGTGTATTCCCTGCATGTATGTGAGTGTACCCATGTCATGCAATGCCGCAGAGGTCAGAAGAGGGTGTCGGATTCCCTGGAACTGGAATTAAGGATGGTTCTTAGCCATGTGGGTGCTGGATATTGAACCCAGGTCCTCTGCAAGAGCAGTCAGTGCTCTTAATCACTGAACCATCTCTCCAGCCCCATGGAGTTTCTAATTTATATCATACAACATTTTACTTTCCTAAGACTTTAAATATTGTTAAATATTTATACTTGCTAGATTTGGTAATTTTAAGGTTAACTGATGAAATGTATGTTTCAGGAGTGATGAAATTTTATAGGTAGGTGTGATATGTGGCATATTGTAGTCGCTGAGCCCTTCCTAAGACATGTGACAGTATTTCCCTTATTTCATTGTCCAATAAAATTTGCAGTGTTTTTCCATTGGCATAGTAAATTATCCTCCATGAGCCTTTTTTTTTAGCTATATAATTATAGTTGATCCACAGTAAACCAAACTTCTGCAAGGTTTTTCTTAGTGTAGACACAGAAATGTATTGTGTTCAGAAGTAATAAGTTGTGATAGAAATTATTAACTTCTTCCAGTCCGGCTCAGTAGTCATCATCCAGATGTTACTTTGGGGCTAATTATAAGCTCCCTCTGATGAGCATGTTAGAAATCTGTAAGTGTTCAAAGAGACAGCAGGTATTGAATAGCATGTTGTTTGTGAGAACTTTAAGAATAATGAGCCCAACTTCCTAGCAACATTATACAGATGCAAAGATCAAACTTTGGTCTAAATCTAATATAAGAAAACATGGTCTTAAGACCACTGGTATTAACACTTTGCACACTGTGACTTTGTTTGAAAAATGGCAAAGGCCTCTGGAAATTGGGAGGCCCAACAGTATAATTGTTGGGTTTTATTTGTTTTGTTTTGTCTTGTTTTTGTTCTGTTTCTTGTTGTGCTGTTGCTTTACCAAAGAGTTCAAAGCTAGTTTAGGAATTTATGTGTTATATAACATGCAGTTATAGTTGTAAAAGTGTGAGTGTGGTGTCCAGGATGTGCATTGAACATTTGGAGAACACTCCCAGATTTACCGTGCTGGATGTCTTACCTTTTCTCTGGGAAATATCTGGGCTGTTTTAGGACTCTGTGACCTTTGAAGACGTGACTGTGAACTTCACCTCAGAGGAATGGGCTTTGTTAGATCCTTCCCAAAAGAAGCTGCACAGAGATGTGATGGAGGAAACCTTCAGGAACCTGGCTGCCATAGGTGTAGGTGAGATCATACTTTACTAAATCAAGCAGAATTATAAGTCTGCCTTGCTCAAAAATGTTGCCTCCTGATTTGGAATATGAAAAGGGTAGATTTGGTGAATCTATCAGGCATGGTCGTGTTATACCACAAATCTGTCTAGAATTGAGTGTTTTCTCTATTATAATTGAGTAATGACTTTTCTGGGTCTGTGTTCTAGGAAAAGCACAAGAAGTTGAGCACATAGAAGATGACCACAAATATTCTAGGAAACTCCTAAGGTAACTCACCGACCCAAGTGATACTGTCCTCAAGAATCTGGAAATGGCCATGACTTGAGGGGGGCAGTGGTTGTTTTTTTGGTCTTTTTGAGACAGGGTCTCCCTGTAGCTGACCTGGAACTCACTATGTAGACCAGGCTGGCCTTGAACTCACAGAGATCCGCCTGCCTCTGCCTCCACCTCCCAAGTGCTGGGATTAAAGGCATTCACCACCATGCCCAGCCTCCAGTGACTTTTTTTAGGACAACTGTACAAATAAGCCGAGCTTCAAGTTGATTTAATCTAAAGCAATTATCTCCAAAAATGCATACAGGATTAGAAATATTTGTAACATGGACATGATGATTCAAATGATACTTTCTGATGATTTTGTTTACACAAACTTTTGTCCATGTAGAAAGTTCAAAATGTATGCATGTCCTTCAGGCTTTGAGTGTGCAGTATATACAAAAATGTAAAGGAATTTCATGTTTACTCTGGAATCAGTATTCAAGGTATATTATGTATATGGAGATTTTTTGAAATAGAAAAGTTTTTTCTGTCTATGCAGATTATATGCAGATTTTTGAAATAGAAAAGTTTTCTCTAAGTTGTTTGGATAAATAATATTCAAGCACATTTACATGTGATATAGAGGCAGAAATGGTGGCTCATGTCCCCATTTGCAGCTAATTAGGAGTCTCATGGAGGTGACTGTTCAATTCAGAGGTAACCTGAGCATCATACCAAGATACCTCAAAAATAAATAAGCCAAGTATGGTGGCATGCACCTTTAATCCTAGCCCCCAGACAGAAACAGGTGGATCTCTGTGATCAAGGCAAGCCTTGTCCACATAGTGAGTTTCAGGCAGCCTGGGACTAGGGAGACCCTGTGTAAATGTGTCTATGTATGTATGTATGTATGTATAAATTAATAAATAAATAAGTAAATAACAGAGACATTCATTGTTTCCAGAACACTTAAGTTGTCACAAACACTAAGAAATCCCATGTGGTTGTCTAACAAAATGCCTCAACAAGTAAAGGCACTCACTGTGAAACTTGATGACCTCAGTTTGATCCCTGGGACCCACATGGTAGAAGAAGAGAATGAACTCCCACAAACTATCCTCTGACTTCCACGTGCATACATGGCATGTGTGTGTACTCTTGAACACACACACACACACACACACACACAGATAAGTAAAAAAATTTTAAAGAAAGAAACCTCATATGAATACAGTGTTTTGAAATTACCTAGCTCTGGATTCTGTAGAACCTTCATTTCATTCATGTTCATAAATTCTGAGGAATTTAGCTGGTAGGAAATTTGCGACTTTAGTAATGTGCTTTCCACTTTTTACAGAAATGAAGTCGTGGAGAGACTGTGGGAACATAACAAAGGTAGTCAATGTGAGGACATCAGACAGATTCCAAATACTGTTGTAAACGAGGAGATTTCTTGTGGAGTAATGCTGTGTGAAAACCATGTGTATGAAGACATGCCCATTGGTCATTCATCTCTTAACTTATCCACGCCTATTCAGACTGCACACAAACCTTATGACTATGAGATATGTGGAGAGAGTCTCTATAAATCTGGCGAATTTGAGAAAGCCTGCATTGATCCAGGATACTTTCTGAAGCGTAAAGACACTGAGACCAAACAGAAACTCTATGAATTTAACCAATGTGAGAAATTCTTCCAGAGTAACAGTTACATTAAAATACATATGAACAACGAAACTAGAGACGAGATGTATATGGATAAGCAGCATTTTAATGCCTTTACTTATCGCAATTTTCTTCACTATATTGAAAAGATTCAGACTGGAGAAAAGCCCTACGTATGTAAGCAATGTGGGAAAGCCTTTTCTTTTTTGAGTAACATTCGAAGACATGAACGAACTCACACTGGAGAGAAACCATACAAATGTAACATGTGTGATAAAGCCTTCATTTGTTTCACTAATTTTCAAGAACATGAAAGAACTCACACTGGAGAGAAACCCTATTTATGTTCACAATGTGGAAAATCCTTTTCTTTTTTGAGTAATATTCGAAGACATGAACGAACTCACACTGGAGAGAAACCATACAAATGTAATGTATGTGGTAAAGCCTTCAGTTATTTGACTAACTTTCAAGACCATGAAAGAACTCACACTGGAGAGAAACCCTATGTGTGTACACAGTGTGGAAAAGCCTTCACTTACTATTATTCCTTTCAAACACATAAACGATGTCATACTGGAGAGAAACCCTATGTGTGTAAGCAGTGCGGGAAAGCCTTCAGTTATTACAATTCTATTCAAACACATAAACGATGTCACACTGGAGAAAAGCCCTATGTGTGTAAGCTGTGTGATAAAGCCTTTACTACTCTTAGTTCTCTTCGATACCATGAGAGGATTCACAGTGGTGAGAAGCCGCATGTGTGTTTACAATGTGGGAAAGGTTTCAATTCTTCCAGCACCCTTCGAATACATGAAAGAACTCACACTGGAGAGAAACCATATAAATGTAAGCAGTGTGGCAAAGTTTTTAGTGTTGACAGTTCCCTTCGATGCCATGAAAGAGTTCACAGTGGGGAGAAACCCTATGTATGTAAGCAGTGTGGGAAAGCCTTCACTCGTCACACTTCCCTTCGATGCCATGAAAGGATTCACTGTGGAGAGAAACCCTATGTATGTAAGCAATGTGGGAAAGGGTTCATTTCTTCCAGTAATTTTCGGAAACATGAATGGACTCACTCTGGTGAGAAACTCTGTGTGTGTAAACTGTGTGGTAAAGCCTTTACTGGTCATAGTTCCCTTCGACGCCATGAAAGGATTCATAGTGGAGAGAAACCCTATATATGTAAGCATTGTGGGAAAGGCTTCTCTTCTTTGAGTGGTTGTCAAAGACATGAACAGATTCACACAGGTGAAAAACCCTACATATGTAAGAATTGTGGAAAAGCCTTCACTAATCCCAGTGCCCTTCGAAATCATGAGAGGATTCACAGTGGTGAGAAACCCCATGTATGTGAGCAATGCGGGAAGGGTTTCATTTCTTTCAGTAAATTTCGAATACATGAACGAATTCACACTGGAGAGAAGCCATATAAGTGTAAGCAATGTGGCAAAGCCTTCACTGGTCACAGTTCCCTACGACGTCATGAAAAGATTCACAGTGGAGAGAAACCTTTTGTATGTAAGCAGTGTGGGAAGTCCTTTTATACTTTAAGTGACTGTCAAAGACATGAACAAATTCACACTGGTGAGAAACCTTACACTTGCAAGCAATGTGAAAAAGCCTTCACTCGGTCCAGTTCCCTTAAAATACATGAAAAGACTCACACTAGAAGGAATCCCTTAGTATAGACTATCAAAAGGCCTCTATTGCAGGACCTTTCTAACAAATATGACAATGCATAGGATAGAATCAGTGTCATGTTGTTTGTAGAAATGCCTGTGGCCATCTTAATTGAACTCACAAACATAAGAGTATGTACTATAGTGAGAAACTTTAAAAATAAGAGGTGCAAATGTCTTCAGTTGCACACTTCTGAGCACTTGTCCAGTAACAAAGTTGTCAGTTTTAAAAAAAATTTTTCCAAGGTTCTGAAAATTCCTCATGTAACAATTCATAAATGGGGGGTTAATATTGATGTGAATTAGTTTATATAGAATGTTCCAGAAATTACATTATTTGAAGTAAATGTTCTTAAACTTTTAAAATATTGTACTAATTTTCCACTCATTCAGAAAACAGATCTTGGAAATACTTATTTCTAATTTTCACTCTTGAAAATAAATTTTCAGGTGACCTAATCTCTAAGGCTTCTTTAAGCAATTGGGCATGAATTTAGTAGCTTGTGTCCTTTCTAATCGAATCGTGTACATTTTTCTCTTCATATTGTACCATGATGGTGGATCAAATGTGTTTTATACTATATCATTTTATTCACTTTGTCACTCATATTGCCATTGAAACAACTTAAGGGGGGTGGAATTTCATTTGCTCACAGCCAGCCAGTTATGACAGGGAAGTCATAGCCAAGTAGAGCAGTTCACATCATTGTGGACACAAAGGGTAATAGTTTGAAATATAAGAAGAGGCCAGTGGAAGACATCCCAAGTACATGCTTTTCCAGTGACCCACTTTTTCCAGTTAGGCCACACCTCCTACACTTCACCACCTCCCAATAGCACCAACATCATATTATGAATACATCCAAGAGTTAATCCTTTTGTTAGGTCATCACCTGTTGATCTAATCACCTCTCGAAATGATATCGTAGAGTTGTGCTTTCCTAATACCCTAGACATCTCACAGTCCAGTTGTGTTGATAATGAAAATTAACCATCACAGTCTTCAAATCAGACGACACTTTTATATGGATTCTGTATTTTTTTTTTACTTTGATATGTTTTCTTGAAGATTTTTGCTCGTAACTTTAGAGTTTGAACTGTTTCAGCCATTTGATAGGGATTACCAAATGAAAGAATAGCTGCAAATACCATACCATAGTCATAAATTGGATAAAATTTACAAGTTTGCCAAATTTTCCCTTTCATGTCAAGTCATGATGGGCTTACAAATAATGGCGTCTTTATGCTAATTTTGCTCAGGCTTATATTGTTATAACTTTTATTTTGATCATTTGTGCTTCACTCATACCAAAAGACACATCGTGCTAGCTTAAGTGCCTTTGCCCTCGATCACAAGGACCTCACCTTTTGTGAAGGAGTGTGTAATAAATTCTTCCACATCTGTTTGTAAGTAGTAAATGACCATGTGTTTCTTCATTAAAATTATTTTGGTTTTTGTTTTTTTTTTTTTCCTTTTTGATTGATTTGGGGTGGAGCGGCTAGGGGAATAGGATCTTGCTCTGAGCCCAGGCTGGCCTGAAACTCAATGTGTAGTCCAAGCTTCCCTTAGACTCATGCTCATCCTGCTTGAGGTTCCCAAGTGCTGGAATTAAAGGTGTGAGTCATGCTTAAAAGTCATTCTTATTTGAATATCTGTAGGATTTGTGCTTTAGCAGGTATCAATTGATATTAAATATGTTGAGATGTTCCCCTGTCATGGCTATATTGGCTATATTGAAAGTGAATTCAGTACTATCTTTGGTAATCATAACAGTTCTTACCTAAAAGCCGCAATAGCGGAATGAAGGGAAACTTGTTAATGGGAAGTACTAGTCAGTACAGTTAAGAAATTGGTCAGGAGTTGTTTCTTTTCGTTTTTGAAAAGGGGTGTGTCTCACCTAGTTTAGAGACACGTACAGGGTGTTTCTGTTACTTGGTTCGTCCAAGTCACTGAAGAGCATTGTCTACTTTTGGAGGTGTGACATGTCATCCTAGACTTGGCCTTGCTGTGCTTGTGAGACCGATTCCAGCCTTCCAGACCTGTTTTTTAATTTATTATTATTATTTAGACATAAGCATTTATGTTTCACTGGGTGTGATTCTCTAGTAAATCTAAGTGTTCTTCATATTTGTTGGTATGTTTCCAGAAACCCAAACCAAAACAAAA
Source organism: Nannospalax galili (assembly GCF_000622305.1). Classification (NCBI taxonomy): domain Eukaryota; kingdom Metazoa; phylum Chordata; class Mammalia; order Rodentia; family Spalacidae; genus Nannospalax; species Nannospalax galili. The sequence goes on from NW_008339288.1 coordinate 41,636, forward strand.
ATTTCATGAGTTGGAAATGCACTTAATACCCCTAAGTTACTCAACTTCAAAGTTGAGCTGGGTGCCTCAGTATGGTCAGATCATTTCTGTTACTCTTGTTGGGAAAAATCACCTAAAACGATGTATTTTATGATAACATCTTGAATATATCATGTAATTCATGAAGCATGAAGGCTGCAGAGATTAGTATGAGTTCTTACACTACTCACTCTCCATTTGTGCTACTGACCTCCAGCAGCGTCAGAACGTACACTGCGTAACGCAACTCCAAATTGAGATCCCTTTTTGAAAACTGAAAATATTTTCTGTTCAGTATGTTTCCCAGCATCACAAAAAAATATCATAAGGCTATCATGAGTCAGTGATCATCCTTGCCTCAGTTAGAATATGTAATTCACTGGTTATTCAGTATGCTTATACTCTTTTTTTTTAAATAGTATTTTTATTTTATGTGTATGAGTATATTGCCTGCATGTATGTGAGTGCACCTGTGTCGTGCAGTGCCTGAGGAGGTCACAAGAGGGCATCAGATCCCCTGGAACTGGAGTTGTGGACTGTTAGCTGCTGGGATTCGAACCCGGGTCCTCTAAGAGTAGTCAGTGCTCTTAACTGCTGAGCCATCTCTCCAGCCCCTATGCTTATACTCTTTAAAGTCCCTCATTGAATCTGTATTAGTTACTTTTGCACTGCTGTGACAGAATATATGACAGAATAACCTAAGCAGAAAGAATGTTTTAATTTATGGTTTCAGTGGGTCTCAGTCCATCAACATAACAAAGGCTCATGATAAATGAAGCCACTCAGTTTTTGGAAACAGGGCCTAACAGTGAAATGTAATGAATAGTGGTATACAGGAAGCAGAGAGCAGGTTGGAAATAAGTGGCTATAACCTTCAAAGGCAGGTCTGCCTCAAGGGATATTATTCCTCTACCCACACCCCACCTCCTAAAGGCACTACAACCCTCAAAATAGCATCACAAGGTGGGTGCTGAAGACATGAGCTTGTGGGAGACATTCCAAATTTAAACCATAACAGACTCTTGGGTGAGCAATATGTTTAGAGAACTGAGAGAACAAGTCCAGGACAGGATTTCTTACAGTCTGTCTCATTGACTATGTAACTCCTGTCATTTTCATGCATTCCACACATGCCATCATCAAACTGGAAACATAGGGGTGGAAAATGGCTCAGTGGTTAAGAGCACTGGCTGCTCTAGCAGAGGATCCAGATTCAGTTCCCAGCATCCACATGGCATATTACTATCCATAATTCCAGTTCCAAGGGATCTGATGCTCTCTTCTGGCCTTGGTGGACATTACATGCACATGATGCACTTACATACGTGCAACCAAAATGCTCATACACATAATATAAAAATAAGCTAAAAACATGCAAAATTGAATTGGAATAATCTCATTGTCATATAAAAATGAAATGAAAGCAAGGACTATTGCGTTTTATGAGAAAAACAAGGCCTAAACAAGCCTTGAAACATTTACCAAATAGAAATAAGGCAGTAAATAGTGACAGGAGACAAAAATCTGTGGTGTCTCTTGTTGAAGGAGTTGGTGTGAGTGTGGATGTCCTCATTACTGCAATTTCCACATCCAGTACATCTTCAGCCCTGTCTTAGCAAATGAGCAAATACCTGGATGTGGACAGTTTGAGATGCTGCAGATAGCCCTTCCTGGTGAGAGAAAGCATGATTTTATATGTACATAAATATCAGTGTAGAATTTTTCTATGATAAATTGTTTCTTGTGATATGTGATTTCATATTTCCATGTGGAATTCTGGAAACGGAAATTTCTGATGACCTTGCATCACTAGTGTCATGCATATGTTTCACATGATTTGGGGATTTACTTTTTTATGTTTTTGTTTGGGGGTGTTTTGTTGTTTGGGGGGTTGTTTGTTTGAGACTCGGTATCCCTGTAGCTCCACCTGGTCTGGAACGTGCTATGTAGACTAGGCTGACTTGATCTCACAGAGATTCGCCTGCCTTTGCCTCCTGAATGCTGGGATTAAAGGCATACACCATACACCACCATTCCTGGGTTGATTTGGGCATTTACAACACACACACACACACACACACACACAAAGGATACCCCCTCAAGGCCTGAACTTACCTCTAGTCCAGAAAATGGTTTTGGTCATCTACATATACCACTATACTCAGCAAGTTTCTTCACTAGTAGATGATGAAACAAAGTTGAGGCTACAACTAGAAATGGAGCTCATCTTTAAGGATCACTCTGAGCAACCCACTTCTGCCAGCTGACCAGAGTCCCAAAGGTTCCACAGCCTCCTGAAACAGCGTGAAACTTGTCATGGGTAAGCCATGTCATTCCATCCCTTGCTCCCATTGTCATGGCTGTCTCATAATATAAAAATCGTTAGACTTCAGTAGTTCCAATATTAGTCAGGTTTCTCTAGCGGAACAAAACAATAGAATATATA
>NW_008339288.1:53374-66172 GCF_000622305.1 Nannospalax galili
TATATATATTACAAACATGATAAGGACTAGATATTCTGCATGCTGAAGAAACTGAGAACCCAGTAGCTGTTCAATCTATGAGGCTAGTGCCTCAGCAATTCTCGTCTGGCAATGAAGGCCAGGAGGATTCCTGGAGAGCCCCTGGTCTTTGTGGTGGATGGTGGAAGGAGCAGGGCTCCAATGCCAGAAAAGGGTGGTGGTGGCAGCAATAGGACTGATGTACTCATGAGTGAGTGCATTTGCTTTATAATGTCCTCTCTTATTAATCTTTTCCAAGTGACTTCAGCTTAAGTATTGGTTTTATTTTCTTGATGATTTGTCTTGATAAATATATGGAAATTCAGATATTTCTCATAGTTTTTAGGCTAAATTTTAACATTTCATACTTACTCCTGACATATGATATGTTTCTATTTTGAAAAGAACGTTCATAATCATTTCACTTGAAAAGTGCCTACACTCAGTAACTTTGGAAGACACCAGGGGGGCTTTGGTTTAAGTTGTTTAGCTATAGTTTTTAACCATATTACAAATTGAAGTAGTGAATAATTTGAGCTTATTTGATTAAAACAATATTTAAACTATTTTTATTTTATGTCTATGAGTATATTGTTCGAACGTAAGTACACCTGTGTCATGCAATGTGGAGGGAGGTCAGAAGAAGGCATCGAATTCCCCTGGAACTGGAGTTATAGATAGTTGTTAGCTGCCATGTGAGTGCTTGGAATCAAACCTCGGTCCTCTGTGAGAGCGGCCAGTGCTCTTAACCACTGAGCCATGTCTCCAGCCCAATTATTACAATATTACAAAAAGAAAGTACCAAAATGCCCTGCAGGTCTGTCTGCATATCTCCTAATAGGAGTTGGGAGGTATAAGACATAGGCTAGGGAAAATCATTCGATCTCCACAGCACTGTCAAAAGGACTCAGGTCTATGATACTATCACAGAAGCCAGTGTTTCACATACACCAGCTACTAGTTTCCTCCACTTTTTTCTCAGATTCCAGCCACTGTGGTCTCTTGTCCTGGTATGGTGAATTTATTTCCATTATCTGTCCCTATAAATATCAATGTGTTTCCTTCCTTCAGTAGGTGATAGGTAATTATGCACATGGTTCTTTTAATTTATTTAGTTTCATTTTGTGTGTATGAGTGTTATGCCTGCATGCATGTAAGTGCACCTGTATCATGCAGTGCTGTGGAGGACAGAAGAGGATATCAGACTCTTGGACCTGGAGTTATGGATGTTGTTAGCTGCCAAGTGGGTGCTGGGATTTGAACTCGTGTCCTCTGCAAGAACAGCTAGTGCTCTTAACTTCTGAGTCATCCCTCCAGCCCATGCACATCGTTCTTGAATGAGAAATTCAAAACTTATTTTCCCCCAACGTAAACAAAAGAATGGCAGTCTTAATGATAAATGCAGTTAGCTGTGCATTGAAACCTTCCTATATTCCAAGCACTGTATTTAGTTTTTCTTTTCTTCTTCTCCTCCCTCCTCCTCCTCCTCCTCCTCCTCCTCCTTTTTTCTCCTCCTGTCTTTTTGAGACAGGGTCTCCCTGTAGCCCCAGCTGGCTTGGAACTCATTATGTAGACCAGGCTGGCCTCGAGCTCCTAAAGATCCACGTGCTTTGACCTTCAGCTTCAGTGCTGGGATTAAAGGCATGTGCTGCCATGCCTGGCTTGGTTTTTCATAAATACTATTTTATTTGGATACAAGGTCTTCATATGTACTCTCAGGCTAGCCAGAAACTGACCAGCCTCAGCCTCCCTTGGCTGGGATTACAGGCTTCCCCACGAAGCCTGGCGAATGTGCATATTATCTTTCTATAGAAGAAATGTACAGGAAGCAAACTGTCTCAATCAGTTATTACTATTTATGCATCCTCAAATCTCTATAAGGGTTATACTGTAAAGGAGAGCAGGAGGTTGTTGATATAAGCTTAGTGACAGGTGGGAAAATGGATGAGGGAGCCAGGGTTGGTGGTACATGACTATAATCCTAGCACTGAGGGTGGGACACAGAGGTAAAGAATTAATGTGATTTCAAAGTCAACTTGATCTATATACTGAGGTCTAATCCAGTCAAGGCTACATAGCAAGACCCTGTCTTTAAAAAACAAATAAGGAACAGAAGCATATGGCTCATTCATGTCATTCATTACGGTGATATGTTTAAGGGCAGACTACTATCTCAATATGGCACAAGGAGACATTAAGCCTATAGCTAGGGCTAAAGACATGGCCCAGCAGTTAAGAACATTTCCTCCTTTTCTTGAGGACCTGAGTTCAGTTCCCAGCACTAACATCAAGTGGCTCACAACCACCTGCAACTCCAGCTCTAGGGGATCTGCCATTCTCTTCTGGCTTCCTTGGACACTTGCACACCTGTGACATACACTAACACAGACACACACATACACAAAAATGGAAAAGAAATGTATGACTGTCTCCAGTGTCCAGATCAGCAGTTTTAATTGATACTGCACAATTTCTGCAAGTTTTGTGGAAATGATGGTTTCTTATTCCTTTAGCCCATTTTCTCTTCTCATTTCTGGAAAACCTGGGAACATTGCACCAAAACCTAATAAGTGCCTCTGTGCTGCAGGAGGCGTATCTAGTGTGTAGATGGGAAAGCAGGAAATGGACAGGGGAAGAGGGCAATAACATCCACCCCCGTGCTCATCACACCATCGCACTCATAAGAAACTGTGCTTTGCTGCTTTATCACATGTTAAAGGTTCCACATTCTGCACACTATTGAATTATGGGTACAGTTCCCAGCACATGAACTTAGGGGCACATTGAAACTCGAGATGCATTACTCGTTTGAAATCATGTTCTTTGCCATTACAGCATCCACAGGAAATGCATGATGTGAGGCTGACGGGTACACCATCACACCTGGGTTGTGTAGTGCTGGGCATCAAACACAGGACTTCATAAATGCTAGTCAAGTGCTCTGCCAACTGAGCTACATCCCCAGCCCTAAGTTTTCTTTTTGTCAATTCTCTATGATTATCCACTGGATCGAGAGTAGCTGATTGTGTTTATATCTCCACTGAATTGAGGATGTAAGACAGGATGTGGCTCACCTTTGTACACCATGAAACTGCTCTGAGAGCCTGGCACAGGAAGGTTTGGGTGCTGTATACATACCAAAACAGACAGACTGTGGAGGGAAGAAAAATGTACATAAGAGAGCAAATATCTGCTAGGTACATGAGTTCTGCATCTACTAGATATTATATGCTTTGCCAAAACTGAACATAGGGCACTTTGAAACTGTCACTTGTCCAACTTCGCAACGGCTGTCTTCAGGCTCAGACAATAGCAGACAATTTGGGAGCATTTGACATAGACAGGAAGAGAGACAATCACATACTGACCCACCAGAAGTGGGTGGTGGGCAGCACTGCCTAGATCTATGGTACTGATGCCTGATGGCTTCTTCATTCTGAGACTCAGTTTCTTCATCAGAAGTGACTGAGATTAGCCAGATGACACTCACGAGAGACAAGCGAAGTTCAGTTTCTCTTTGGAATCTCTAGTCTCCAAGTAATTGACATTTACTCTGTCGGAACAAATTAGGCATGTCATCAACATCAAGTGGATACCATCAACAACATGGAACCAGCATAATGTCCCTCTCTCAACCCTTTCCAGTTTTTGGCTGAGTTGAGCAAACTTACTATTAATGAATACTTAAGAGAAGTTCTGTTCGTCTTAAAATTTCAAATCCAAGGACAGTGTAGTGCTTACCTGAACATAGAGGAAATGAATGGCATGGTCTCTGAGATCTGGTCTCAGCCTGAAAGATGTCTCTGCCTTTTATCTGAGATCCTACTGACATAAGAGTTATCATTCCCTAAGTGTTCTTAAGCCTCTTCACTACCTACCTCCAGCCTGTTTCCAGGTTTCCCGCTCCCCATGCTAAGCTGCCGTACATGCCCATGATCAGCTTGTTCCCTCCCCCCAAGAATGCTTCTCCTACATTGCCTGGGAAGTTTCTTTTTGTCAGACTCCTACAAGTCAAGTGTTACTTGTTCCATGAACTCAACAGCTTTCTCTCTTTTATTTGCTCATGCAGTTAACAAAGTTGTATTTAGGTATTCTCTGTCCTAAATTTCTCATGGTTCAGTGTGGAAAACTGTTGGAGTGGTCAGAGGTGTGGTCATGAAAGCAACTCAGTACAGTTGAAAGACCCAACTAGGAACTTAAATAAGATGTTCGGTGGAAGTGATGTCTGAAAGTATGACCTGAAGAGTATGCAGTTACAGGGCTGGAGAGCTGGCTTGGCAGTTAAAAGCTGCTCTTGCAGAAAACCCAGGTTCAAATCCCTGTGCCCACATGGTGACTGACAACCATCTGTAATTCCAGTTCCAGGGAATCTGACACCCTCTTCTGTCCTCCACAGGCCCTGCAGAACATGGTGCACTTACAGACATGCAGGCATAACACTCATACACGTAAAATTAAAATAATTAAATAAAGAGTATGCCATTACAACTCTGGTGAGGCAGGCAAGTAGGTGAGAGGTGTCCAAGTACATCAGGCAATAGGTATAGAGGGAGAGAGAGAGATTGATGTAGTATGTACTAAGGCCCGACCAGTTGTAAATATTCTGGGACATGAAATGAACAGATGGGAGAGCAAAAAGATAAAGGACCATGAAGGGCTTTTGAAGGCAATATTCCTAAGGCAGCGAGAAATGCTAAATCTTTTGAATGCATTGTCACAAGAACCTAGATGATGTTCCATCATGTGACACTTGTTCCATTTGCGGTTCCCACAAACATTTAGTATGATTCATTAGTGTATAGTCTGCATGGATTCCCTTCAGTCTGTACTACAAGGCCAATAATTTTTCCCATAGGAGAGACAATCACTAGCTTTCATATGCAATTGAAGGTTTCCCAACATGAGCATAGCAATATGCTGGTCATACTCCTGGGGGACAGGTACCTGAGAGCACACAGTTCTCCCTGGCTGCTGACAGAATAGACTTGGGGAGATTTGGGGGTTGTGTTCTGTGTTGGATATTCGGCATCTTGAAATATAAAGTTGAGATTTGATACAAACTCTAAAGATGGATTGGACAGTGTTACCTCCTCAACAAATGGAGAGGGATTTTACCCACCCTATTATGACACCACAGGAGTAAGGACTTGGTCTTCAGACTGGGGAAATGGCTCATTTGGTAAAGTGCCTGCCACAAAAGCATAAGGATCTGAATTTGGATCCCCAGCGCCCACATAGAAGCAGGCTATGGTAGCATGTACCAGTTAACCAATGCTAGGGATGTGGAGGCAGGCAGGTCTCCAGAGTTCACTGAGCATCCAGAATAGCCAATTGGTAAGCTCTGGGCATGGTGTGAGACCTTGCTCAAAGAAAATGTAGAGTGATAGAGGAATACCACACCCACCTGCACACACACGAACATATGCACATACAAATGTGCCCACACATACACTACAGATATATACACACAAAATAAAAAATAAGGGGTTCAGTCTCACTCAGACAACACTAGCATCAGATGTCACTCAGAATTATGTATCCAGGGTAACAAATTTCCACCCACCATGGCTAAAATATTAAGTTCACAAACTCTTTTCTTCTTTTCATGTTTGCTGATTTGCTAAAATGACTGCAGGACTCAGGAAAATCTTTTATTTACTGGGACCAATTTGAGATTTAAAAGGAAAACAGCCAAGAATAGCGACATGAAAGGGATGTGAAATAGGGAAAGGTATGTGACAGCCTGGCACAGCCCATCTGGAATTCCCAACTTTCAGCACCTGAATTTATTCAAAGGGAAAATTAATGAATCCTCAAATCTCATATTCCAAGCATCACTTGCCTCCTTTAAGTCATCTATTTTTGTGAAGCAGGAAAATAACCTGGAATGGAAGGCAGAAAGCTGAGTTCAGTGACTCCAAGCTGGGGCTCACATTGAAGTTGAAAGGGAGAGCTACAAAGTTCCCTCCAGTGTCTCCTGTGAAGCTATCCTCCTCTGCATGTGGCCTCCAACTGCTCAGAACACTCAGGAGTGCTGACAGTGCGTAGTTGCAGAACACTGGGAAATACAAGATCCATATTTGAGTGTGATGACTTTTCCAAAATGATCACTCTGGTTGTCAGGGGACTGGAGTCCTTTGGTTTTGCCATGGGTGAAGTCACGGGGTCATTCTGTACCTTCCATATAGTAAAAGGATCTATGGGTTGGGTATGTAGCTCAATAGTAGTGCCTTGACTAGCATGATCAGTGGTCTAGGTTCAATCTCAGGAAACAAGAGGGAGGGAGACTAAAAGTGAGGCTTAGAGAAAGACTCACTTAGGCAGTCTCCTGGAGAGAGTTATTGAATTTGACAGCTTATTTAGGGGGCTGTTCTAATTTGCTTCTCTATTGCTATGATAAAAAACACTGACCAAAACCAGCTTGAGGAAGACAGGGCTTATTTGTCTGACAGTTCACAGACCATCATCATAGGAAGCCAAGGCAGGAACCCAAGGCAGGAACCTGGAGCACAGATCATGGAAGTGCATTGCTTACTGGCCTGTGATCAGCTTGCTTTCTTATATAACACAGGACCACCTGCCCAGGGGTGGAACTGCCCACAGTGGGCTCGGCCCTCCCACATTACTCAACAATCAAGAAATGTCCCATAGACATGGCCACAGGCCAATCCAATGAGGAAATTCCTCAACTGAGGTTCCCTCTACCCAGGTATGTCAAGTTGACAACTGAAGTTATCTCTAGCACAGCTGGCCCTTTGTCAACTTGGCACATAAACACATCAGTATTAAGCCATTACCTTTCCATCTCTTGTCCCCAAGATATGATGTTAATATTAATATCACAATATAAAACAATACAACTTTAAAAGTCCCACGGTCTTTAAAATTTTCAAATACTTTTAAAGTTCAAAGTCCCTTTAAAAAGTCCCTTAGCTGTGGCCTCCTGTATAATCCAAAATAAGTTACATACTGTCTTATTTCAAAAGGGAAGAACTGGGCACACTTAAGCAAAAGCAAGTCCATCAATATAGCCCAATGTTGGACATCTGTAATTTACTAACAGTCTTCTGGGCTCCAAAGGGCTTGGGCAGCTCCTCTTCTCTGGCTCTGTAATCCACAGCACACATAGCTTGTCTCGTAGGTTCAGGCTGACTCCACTCCACACCTGCCACTAGCCTTGGTGATCCTCCTGTGGTCCTGGATGCTGGGGTCTCCAGTACAACTGAGGCTGCACTTTTACCAGTGACCTCTCTTGGCCTCACAACCTCACATCTTCTCAACAACCCCATCAGTTCTGGGGTCTTCACCCAAACTGAGGCTGTACTTTCCCAATAGCCTTTCTTGGCCTCTCACAGTCCCAAGCCTCACCTTCTCTCCATGACCCTTCATGCCTTCAAAACCAGTACCATATAGGAGACTCTTACACATTACCAAATCCTGCTCCTAGTTTGATGTGCAACCTTGGCTCTCTCTGGACCACAGCTTCTGTGAGCTGATCCTGAGGAAATACTTCCCAGAAGATTTCACCTCAATGATGCTGAGCTCTTCTTACTCACAACTGATTTTCCAGTCCCAGCTGACCAGCACTGATTATCCTAGCAAATCACGAAAGGTTTCACTTCCAAAAATTCTTTCAAAATATATCACACAAACAGCCTTGATAGTCTTTGCTTCTCTTACAAATTTCACAAGCCAGGCCTCCATCATCTACAGCTCTGTCAGCAATATCTTCCAAGTTCCTACAGAACAATGCACTAAGCTCCAAGCACTCTTCCAGTCCAAAGCCACAATCCCCCCCCACCCCAGATACATATGGTCAAGTCCATCACAATAGTACTCCACTTGGTACCAGTTTTTGTTCTAGTTTACTTCTATATTGCTATGATAAAAACACTGACCAAAACTAATTTGAGAAAGAGGCTTATTTGGTTTACAGCTCACAGTTAATCATCAAGAGAAGTCAAGACAGGAATTCAGGGCAGGTACCTGGAGCACAGACCATGAAAGTATATTGCTTCCAGGCTTGTTCCCCTGGCTGGTTTACTCAGTTTCCTTTCTTTTTTCTTTCTTTCTTTCTTTCTTTCTTTCTTTCTTTCTTTCTTTTTTTGATCTTTTTGAGACAGGGTCTCACTGTAGTCCCAGCTGGCCTGGAACTCACATTGTACACCAGGCTGGCCTTGAACTCACAGAGATCTGCCTGCCTCTGCCTCCCAAGTCAGTTTGCTTTCTTATACAACACAGGACCACCTGCCCAGGGGTGGAACTGCCCACAGTGGGCTTGGCCCTCCCGTATCACTCAACAGTCAAGAAAATGCCCCACAGACATGGCCGCAGGCCAATCCAATAAGGAAATTCCTGAGGTGTGTCAAGCTGACAACTGAAGCTATCCAGCATAGGGGAGAACCATGTGACAAGATGAGTATAAAGTTGTCAAAGGACAGAGATTTCCACACTGGGAGGCAAGGACAGCATGCTATGGTTGTCCTCCAGAGTTACATTAGAGTGATGCACTCCAGGGCTGTATTTCAGTCACTGCATTGGTTCTCAGGTTCAGAAATCTGTCCAGCCTTCTGAATGCCAGTTTTCACTGAGACTTTGGATGCAGCTGGCTGCTGTCACAGATAGTTCAAATAAGTGGCTTACTTTTGGTGTACATGCATGCACACCTGCGTGTGCATGGGTTTGTAGGTAAGTGTGCCCGTGTGTGCCTGTGTAGAGGCTAGATATAGAAGTCGGGTGTCTTCCTCTATTGCTCTCCACCTTATTTTTTGAGACAGAGTCTCCCTCTAAACCTGAAGTTCACCATTTGGATTAGACTGGCTGACCAGAAAGCCCCAGGTATCTATCTGCCTGTCTCTACAACCCCCTCCCACCGTCATTACCATGGCCCCAGCGCTTGGGGTTACAGTATGTTCCATCCTGCCTGGCTTTTTATGTATGTACTGGAGATTCAAACTCATGTTTGAATCATGCTTGCAGAGGCAAGGACTTTATCCACTGAGTCTTTCAGTTCTTTTGTGGAATGTTGTGGGCACAATCCCTCCAGTATGCATTGAATAACTGTACTTGCTTATTTGTATGTTTTCCTTTTCTTGGCTGAAAATGGATAAATTGGAAGAAATGTTTGAAGAAAGCCCTGGGTATGAAGCTAACTGCCTCACCCTAAATCGTTAAGTTTGACATCATCCCATTCTTCCCAAGCAGCCCTCCTTTTCTCTGGGGTCAGAGACACTAAGCCTGAACGCAGGGCAGGTGCTCACTCTGCAAAGCGAGGCGCAAGCTTTGGTTGGGTGCAATTATTCCATAGTCCACAGGAAGCTGGGGAAGGCTAGAATGCGTCGTTTGGGCTCTTTTCCACATGGTAAGAACACTTACTTATCCTGTCACTCCCCCACTCAAAATGAGTTCAGAAAGCTAGCCAATCGGGGCCACAGAGGCGGGCCATACGAGCTGTCCAATCAGGAGCCTCTGTGGGCGGAGCGGAAGTTCCTCCCCGCCGCCTAGCTTCCAGGCGCCGCCTTCCCCCAGGCGCTGTCCAGTCCGCCGCTGTCCCAGCTGGCTCAGCCCCTGCAGCCTCGGGAGCGCTGGGCCCAGAAACCTCGGGGAGGCCGCCGGAGCCCCGGGCGCAGACATGGTGAGCGTCAGGGCGGGTGTGCGAGGTGGGCGGGCGGGCCGTCAGAGCGGTCCCGGATCCCGGATCCCGGATACCTCTGCTCCCAGGCAGCCGGCCCGGGCATCCTCTCCCGCCGCAACTGTTCCGGGGCTCGGCGGCGGCTCTGGGGACCGGCGGCGGCGGGCTGCATGCCCCCACTTCTCCTCACAGGAGCCCCGCTTCCTGAGTCTTTCAGATTCTGAAAACGGCAAAATCCAGCAGCCTGTCCCCTGATCCGGGTGTTGGACTTGGCAGTAAGTCCCTAAAACCCCAGGTCCTTCACACTCACAAACTGATTGGAAAGAGAAATACAGACACATGTGATTGGCCACGGACCAGAGGTGTCTCCTCTGACGTAATTCTTACTGACCTTGGACTGTTTGTAGGCACTGATTTAAAGAACAAAATGAACAAGATCCATTGCCACTAGCTCATCAGTAAAGGGTGGGCCCTGAACCTCGTCTACCCCATCTATGCAGGGATTTGGGCGGGCTTGATCTTGTTGGGTTTTTGTGATGGTGGCGTTTAGTTTGGTCTGGTTTGGTTCGGTTCGGTTCGGTTTGGTTTGGTTTTGGTCTTTTTGAAACAGGGTCTCCCTGTAGCCCCAGCTGGCCTGGAACTCACTATGTAGAGCAGGCCGGCCTCAAACTCACAGAGATCCGCCTGCCTCTGCCTCCCGAGTGCAGGATTAAGGGCCGGCACCCCCATGCCTAGCCTGTGGCTTGATCTTGTATAGGTCTTGTGCAGACCAGCACTGCTATGAGTTTATAATTGCATTAGCCAGTCATGTCCAGAAGACAGCCCTCCTCCCACCCTCTTTTGCACTCCTGTTCCACTGTTGCTGGTGAGGTTAACATAGTCCCATTTAGGGCTGAACACTCGGTCTCTTATTCTCAGCACTTTGACCAGTTGTGTATCACTTCGCTGAGTGTGGTCCACTGAAAAAGAAGCTTCTCTAGTCAAGGCTGACAGCAGTCTGTGTCAGTGAATAAAATCATTCTCTATGAGGATGTGGCCATTGACAGGTTTCCCATGCTCTAGCGGGTGCCCCACACCCATGCACATGTGGGCAGCACTAACTGGACTTGATGGGTTATTTTAAAAAAATTAAAAACCCATGAAGGGCAGGGAAGGATTGTTCTTGGGGGCTGCTGAGATGGCACAGTGGGTAAGGGCTCTTGCTGCACACGTGGGGACCATTGTGCATATGCACTATAGTTTCCTTAGCTACCCATCTGTTGGTAGGCACCCTGCTGAGTCTGTTCTTGACTATTGTTCACAGTAAAAATGGGTGTGCAGTTGACTGTTTTCTGTGCTTCTTTTCACTTTCCTTTGGACATATACTGAGGAACAGGAAAACTAAATCATGAGGCAGATTTTGAAGGAACTTTCACATTATGTTGCAACATCTTTACTAATTTGCATTCCTAGTTTATCAAGATTTTTTTTCTCCACGCCCTTGCCAACACATTATTGCTTCATTGATAATAGTCTTTGTAACTAGGGTAACCTGGATATACAGAGCTATTAAAATATTTCTTCGTTTTTCTGTTTGGTTGGGTTTGTTCGCTCGTTCGTTTCAGACAGGGTGTGACTATGTAGCTCATACTGACCCACAACTCATATTCCTAGTACCTCGGCTTCCAGAATGCAGGGATTATGCATGTGTGTCAGCATACCTGGTTTCTGTTTACTTTGATTTTCACCTCCTTGGTAGCTTTCTCACCGAACAGGTTAAAGGAGGCCAGAGCTATTTTCTCTATGGTGACTTTTGTACACCCAAGAGTGTGGCGGATGTTGGATCCCCACCAAACCCTTCTCCCTGACTGAGCTTTGATAGAGTGTGGATTCCAGTCAGTATCTATTGACTTCAGAGGTTTTTAAAGTATGCACTCAGGGGCGGTACAATGTTTAAGACATGGAAAGTCCCCAGAAAGCCTCTGAGAATGGGAGAGAAACATGACCATGTGCTGTGTTGGAATAAGAGGTTGAAAGAACTAAGCATATGCATTCTCTGGTTCTTTTAGACTTTGACCCAACAGGGAACACATAATGGTGATCTTCACGTCTTAAAGGGTAGTTGTCCAATCAACTCTATCATAGCTTGCCCACCCCAAAGATCTCTCAGCAATTTGTGTCAGATACACTACTCCAATTAATGCATCTGCCACGAACCGAGTCAGTGTGGCAGGTTGTTTATGAGAATGCTGAGATTTATGATCAGTGTTCTGATTTCTGGAACATTTTACTCCTTAATTATAGGGCCTTCTGAAGGTGACTCCCAGTGGTAGCACTCTGAGAACTTGCTAAGAGGCACAGTGTTTTCTTCCCAAAATCTACTTCTGTGTCAATTCAAGGTCAACTGTGTAGCGGCTTGATACAGCTTCCTGTGTTGTGCCTTACCTCTTTTAGCCTTACCTCTTGGAATTCTCTTCCACTGACCAAAGTAGCAGATGTCAGGAGCTAGGCCATTCCATTTCTGTTGCTTTGTTAATCTCCGTAGTCTCATACCTCCAAAGACTTGTCAAAAAGCATTGAAACTTTATCTTTTCCTATTTCAATGTATGATTTGATTCTTGTCCATGGAAAGAGGTAACTCATGCATGTTTCTACTTATGTACTAGCTTGTTCCTGAGTCATATATTGTCATTTCTGCCACCATTGCACAATTCTGTCATGAAGTGATTTTTCTGTTTATTTGTGGACTCATTAAGACTTTTCCCCTGAAGACCTTTCCCATGCTGTTTGCTACCTTCTTTCTCAATAGGATAGCATCTTGAGTAATGGAGGGGGTTTTATTTCCTTTTTGAGACAGGATCTCACATAGCCCAAGTTGGCCTCAAACTCCCTACACAGCTAAGGCTGGCCTTGAACTCCCAATCTTCCTGTCTCTGTCTTCTAAATGCTGGGATTGCAGCACCATGTCCTGCTAACAGTAGTGTTTTCAATTGTCTTATTTATATTAGGCAAGCTGTCACTGCCTTGTTCCAAAGACTTTAAACATTGTTGGACACATTTAAGTATATTCAGCTTAGTAAAAGAGGTTTCTTTTCATATGCATACATATATATATATATATATATATATATATATATATATCTTTTTTTTTTTTTTTTTGTGTGTGTGTT
>NW_008339288.1:66253-85300 GCF_000622305.1 Nannospalax galili
GCCTTGTTCTTTTGCTTTTTGAGTGTGGTTATTTGGTTGGTTGGGCTTTTGATGGGCACTGAGGAGTATTCCTTGCCTTGGCTATTGCAAACATAGCCACAGTAAACATTAATGGGCAGATGTCTATTGTATTTGACTTAAATTTCTCTGATTATAGCTGGATCCTTTGTTAGTTGTTCTCCTTTTCCCTCCTCTTCCTCCTTTTTAAGGAAACTCCATACTGATTTCCATAATATCTAAACTAATTTACAGTCTCACAAATAATGTATAAACATTCCTTTTTCCTAACATCCTAAAAAGCTTGTGTTGTTCATTTTCTTGATGGTAACCATTTTGTCTGGAGTGAGATGAAAGGTTAATATGCTTTTAGATTTAATTTCCTTGATGGCTAAAGGTGTTAAGCATTTTCTCATGAAGCTGCCCTTTGCTCTTCCTTGAGAACTCTGTTCGTTTGTCCATTTATTGCTTGGGTTTTTTGCTTGTTTGTTTGTTTGTTTGTTTGGGGTGTGACTGGTTGAACTCTATATATTCTTCATATTAATCTTTTTTTTTCAGATGAATATTTGTCAACATTTTTTCTCTTGGTCTGGTGAGATCATTAGCAGGTAAAGGCACTTACCACAAAGCAAGACAACCTGAGTTCAACCCCAGGACCCACACGGTGGAAGGAGAGAACTGGCTCCTGAAAGTTGTTCTCTGATCTCCAGCACATGCCAGGGCATGTGTGCACACATGCATACACTCTCCCTACTGAGTTGATTTACTGGTGTTCATATGTATATGTGTTTAGGGCCAACAGTTTAGGATTGGATAATCTATCAGGGAGTTCATCCCTGGAAAAAAAATGATTCTTCCCCCAGTAGCCATTGATTCCTTGTAGTGTCTCTTCTAGGCATGGGACATTATGGAATTTCCCCCTCTACACTGTTATATCAGTTGGTGTTGTCATTATGTAGGTCTTGTTTTTAGGCAACCATACTGTTGAGATTTCATGGGTGTGCTTTTCCTCTCACATCCAAAAGACATTATCTATCAGCAGGTGTCCTTGTCCTCTGGCTTTTCAATTTTTCCACCCCCTCTTCCACACTGTTTCCTGAGTCTTAATAGTGTTTTAAAAAGTATTAAATATTTGCAAGTTAATTATTTTTTAACTTACATGATGCAATAAATTATTTCAAATACTTTTGTATTTGTTAATAATTCATATGTGGTATAATTTGGAGAACATGCCATCAGTTACTGAGAAGAATGTGTGTTTTGCTCCTGTTCTATGAGTATTCCTTAGATGTCAAGACTGTTTGATCTATGGTGTAGTTTAGTTCTGAATTTCCCATGTTGATTTTTTTTATATGTATGAGTATATTGCCTGCATGTATATGAGTGCACCCATGTCGTGCAATGCAATGGAGGTCAGAAGAGGGCTTCAGATTTCCCTGGAACTGGAGTTAAAGACAGTTCATAGCCGCCATGTGGGTGCTGGGAATTGAACAGAGCAGTCAGTGTTCTTAACCTCTGAGCCATCTCTCCAGCCCCCCATGTTGATTTTTTGAGTGGTCTAAGTATTGGAATATTGAAGTCACACTGTTTTTTGTGTCTCAATCTAGCCATTACTTTATGCCCAGTAGTGTTTATTTTAGGAAACTGGTACACCAGTGTTCAGTGCATGTATATTTACAAATGTTTTATCTTGATGCACTTTTCCTTTGATTAACATATAATGATCTTCTGGTAAATGAACTCTTGCTTTACTAGCCAAAGATGTATTTTGTTTGACTAAATATGTATGTTTGGAGAATGACAGGCTTTTATTTTTTTCATTAATTGATTTTATTTTATGTGTATGAGTGCTTTGCCTGCATGCATGTAAGTGTATCTGCCTGCACAGGCCAGAAAAGGGTGTCAGACTCTCTAGAACTGGAGTTATGGACAGTTGTTAACAGTATCATGGGTGCTGGGAACCTAACCCAGGTCTTCTGCAAGAGTAGCCAGTGCTCTTAACCACTAAGCCATCTCTCCAGCCCCAAGAGAATTTTCTTAATATGTGTGACATCTTTACAATACAGAGTTCTTTCTAACTTTCTTCCCCACATTTGTCTCCAGTAAAAACTGTAATACTGCCACATTTTCTTAGTAAATTATCTCTCGTAAGTCCTTTCTAGTATTTGTTTAAGGTTCCTCTATAAGTTACCAGGTATTAGTTTTCAAAAGCTGCGTCTGTGGGCAATGGCAGAGGACGTACAATATGTCGGCAATAAGAAGCTAGAGGGGCTATTAAATATCTGCTGCATGGCTTAAACCTTTCCTATTTGTTATCCCTTTTCACCTGAGAGATTTTCTGTGACCCTGGGTATGTAAAGCAGGTATACAGTTCAAACCTTCATTGATAATAAATCATAAAAATATTTTTAAATCTTTGGGATACATATAATTTTGCCATTTATTAAAATGAAAGCAAATTTGCATAGAAATGGGGTAGATGTGCTTCTTTGTCTAACACAATATGTTCTAATTACTTTCTATTACTGTGGTAAACACCAACTTGGGAGGAAAGGGTTTATTTCATCTTACTCTTCCAAGTTACAGTCCATCCCTAAGGGAAGCCAAGGCAGGAACTTAAGCAGGACAGGAATGTGGAAGCAGGAACTGGAACAGAGACTATGGTGGATCCTGCTTACTGACTTGCTCCCCTGACCTATGCTCAGCCTGCCTTCTTTTTTCTTAATAGTATGTTTTTATTGAGCTTTTGTGCATTTCATACAATAGATTTTAATCATATTAAGAAACACACACACCCCATCCCTCCATAGCCCACCCACTGGATTTCATGCATTCTATCATATATGTTAAGTTCTATCTGGTCAAGCATTTGTACCCAGATGTCCCTCAGTGCAAGTTCATCCACTGGAGTCTAGTCAGCCTATCTAGAGTCACTCCCTTAGAGTAGATCAACTCTTCCTCACCCCACAGTGATCAGTTGCCAGTAATTCCTCAGCTAACGTTGGGGCCTGCTGCCCATAGCCCCAGCTCTATGCTGGGTTTTTGTCTGATTGAGTCAGCATGGGTCTTGTGCGTGCTGTCAGCATTGTTGGAAGTTCATGGTCTTGTGCGTGCTGTCAGCATTGTTGGAAGTTCATGGTCTTGTGCGTGCTGTCAGCATTGTTGGAAGTTCATGGTCTTGTGCGTGCTGTCAGCATTGTTGGAAGTTCATTGTCTTGTGCGTGCTGTCAGCATTGTTGGAAGTTCATGGTCTTGTGCGTGCTGTCAGCATTGTTGGAAGTTCATGGTCTTGTGCGTGCTGTCAGCATTGTTGGAAGTTCATGGTCTTGTGCGTGCTGTCAGCATTGTTGGAAGTTCATGGTCTTGTGCGTGCTGTCAGCATTGTTGGAAGTTCATGGTCTTGTGCGTGCTGTCAGCATTGTTGGAAGTTCATGGTCTTGTGCGTGCTGTCAGCATTGTTGGAAGTTCATGGTCTTGTGCGTGCTGTCAGCATTGTTGGAAGTTCATGGTCTTGTGCGTGCTGTCAGCATTGTTGGAAGTTCATGGTCTTGTGCGTGCTGTCAGCATTGTTGGAAGTTCATGGTCTTGTGCGTGCTGTCAGCATTGTTGGAAGTTCATGGTCTTGTGCGTGCTGTCAGCATTGTTGGAAGTTCATGGTCTTGTGCGTGCTGTCAGCATTGTTGGAAGTTCATGGTCTTGTGCGTGCTGTCAGCATTGTTGGAAGTTCATGGTCTTGTGCGTGCTGTCAGCATTGTTGGAAGTTCATGGTCTTGTGCGTGCTGTCAGCATTGTTGGAAGTTCATGGTCTTGTGCGTGCTGTCAGCATTGTTGGAAGTTCATGGTCTTGTGCGTGCTGTCACCATTGTTGGAAGTTCATGGTCTTGTGCGTGCTGTCACCATTGTTGGAAGTTCATGGTCTTGTGCGTGCTGTCACCATTGTTGCAGGTTCGTATTGAAGGTCTGTTTCCTTATGTTCATGCACCAACCCTGGTCCTACAATCTTTCTGACCCCTCGACCACAATGGTCCCTGAGCCATGGGTGGGTGAGGTTTAATATAGGGCATGCAGTCTGCAGCCTCTTATTCTCTACACCGTGGCCACTTGTGACATTCTGTATGCTTCTCACTCTGTTGCATGAGGAAGCTTTGCTGGTGAGAGTTGAGGGATGTGCTATGTTCCATGAGCCTTAGGCGTAGAGATTCCACTGTAGACATGTCACTTAGGGCTGGGCACCTCTCAGACATAAATTCTCTGTGTATGACCAGTTGTGGAACTCTGTAATAGTCTCCATCTATTGCAAAGAGTGGTGTATGGTATGCTTGTCTGAAAATAGAAGGATCCATATTTAGCACACAGTAAGACATTTCATGTGTCTGGAGATATGGCAGACATAGTGTTTTCTCAGCCTGCTTTCTTATACAACCTGGGACCACCCACCCAGGAGTGCTATTAGCCACAGTTGGCTGGAGCCTCCCACATCACTCAACAATCAAGAAAGTGCCTCACAGACATGCCCACAGGCCAGTCCAATAGAGGAAATTTTCCAATCAAGATTCCCTCTTCCCGGGGCTGGAGAGATGGCTCAGTGGTTAAGAACACTGGTTTTTCTTGCAGAAGACCCGGGTTCGAATCCCAGCACCCACATGGCAGCTAACAACTGTCCGTAACTCCAGTTCCAGGGGATTCTTCCATCCTCCGTGAGCATTGCACTACACAAGTGTACTTACCTACACGCAGGCAATACACACATACGCATAAAATAAAAATAATAAATAAAATATGAAAAAAAAATTTAAAAAAAAGATTCCCTCTTCCCTTGTGTGTCAAGTTGACAATTAAAACTATTAGCACAATTGGCTTCTTGTCAACTTGACACACAAACACAACACTATTAAACCATAACCTTTCCATTTCTTGTCCTCCAGATCTCATGTTAATGTTAATATCAAAATACAAAACATAGTACAACTTTAAGAGTCCCACAGTCCTTAAAAATTCCAATATTAAGTTCTCTTTTAAAAAACCAAGGTCTCTTAACTGTGGGTTCCTGTAAAATAAAAAAATAAGTTAATAAATAACATGTTAACCACTTTATCTCAAAATGGAAGAACCAGGCTCATTTAAGCAAAACCAAACTCCAGCAGTGTGGCTCAATGTCAGACATCTGGGACTTAGTCACAATCTTCCGGCTCCGGCTCCAAAGGACTTAGGCAGCTCCAATTCTCTGTCCACAGCACACACAGCTTATCTTAGAGTCTTAGGCTGGCTCCACTCTACACCTGCTATGATCTGTGATGGATATCCCATGGTCCTGGCATCTCCAGTATTTTGGGATCTCCATTGCACCTGAGGCTACACTTTGCAAATGATCTTTCCTGGCCTAACCCAGTGACAGGCCTCAGATTCCCTCAATGACCCCTTCAATCCTGGGGTTTCCACTGATACATTTTTTTTTTTTTTTTGGTCTTTTTGAGACAGGGTCTCCCTGTAGCCCTAGCTGGCCTTCATTATGGAGACCAGGCTGCCTTCAAACTCACAGAGATCTGCCTGCCTCTGCCTCCCAAGTGCTGGGATTAAAAGCGTGTGCCACCCCACCACACCTGACTGATACTGACTTTTTTTGTTGTTGTTTGTCTTTTCTTTGAGACAGGGTCTCCTTGTAGCCCCAGCTGTCCTGGGTAAATCAGGCTGACCTCGAACTCAGAGAGATCTGCCTGCCTCTGCCTCCCAAGTGCTGGGATTAAAGGCATGCACCACCATATCCGGCCTGGGATTTCCACTGAAACTGAGGTTGCACCTTGGCACCTCACAGTGACAAGCCTCAGCTGTTCTCCATGACCTCTTCATCCTTTCGAAATCAATACCATGTGGGAGACTCTTACACACTGTCAAAATTCAGCTCCCAGCTTGACATGCAGTCTTCGCCCCCTCCAGACCACAGCTTCTGTGTGTTGACTCTGAGGAAATCAGTGATGCGGGTCTCTTATTCTAATCAGCATGAATTGTCCCAATAAAGCACAAAAGTTTCACTTCCACAAAATCTTAAAATATATCACATGATCAGCCTAATAAGGCCTGGGCTTTTTTTATTCAGGATGTTTCGTATTACTGTTTTAATTTCCTTACATGTTATGGGTCTATTTAAACTGTTGATCTCTTCTTGGTTGAGCTTTGGTGGTTCCCATGATTTTAGATATTCATCCATTTCTGTTAGGCTTTCAAATTTAATAGAGTATAGGTTTTTAAAGTACTCCCTTATACTGTTCTACATCTTTTGAGTGCCTGCTATGATGTTTGATTTGGATTTGAATTTGCTTTTTCTTTCTTTTGGTTAACTGGGCTAAGGGTCTGCTTATCTTGTTTAGCTTTTCCAAGAACCAGTTCTTGGATTCATTGGTTCTTTGTATTGTTTTGTTTCTGTTTCATTAATTCTGCTTCATTTAGGTTTAATTTGTTTTTGCCTTTCCAGAGTCTTGAATTACAATGTTGTCATTTATTTGTGCTCTGATTTTTTAAATGTAGGTACTTAGAGCTATAAACCTCCCTCTTAGGACTGATTTTAAAGTGTCCCCTGAGGTCTTGTTGTGTTGTATTGTCCTTTTCATTTAATTCCAGGAATACTTTTATTTCTTTCTTAATTTCTTCTTTGACCCATTCATCATTCAAGAGTGTGTCTTTTAATCTCTATGAGTTCGTGTCGTTACTAGGGCTTCTTTTAGTGTTAATTTTAAGCTTTATTGGATTGTGGTCAGATAGAATGCATGGAATTATTTAAATTTTTTGTGCTTGTTAAGGTTTGTTTTGTGCCCCAGCATGTGGTCAATTTTAGAGAAAGTTCCATGGGGTGCTGACTAGAAAGTGTATTCTTTGGTGCTTCGGTGGAATATTCAGTAGATGTCTGCTAGGTCCATTTGATGTATGGTATCATTTAATTCGGTTCCCTGTCTGTTTATTCTTTGTCCAGTTGACCTCTCTAATGGAGACAGTGAGATATTGAGGTCCCCTTCTACTACTGAGTTGGGGTTAATCTGTGTCTTAAAATCCTGTAGTACTGTTTTTATGAATTTGGGTGCACCAGAGTTTTGGTGCATATATGTTCATGATTGTAATACAGTCTTGGTTAACTGTTCCTTTGATCAGAATGAAGTGACCCTCTTTATCTCTTCTGATTAGTTTTAGTTTGAAATCTATTTTGTCAGATATTAGATTTGCAACCCCTGCTTGTTTCTTGGTACCATTTCCTTGAAATACTCTTTTCTATCCTTTCACCTTAAGGTGGTGCTTCCTGGAAGGTGAGATGGATTTCTTTCAGACAACAAAAGAATGGACTTTGTTTCTTAATACATTCAACTAGCCTGTGTCTTTTGACTGGGGAATTCAGTTCATAGATATTTAAAGTTACTATTGAAAGATGTGCATTGTTTGTCCTCATTTTGGTTACTGTTTGCATTCTTGTCTAATTTTGTGTTTCCACAATTATACCTTCATTCAGCTTCTTTCTGTTGCCCCTGGGGTATAATTGTTCCTTTCTCTGTTCTTTGTATTGCTTCAAGTATTCTTTGAAGGGCTGGTTTTGTGGACTTGTGTTCTTTCAGCCTATTCTTGTAAAGAATTCTGGGTTGGCATCACTGGCCATTTAGAACTGGGAATATTTTGGTTCAGTCTCTTCTGGCTTTCATATTTTGCATTGATAAGTCACCTGCAATCTGATAGGTTTTACTTTATATGTGAGTTGCTTTGTTTTACAGCTTTCAGTATTCTCTCTTTGTTCTGTACATTTAGTGTTTTTACTATGATATGCCATGTGGAGTTTCTTTTCTGGTCTTATCTATTTGGTGTTCTATGTGCTTCTTGTATTTGTATGGAGATGTCTTTCCTTAATTTAGGGAAATTCTCTTCTACAATCCTGTTTAAGATCTGGTCAACACCATTAACCTGAAATTCTTCTCCCCTCTCTATGTCTATGATGTGTGGATTTGGTCTTTTTATGCTGTCCCACATTTCCTGCATATTTCATTCCTGCATATTTCATAATCTTTGCTTGAGTGGTCCAATTCTTCAACTTTATCCTCCAGTCTTGATATTCTGTTTTCCATTTCATTCATTCTATCAGCGAGACTTTCTCCTGTTGTTTCAAATAGGCTTATTGAGTTTTTCACTCCTTTCTTCATTTCAGCCTGAGTTTTCTTCAATATTTCTGTCTCTTTGTGAATTCAGTCAGAAGTTTATTCCTATCTTTTAGTTCTTTGATGTTTGTGTGTTCTTTGAATTCATTCAATTCTTTGATCACATTTATTATTGTTCTTTTAAAGTCTGTGTCCTGGGTTGTCTCTAGAGGGTCTCCTTGTAGAACTCTTCTACAGGACTAGCGATGTTTGATAGGAACATGCTGTCTTGGTTTCCCATATTATTACTTTTCTGTTGTGATTTTGTTGTGATTCATTTGTTGTTTGCGATTCTGGTATGAAACTCAAGTCTTCCTTTGCTGAGTTGAATTCTGCTTCTGTTTGTATTATTGGTGTGTCTTGGTTCTTTTCTTACTGGGTATGTAAAGCTGGCTCGTCTAGGTTTTGTGTTTTCTCAGATTTTATATTGGAAGAAACACATGGCTTCAGTTCAGCTATTCAGGAGCTCCCACAGAGGCCCAAGTGAGGCTCCAGTCAGGTACATTCAGTCTTCCTCCTAAGGTCTGAACCCCTACTAGCAGGCAGTCACAGCACAATTTGGGAAGTTCGCTAAGGAGAGGCCTGATTTAGGCACTCTCAGGCAATCTGCAAAGTCTGGGCCCCTACTAAAGGGCAGAGAAAACTAGACCTGGAGTAGCAGGATGGACTGAAGGTGGTCTCAATATAGGATAATGGGGATGGTGAGATTTGGGGAAGCTTACTACCACATGGAGGCTGGATCCAGGCACTCTCAGGCAGTCTACTAAGGTCTTGGGCCCCTACTGTAGGGCAGACTAAGTGAGAGGGACCATATGTGGTCCCAGTGTAGGGGGCTGGGCATGGCTATTTGGGGAAGCTCACCACCACCACCACGTGGAGACTGGATCCATGCACTCTGAGATGGTCTGCTAAGGTCCATGCTAACTCTTTTGTATACAGCAAGTTTTTTTACTATTTTATTTATTATTTTATGTGTATGCGTGTATTGCCTGCATGTAGGTAAGTGCACCTGTGTTCTGCAATGCCTGTGGAGGTCAGAAGAGGCTGTCAGATCCCCTGGGACTGGAGTTACAGACAGTTGTTAGCTGCCATGTGAGTGCTGGGATTTGAACCCGGGTCTTCTGCAAGAACAACCAGTGTTCTTAACTGCTGAGCCATCTCTCCAGCCCTGTGTACACCAAGTACATGGAAGATGCAGTAGGCCTAACAGAAATTTGTTGAAATATCCTGGTGTTGCTTTACTGTATAGCTCCAATTAGTATCAGAATTGCATTGTGAAAAGTTTTCAGCATGAATATAATAACCACTACATACACATTTGGAAAATACAGCATCGTATGAATGTCTTATAAATTGAGTGTAGATTTCCAGTGTTCTAAGCCTCACCCATCCTTCCTGGAAATATGTGGTATGTTTCAGGAATCTGTTACCTTTGAAGATGTGGCTGTGAATTTCACCTGGGATGAGTGGGCTTTGCTGGATTCTTCCCAAAAGAAGCTCCACAGAGACGTGATGCAAGAAATCATCAGAAACTTGACTGGTATAGGTAAGAATGAGACATTCCCTTATTTAGCCAATGAGAAAATGCACAAATGTTTTGGCTGATCAATACAGGTCCACAATTTGGAACAGGAAAGGAAAATGTTGTTGAATATATCAGGCTTGGTCATTTTATACCAGTAAACTACCTACAATGTAATCCCTTTAATGATCTAGTAATTCACAGTGGTTTTTCTGGGTCTTCATTTCAGGAAAAAAACAAAACCAGAACCTTGAAGATGACTATCACAATTCAATGAGATATCTGCCCATGACGTTTAAGGCTGCAAACAAACAATGTGAGTATCAGGGAAATGCAGAGATGTTGTATACATGTAAGGAATGTGGAAGACCATTCATTTCTCCCCAGTGCTTTGTGAAGCATGTGAATACTCACAATGGAGAGAAATTGTATGAATGCAATCAGTGTGGGGAAGCCTTCAGTAGATATAGTTATCTTCAAATACATGCAAAAATTCACACTCGAGAGAAATCTCATGTGTGCAAGCAGTGTGGGAAAGGCTTTCTGACTCTTGCAGGCATTCAAAGACACATGATCACACACCAGGAAGATAAACAGTTTGTGTGTAATATATGTGGTAAAGGCTTTCACTGTTCCAGTTCATTTGTGATACATGAAAGGACTCACACTAGAGGGAAGCTTTATGCATGTAAGCAATGTGGTAAGGCCTTCACTTATCCCAGTAGTCTTCGCCGCCATGGAAGGATACATACTGGAATAAAACCCTATGAATGTAAGCAATGTGGAAAAGCATTCACTTATCTCTGTAGTCTTCGCCGCCACGAAAGGAATCACAGTGGAGAGAAACCATATGAATGCAAGCAAGTTACACAAGCTTTTCCTTCTTTGAGTAATGTTCAAAGTCGTGAGCAAACTCACACTGGACTAAAGTATGATGTATGTAAGCCATGTGGGAAAACCTTCACTGATCTCACTTCCCTTCGATGCCATGAAAGGGTTCACAGTGGAGAAAAACCCTATGTATGTAAGCAGTGTGGGAAAGCCTTCAGTCGTCGTATTTCCCTTCGATATCATGAAAGGGTTCACAGTGGAGAGAAACCCTATATGTGTAAACTATGTGGGAAAGCTTATATGCGATCAAGTTCCTTACAAGCACATGAGCGAATTCATGCTGGAGTTAAATCCTATGAATGCAAGGTATGTGGAAAAGCCTTCACTAATCACAGTTCCCTTCGGTACCATGTAAGGATTCACAGTGGAGAAAAACCCTACACGTGTAAGCTCTGTGGGAAAGCCTTCATTGATCAGAGTTCCCTTCGATGTCATGAAAGGATTCACAGTGGAGACAAGCCATATGTATGTAAGCTGTGTGGGAAATCCTTCACTTATCGCAGTTCCCTTCAGTACCATGCTAGAGTTCATAGTGGAGAGAAACCCTATGTTTGTAAACTATGTGGGAAAGCTTTTGTACGGTCAAGTTCCTTACAAACGCATGAACAAATTCACACTGGAGTTAAGTCCTGTGAATGCAAACTATGTGGGAAAACCTTCACTAATCATGGTTCTCTTCGGTACCATGCAAAGATTCACAGTGGAGAAAAGCCCTACGTATGTAAGATATGCAGAAAAGCTTTCATTACTCACAGTTCTCTCCGAAGTCATGAAAGGATTCACAGTGGAGACAAACCCTATGTATGTAAGCTATGTGGTAAATCCTTCACTTATAACAGTTCCCTTCGATACCATGGGAGGGTTCACAGTCGAGAGAAGCCCTGTGTATGTAAAGTCTGTGGTAAAGCCTTCACTTGTCACGGTTCCCTTCAATTCCATGAAAAAAGTCACAATGGAGAGAAACCCTGTGGGAGTAAGGTATACAGGAGTGCCTTCACTGATCACAGTATCCTGCAATGCTATGAAAATACTCACAATGGAAAGAAACCCTATGTGTGTCACCTGTGTGGGAAATCCTTCACCCGTCAGACTTCCCTTAGAAGTCATGAAAGTATTCACAGTGGAGAGAAACCATACAGATGTAAGCAATGTGGAAAAGCCTTTTCTTGTTTAAGTAACGTTCGGACACATAAACGACTTCACACTGGAGAGAAACCCTTTGTGTGTAAGCAATGTGGGAAAGCCTTCAAACATCACACTTCCTTTCAACGTCATGAAAGGATTCACAGTGATAGAAGCCATATTCTCAGTATTAGAAGAAAGCCTTTGTGACTCCCTCCAATACTTTAAATGAACTCTAGTGAAGAGAAACCTGTATGTAAGCAATATGAGAAGCATTCACCTTTTCCAGTTCCGTTTGATACCATGAAAGCATTTGCAACCTGTGAATGTAAGCTATTTGGGAAAGACTTCACTCTCTGCAGTACTCTGTAAAGAAATGAGCAAATTCACGTTGCAGTGAAACCCTGTAAGCACAAACTGTAGGAAAGACATTTCTTCTTAGATAAAAGTTTGAATACGTGAGCAGATTTACATGTGACTGGGCAACATGGGAAAGCCTTCACATGTTCTTGTTCCCTTTGAAAATATATATGCGTGTCAGCTGAGAATTCCTAACATAGAATGTGGGAAGGCCCTATTCTCACAAGATTTTTCTAGGAAAACTCACCAATGTGAAGTTTGTGGGAACATCCCTTGTCATCTCAGTTCAATCACAAAATGTAAAAGAAAGCTTGCTTAGAGGATATGTGCAGAAGTCTTTAGTTGGCCGTGCGAGTAAACCTGAATCAAATCATGTAAATATGAAATGTAAAATAAAATTGTTAGCTGTAACATATAGTCTGAAAATCATGTTAAAATCCCCCATAGTGAAATTCCTATCCACATAGCTGTAAAATGTGAAGGAAATGATCTAGAAATGATATTATGCTTACCAGTGGCTTATTCTTAAAGTAGATCTTTAGAATGTATATTTCTAATTTCAGACTTGAAAATAAATGTTGCAGGCTAGTGAGATGGATCATCAGGCAAAAGAGCTTGCCATGCAAACCTGATGACCCAAGCTCAATCCCCAGAATGCACTTAAAGGTCAAAGGAGCAAATCAGTGCCACAAAGTTGTCCCCTGACCGCCTCATGCACAATGCATATGCCAACATGCGAGGGGGGGCAATAATAATTTTTTTAAAAAATAACCATAGCCAATACCAGGTTTGTTTGAGCAACAGTATGAGTTATAACCTATAGGTCATAATTTTAAATCAAATTAGATCATGAGCATTTAGTTTTCTGTCTTTATTTTAAACCATGTTAAATTCGTTAGTGAATAAGGTATTTTTCTAGTATGTATTTCTAAATAAGTATTTCTAATATGTATTTCTAAATTGTAGTTAGTGGGCATTAAAATTAAAAAATGAATTACTGGCCTCACTTTGGTAACACATACACTAAAATTTATATAGTACAGAGAATATCACAGTTCCTGCATGAGAATAGCATGCAAATTTATGAAGCTTTCCACATTTTTTTTGGAAAATGACTTATTAATTTTTGAGCTGTTCCTACTGGACTGATATGATAGTTTATAAATTCTCTATCCAGGGGCTGGAGAGATGGCTCAGTGGTTAAGAACACTGGTTGTTCTTGCAGAAGACCCGGGTTCAAATCCCAGCACCCACATGGCAGCTAACAACTGTCCTAGCTCCAGTTCCAGGGGATCCGACAGCCTCTTCTGTCCTCCATAGGCATTGCACGACACAGGTGCACTTACCTACATGCAGGCAATATACACATTCACATAAAATAAAAATAAAAATAATAAACAAAATATAAATTCTTTATCCAGAAAAATTGCTTCACTAGTTTTTTTAAATTTTTAAAATTGTATGTGTATGAGTGTTTTGTGTGCATGTATGTAAGTGCACCTGTGCATGCAATGCCTGCAGAGGCCAGAAAGGGTTGGATCCCCTGGAACTAGAGTCATGGACAATTGTTAATTGTCAGTGGTTGCTGGGAACCAAACCCAGGGTCTCTTGGAAGAACAGCCGGTACTCTTAACTGCTGAGCTGTCTCTCTTGCCCCAGTTCTACTTTTTCATGCATATTTTCTGCAATTTCTCTACATATTTTATATTAAGTTTCTTAGCTGTTTCAAGCAATATGTTGATTAAAAACTCATCTTTTTCATATACTGGAAAAATATTTGTAATTTAATCATAAAAGGTCATCTTTATGATTTTGCCTTATTTTTCCTTTCATGCTGATAATCATTACTGTCCTGTAACTACAAGTAGTACTTTTTGCCTATATAATTATATTTTTCATAGATATATAAAATTTCTTTTGAGACAGATTCTCCTATATCCCAGACTGGCCTCAAATTCTCTATTTAGCCAAGGATGCCCTTGAATTCCTGATCCTCCTCCTGAATTCTGGGATTACAGGTGAGCACTCTACCAACTGAGCTACATCTCCAGGCCCTTCATGTTTGTGTCTTTATAGCATTTGACGTGCTGGTTTATTGTGACCTTTTGCCAGAGACCATTGGGATTGTATGAATTGTCATCCTGAAGGAGGTTTGTATACAGACTACAGCTGAATGTGTGTCTCATCAGTGAGGCATTCACTGTTCATAGAATTTCTGTCAGGCTTAACATTTGTTTTAGGAACATGGATTGCTATTCTCTGCAGTAAGGTATAGCTTCCTACTGAATGTACTGTGAAAGTCAAAGCAGCTGTGTTTTGGTAATCATAATTCTTGTCTAGAAGGCTGAAACACTGGAGTGCAAGTGAAATTCATGAGGAAAACCTGTCAGATTATTTGAGGGGAGAAAATTTGCTTCTACTCAAGGGTCTGTGTGTGGTCTCTTTTACCAATCTGAGACCTGTGTACAAGGTGTCTTTGTACCTCAACCCATCCTGGTTAGTTAGGAGTATGATTTGATATTGAAAGTGCAGGGCGTTCTCTTCTTAAGACTCTATCTTGTGAACATGAGGCTAATGCCAAATCTTCTGGACCTATTTTTGTCTCTTATCACTTATTATGTAAACATGGAACACTCTCTAATACAGTTCTCCCACCCACTGAAATGAACCATTGTAGCACGGGCCTTAGAGATAGAGGAATACAATAGACTCATGTCAAAAGATGCTGTGGAATACTGGCCTCCTGTCATGGTTGATTCTTACTATCTTGAAACTAGAGTAGTTGTGATTGCCCACAAGACCATCTCAAGATTGGGCCCACTAACTTTCCTTCATGGAGTGCAGAAGGTTCACAAAGCACATAAGGAGGTACACAAGGGGCTTGCAAGGACAAAAGGGGTGGCTTAGAAGGAGGCTCACAAGATACAGTAGGCCCCTTCCCTGTCTTGAGCATATAAGAGCAGTTAAACTAAGGGAAGAGACTCTTATTTGGTGGTGTAGCTGCCCATATGTTGTCCATGCTCCCTTAGGTAGCCTCTTACTCATGTTTCTATAAGTAACCCCAATTAAACTCATTGGTTCACTAAGCTGGACATGGTAGAATCATTGCTTTGGTTTGTGTCTGGTGCCCTACATGGGAAATACACATCTGTTTACCTCTACCAGGAAAAGTTGATGCAACAGTTGGTATCCAGATGGGGATGTGAAGGAACCAAAGATGAACTTTAGAGGAGCCGTTGTATTGACCCTGCTATGGGTAAGACATACGACTGAACCTAAACTATCTGAGGGTGGAGTGTTCACGGGGACAACCCTGATCTGGCCATTTTGCCCCATGTGGTATGGACTGACATACCTTCTTACTGCAGTAGTAGTGGCATTCCCTGTCATCAGTATACCTAAGACTGTGCTGTCTGAAAATGGAGCATCTATGGGGGGAATACCAGGGTGACCATCTTCTTCTGTGTGGTAAAAGCGGTGTGTCTCCTTAGTGAAAGGGATCTGCCATATAAGTGTAAATCAGTCCCTGATGGACTGACTCATATGAAGTACGATGGACACTTGGTAATCTCCAGGAGAGGTACCCATAAATGGCAGAGATTTAAGAACAATAGAGAGGACAGGAATTATTGATGCAATTGGGCATGCCAGAGGCAGTGTTTGATATTCACCGGATGTAACAGGATTGGGTTCACTGGAGAATTATAGAAGCTGATTCAATGGGAACTTTGGGACTGGAATTGGCATTTAGTGGCTTTGCCGAGCTGCACAGTGGGAGGATGATATTTACAAGGTTGAAGAGGCTCTGCTGTATCTGAATAATTTAGACTGGCTTATAAATCATGTTCATAAAATGTGAAAACATTCAGGAGATGGAAAGAAGGGAAAACAGAAAATGGGGCCCATTTGGGTCACTTGAAAGAAAATTTGGCAAGATTTGTGTGAAGCCAGATTCTCTATTGAAAAGAAAAATTGACAAATAGCCAAATTCGTTGCAAGCCTCTGGGAAGCTTTGAAGGCTAAATAGCAATGTATCACAATGGTTAACATTATATCATCTTTATAATGAAATATGTTCAAAGAGGATGGCTTATGTGTAGAAAACAAAGACTACATGATAATCCCTACTGTGCCTTCTATTACAGAGAAAGGATATCTCTAGGGGTAGGAGACCCCCACATCACTCTTCAGAAGAGATGTCAAAGGTTGCAAACAGAGGCCAAATGTTGAATTGTGGTTTAACTGATCTATAGAACCTTGGGCTTTATTGAATACTAGAGCAGAGTGTAGCAGAATTAGTGGCAATTCCACAAAGCACCAGAACGAGTCAATGACTTTAAATGAATACAGAGCTTTAAAAGTACAGGTAAAGAAAACTAAGCTCCTAGAGCTGAACAATTATCCTCTCCCACTTCCAGAATATACTCTATGCATTTTTCCCCTGCCAGAAAATATACTAGGAGTGGATATATTTCTGGAACACTTCCTGCAAACCACAGTTGGAGAATTTCACCCAATAGTGCAAACTATAAAAGTAGTCACATGTGGTTGGATGAACTGGAAACCCATAGACTTGCTCACTCCCTTCACAGAACTAAATAACAAGCAATATAAGATGCCAGGCAAGTAGAACTAAATTACAGGAACCAAGGCAGGGAGATGGCTGTGTTGGTAAAGTGCTTGTGATGCAAGTGTAATGACCTAAGTTTGGATCCTCTGTACTCAAATAAATGCCAGGTAGTGGTATACACTTGTTTCCCAGCACTCAGCAGAGACAGGTAGAGCCCTGGGACTAGACAAATTGATGAGCTTTGGGTTCAGTCTTGTGTCTGTAAATAAGATGTAAATGACAGAAGGAGGCATCCAGTGTTGACCTGGAGAGAGAGAGAGAGAGAGAGAGAGAGAGAGAGAGAGAGAGAGAGAGAGAGAGAGAGAGAATATCAGGGAATTAGAAAAAGTAGAGATTATTCACCCAGGCAAAATTTTTTCAACAACTCACTGTGGCTGGTAAAGAAGTGTATACCACTATCATGGAGAATAACCACGAATTATAGAAGCTAAACAAAGTAAGGCATGTCTCTGCACCCAATATTGCTCTTTTGACAAAGCAATACAAGTGATGGGATATTTTCCATTGCCATAGCTGCTGAATCCCAAACCAACTTAAATTCACCTGGAATGGACAGGTTACCTTCATATTCCCGCTGTTTGTCATCTTGCCCACCCCTTCTCCTTGTTTTACGGATTTAAAAAAAAAAAATCATCTAAAAGCCATACAAGTGTACTTTAAGGAACATTGATGGAGTGAGCGGCCCTCATAGCTTGGGGTCCCAGAGCCGGCAAGCCACTTACACTGAGACTCGGTGGCTCAAGCTTCATTCCCCACTCACACATACAGAAAAAAGGAAAAGTAGAGATTATTCACCCAGGCAAAATTTTTTCAACAACTCACTGTGGCTGGTAAAGAAGTCAAACGATGGATCATGGAGAATAACCACGAATTATAGAAGCTAAACAAAGTAAGGCATGTCTCTGCACCCAATATTGCTCTTTTGACAAAGCAATACAAGTGATGGGATATTTTCCATTGCCATAGCTGCTGAATCCCAAACCAACTTAAATTCACCTGGAATGGACAGGTTACCTTCATATTCCCGCTGTTTGTCATCTTGCCCACCCCTTCTCCTTGTTTTACGGATTTAAAAAAAAAAATCATCTAAAAGCCATACAAGTGTACTTTAAGGAACATTGATGGAGTGAGCGGCCCTCATAGCTTGGGGTCCCAGAGCCGGCAAGCCACTTACACTGAGACTCGGTGGCTCAAGCTTCATTCCCCACTCACACATACAGAAAAAAGGGAACATGGATGGGAGATCAGTCCACACAGTGTGCAAGGGCCAGGCACAGCTGTGAAATTCTTGGGAGTCTTATGGTAAGGTAAGATGTGGATGATAGCTTACAAAGTGATTGAGAAAATTCTACAACAGCCTTTGCCTATAAATGTAAATCATCCACAGATGTTTGGGGAGCTTTTAGGGACAGGCACATTTTCATACACCACCCTGATCAATTGTATTTGATTCTTTGTATAACTGGTTAAAAAGGAGTCCAATGCTTACCCATGTGTTGACTCCTCACAATACTAATTAGTTCACATCAAATGTATTGTAATTGGTCACAGCACAGAAAAACTGAAAATAATTAATCATCAATTTTGATAATTATGGTCAATTAATTTGTTAACATAGCCTATGACATAGATACTTTCTCTCAAAAATATAAACTATTAAAATGTTGACAGGCAAACAGCTATGCTGTTCTCCCACTTTTCCTATGACAGTGAAATGGAAGCTACAGTAAAATGCATACATGCTATTGTGATCAGTACACAGCTCCTAAAGGCCTTTATAACCATATTCCCCAAGAAAATCCGATCCACCCTAAACAGGAAGTTGGATATTTACTCTGTACTTTATGGAAGTACTCACAATACATTTTCCTTTGAAGAGGTACAAGAAAATGCTTTCAGCAAACATTAAAATAAAAACACTTTCAACAACAACAAAGAGTCCAAGTGGGATTGGGACAGAAAAGCTCGAGACTTCTGAGGAAGATAAGATCCTTGTAAGATGGACTAAACAGCCATGTACACCAATACCACAGTCCCTTTTTATGTTGGAAATTACTAGAAGCTCTGAAGACTAGCTGCGGGCTGTGAGACAAACAACTTTAGCAAACAGTCCGAGTAGAATTTTGGTTCCAGTCGTGTGAAGGGGCAGAAGCTCGACACACAGCACTACAATCTTAATTGCCAGCTGCATATAAAGCATTACATGCCGGGCGTGGTGGCGCATGCCTTTAATCCCAGCACTTGGGAGGCAGAGGCAGGCGGAACTCTGTGAGTTCAAGGCCAGCTTGGTCTACATAGTGAGTTCCATCACAGCTGGGGCTACAGGGAGACCCTGTCTCAAAAACACCAAAAATAAATAA
>NW_008339288.1:85508-90387 GCF_000622305.1 Nannospalax galili
CTCCGCGGCTATGAACCGTCCTTAACTCCAGTTCCAGGGGAATCAGAAGCCCTCTTCTGACCTCCGCGGCATTGTAGGACATGGGTGCACTCACATACATGCAGGCAATGCACTCATACACAAAATAAAAATAATAAAATATTTTTTTAAAAAAAGAGTCTCAAGAAGCCTGGTGGCTCACGCCTGTAGTCCCAGCACTTGAGAGGCAGAGTCAGGCAGATCTCTGTGAGTTCCAGGCCAGCCTGGTCTGTGCTACAGGGAGACCCTGCTTCAAAAGGAAAAAGAAAAGAAAAGAAAACAGCTTACCCAATTAAGAGTTGATCGGTGACTAGGGAGATGACTCAGCAGGTAAGAGTGCTTGCTTCCCAAACTTGAGGACCTGAGTTCAAATCCCCAGTACACATATAAAAAGCTGGATGTGGCACCATGTATGCCCTGTAACCCCAGCACTGTGGGAGGTGGAGACAGGAACATCACTGGGGCTTGCTGGCCACCACCATAGGTTCAGCGACAGACCCTGTCTCAGGGGCATAAGGTGGAGAGTGATAGAGCACCTTGAAGTCCTCTAGGCTCTGGGCACACACCTGTACACACGTGTGCATACACCACTCACACAAAAAAGTTGATTGAAGGCCAAGTCTCTTTCTGGAGTGGCACAGAATCAAATTGCATAAGTGGTATGCACATTTACATCAAAGGGCTAGTATGTTCACTAGCCCTGCCACTAATACCATACAGGTTGCATTGGGACCACTGTCATTACAAGCCACTGAGCCTCCTCCTGTAATTGAACCAAAAATCAAACTAAAGATACTATAAGGGGCATTGCCCATCCCAGTAGGTGCTTGGCACATTGATGATACAAGCAAGGCAGCAGACAAGAATGGGTGGTTGCAGCAATACAAATGAACACCATACCATGTGATTGAAAGATTAGCTAGTTGGGTGAGCAGTAGGGATAGTGGTAACTCAGGAGACTTGGCATATGGCTATACTGAAAATTGGGCTGTAGTTAGAGGCCTGGCTTTATGGGTGGCCCATATGAAGTCTGTTGATTGAAGGCCATAGGGGAACCAACATGGACTGTAAAATAGCTAAAGCTACCTTACCATGAACAATTCTGATAATTTTCCAACTGTCTGAGCATGTGAAGTTCATTTTTTATTACAGCTATGGTAGATGTCTCCTATGATACGGCAAGTACATAAGTCTACCTGCCCTGTACAGGATTGACAGGAACACTGTAGCTGGCCTATGCCAGTCATAGAGTGTGCGAATATGCCCTCTCATGAGTGAATGCAGCCACAGGCCTCTTGCAAGCATTTCCATGCAACTGAGCAATAGGTAAGGCTACCATCAGGATCTTCCCTTTCCCAATTTGGTGTTAAAAATGGGAACCCCCATATAATTAACACAAGTGCATTCATTCCACACTTATGTGCAGAACTTGGCTAAAGAAAACCATGCCAAATGGTTCTTCCAACTACCTTACAATGCTACATGGTTCACTAAAAGGGCAAATGGGTTGCTTAAATGGCATTTAAAGAATTTGCATGAAGATACCCTATATGGGTTGAAAAAGACATTTCCAGAAGGTTATTGCATTACTTTTCTCATTGCTATGACAAAATACCTGATACAAACAACAAAAGGAAAGAAAGGTTTATTTTGGCTCACAGTTTAAGAAGGGATCCGGCCTATCATAGTGGAGAACTCATGGTGGTAGAAGCATAAGCAGCTGGTCACACTGTATCCACAAGAAGAAAGGAAAGAATGCTGACCCACCTACCCAGACCACTTGAATATATTTTTTTCACATTGTTTTCTGAAGTGTTTGTAACAATGGGTTGGCTTTTTTTAAATATTTGTTTTATTTTATGTATTTGAGTGTATTGCCTGCACCTGTGTTGTGCAATGCCTGAAAGGGTCAGAAGAGGGCATCGGATCTCCAGACGGTTTTTTGTTGTTGTTGTTTGTTTTTAACAGACGGTTTTTTAGTTACCATGTGGGTGCTGGGAATCGAACTCAGGTCCTCTTAACCGCTGAACCAACTCTCTAGCCCCCATCAACAATGGGTTGGATTTAAGCATGAGTGAAGGGCCAAATTCACCCTGACCATCAAGAGGAAAATAGGTTGTAGAGGCTTAGAGAGATCCAGGAATCACATGTGGTGGTGGATGTAGGCATTTTGGAATGGGGACAATGAGATTTGGGACTGACTCTAGAGGTGTACTGAAGTGTTATATATTGCACAGAGAGAGGGTGGAAATGAACTATTTTTCTCCACCATACTTCTGACAACAAATGTCCATACTCTTTCCACATCTACATCCCTCCACCTCTCCAGACACCACCTAGGGATCTAAAAATTCCATTGACTTCTGACAGTACCTAGAGCTGTTGTCTGACACTACAGTTATATGCTCTCAGTTCCCTAAGATGGCACTCATATCAGATGAACACATCAGTTGCCAGAGAGAAAACTGTGAGCTCAGAGTACCACATTCACACAACCAAATTCACATAACATCGTCTCTTCATATCTGCTGGTTTGTTAAAATGGCTTGCAGGCCCTGGAAAAACACTGTTTACCAGAACTGATTTATTATAAACAACCCAAGAAAGTCAACATAGAAGACAGATGGCTAGGACAAGGTATTTGGGAAGGGCCTTGCATGTCCCATCTGGAAGTTCCAACCTCTCAGCACCTATATTGATCATGAAAGCATAAGGAAATCTATGAATGTTTTGTATTCAACAAACTGGATTCAGCACCTTGTCTCATTTAAGCCAACAATGTTGGTGTGAAAGAGAACAACCTGAAGTGAGAGACGGGACCGAATCCAGGCTGAGACCCATCTTAAGGCTGCAGTATAAGGGCAATGAAGTTTGCCTTGGTGGTTTCTGGAACTGCCCTTCCGTGAATGAGGCTTCGGGATATTGAGAACAGCTACAGAATCAGTGGTGACAATGAGAAGCTGGCATCAGGTAGTACCTCCTGTTCCTGTGCCCTTCTCTGAGGTTGCTACCCATTGAGTGTAGAGTGAAGCACGTGACCGCCCTGCAAAGCCGGAGCAAATTCTTTAATTCCATTTATATTGAAGATTTGCTGGTCCTTAGAGAGAGGAAGCCTGGGCAGGGAACAACTGTGGCTGGAATTTTTGTTTTGGCCAGGTAGGGATCGTTTATCCGGTCACAACCGACTCGGTATCTGGACCTCTGAGAACTAGCCAATCAAGGCCTCAGGAGCGGATGAACTGTCCTATCAGAAGTTCCAGAAGGTAGAGCGGAAGTTCCTCGCCCGCCATCTTCCTTTCTGGCGCCGCCAGCGTGGTGTGCTATCCGATAAGGGAGTCCTGAATCACTCAGTTTGGGTCTCTGTGTGACCGCGGTGAGTTCAGGAGACCCCCGCCCCGGCGCATACGTGAGTCAAACGTGAAACTTCCCATTCCGGAGCGCCGGCAGCCATACTATTGGCTGTTCTCACAGGCGCACTGGGGGGTGGAGCGGGAGGGCCTCACTCGCCGTCTTTCTTTCTGACGCTGTCAAAGTTACCATCAGTTTAGGAAGTCCCGGATTGCACAGACATTATTGAGGACCCACAGTGTGCGAGCTGTTCATTCAGGAGCGCCGGCAGACGCGGCCGCACTGCCTCACCCGCCATCTTTCTTCCTGGCCTGGTCGCTGTCACGCTGCCGCCTTGTCCACTGAAGAATCTCGGGTAGCTCGGCCTCTGTGGCCGAGCGACCCGGAGCCCAGGAGTCGCCGTGAGGCCGCAGGAGCCCCGGACGCAGACATGGTGAGCGTCCGGGCGGGTGTGCGAGGTGGATGGGCGGGGCGGCGGGACCCCCGCGTCCTCTCCTGCGGCGGCCTCTTCGCAGCTGCGCCTGGGCTCGGCGACTGCGCGCGGGCGGAGGGTCCAGGGGCCGCAGGGGAGCAGCGGCGGGTGGGATTCGCGGCCTCTGCGTTCTCCCCAGTCGGGTTTTCCTGCCTCTCAGGTTCATGGGAAGCCGCCTCTAAAATCCACGACACTGTCACCCCATCTCAGTGCATTTTAGGGTTGACAGTTGAAATCCCTAAATTCCCAGCCCCTTCCCCACTTTGCCAAACTCATGGGTCAGGGCGATCCTCCAGAGACCCATGTGAGAGGCATAGGAATGGGACAGGAGGGTGTGTGGCCTGTGATGTAATTAGACTGTAGGCGTTGATTTAAGAACAAAATGCTGATTGAGATAAGACCCGACCTTATGCGAAAGGACTACTGCTGTAGAGAGAAAGCCCGGACTGTAAGGTGAGCAAGCATCAGAAGGGGTGGGTGGAGAAGGGCCTTTCTTAGTAGGGAGGAGCCAACAGTATTAAAATGCTGGGAAGGGTTAATAGAGAATGGCAGCTTCTGCTCTTAGATCAGGTAATAGTTCCTCTGAAGTCAGCCTGCCCTTAGAGACAAGGAGGGGGTGAGTGCTGGCTTGAACTGAGGATGGGCGTCACAGGCTTTAAAGGAGAGAAACTTAAGAAAATTGCTTAACAGTGTTTTGTTTTTACTAATCAGGCCATCATTTTTCAGGCAACAAGTGGGCATTTGGATAATTTGTGAATTGATTTTCCCCCCAGGGTCAGAGGTGAGAGTCTACTTTCATCTCCGTGAGAAAATCGAGTTTTACCAGCACCATTTGTTACTCTGTCCTTCCCCGTGTGTTTTTGGCCCCTTTGCTGAGAACCAGTTGGCCAAACGTGTGGATTTATTTCTGTCTTCTCTATTCTCTTCCCTTGGTCTCCATGTCTGTAGCCAGCACGGCACTGGTTCTTGTTCTGTTCTCTATTCTCTTCCCTTGGTCTCCATGTCTGTACGCCAGCACCGCACTGGTTCTTGTTCTGTTCT
>NW_008339288.1:90774-92544 GCF_000622305.1 Nannospalax galili
TCTCCATGTCTGTAGCCAGCACCGCACTGGTTCTTGTTCTGTTCTCTATTCTCTTCCCTTGGTCTCCATGTCTGTAGCCAGCACCGCACTGGTTCTTGTTCTGTTCTCTATTCTCTTCCCTTGGTCTCCATGTCTGTACGCCAGCACCGCACTGGTTCTTGTTCTGTTCTGTGCTGTTTTCTTTTGTTTTCACTGTAGAACTGTGCTGTTTTGAAGTGCAATAATGTGAAGCCTCCAGTTTTGCTCTTTTTGCTGAGGATCCCTTGGGCTTGTCCAGGTTGTTTGTACTTTCATAGGAATTTTAATGCTATTGTTTCTAGTTGTATGTATAATGTGATAATGTTATGCAGTGGCATTGAATCTGTATTATTACTTTGGGAAGAATGATCCTTTTAACAATATTGATTCTCCCAACCCATGACTGTGGTAGATCTTTCCCTCTTCTAGTGTCTTAATTTCTTTCTTCAGTGTTCTAAAATTGTCATTGTAGAAGACTTTCACATCATTAATGAAGTTTGTCTTATGCATTTTGTTTTGTCTATGTAGCTATTATGAATGGAGTTTCCTTCCTGATAATGTCTCTATGAGGCAGTTTATTACTGGCAGGGAGAAACTGTCCTAGACCTTTTGTGTTAATTTTGTGTCTTACTGCCTTACTAAATAGTAAAATATCTAAAAGCCTTTTTGGTGGAATCTTTTTCGTCTTTCTGTGGTTTTCCTTTCACGTGGTTTTCTTTTTTCACATAGAGTATGTTCTCTAGCTGGTTCGGACCTCTTAATCCTGCTGTCTTAGCTTCCCATGTGCTGGTATGCATACAATACCTGGCCTTGGTGTTCTGTGTGCTGCTCCATATCATCAGCACACAGGGATGGTTTACTTCCCCCTTTCTGATTTGTATGCCTGTTATTGCTTTTGCCTGCATAATTGCCCTGGCTAATATGTTAGTACTATACTCAAGAAGAGTCATGTGTGTATACCTAGTATTTTTCCTGATCTTTGAGAAATTCAGTTTTTTTCTTCAGTTAATGTTATTTTATAGTATAAGCTTTTATTATGTTGAAATATGATCCTTCTCCTCCTAGTAGATTCTGGGCTTTTATTATGACAGGATGTTGAACATTACTTGTAATCTAATGAGCCACTTATGCAGTTTTTATTCTTGATTTTTTTTGGCATTATTATTAATCTGCATGTGTTCTTAAAAGGGAACTTTGCACATCAAAAGATATTTGACTGTGGCTTGTCAAAGCACTAAAATTTTGTCTTTTCCATTTCAATGTATAATTTGATTACTGTCCATAGGAAAGGAGAATGTTTTCAGGTTTCCAACTAAATACTAGTTTGTCCTGGAGTCATGTATTAAGCAGAATATGATTTCTGTCACTGTTGTGTGATGCCTGCTGTATCATGAATAAATTTTCTGTTTATATGTGGATCAATTTTAAAGACTGGTTATCTTTCATATGATATATTTGCTAATCTTTTTCTTTTTTAATATTTTTATTAATTTTTAAGAATTTCATACATGCATACACTGGATTTTAATCATATTAACCCCTCACCCTCTCTACATAACTGCTCCAAGATCTACCCCAACCCTCTACCCCCTCCCAACTTCATGTCCTTTTTACTATTTTTTTCAAGATTACAGTGTACTGAAGTTTCCGTTTGTTTTATTATTATATTATTTTATTAGGCAAAGTCTTTCTTCTTGTAGAATTCTGAACATTGTTATACATCAGTAAAATTGGTAACCGGTTCTTTTTTAT
>NW_008339288.1:94650-115055 GCF_000622305.1 Nannospalax galili
AATATGAATGTATTGCCTGCATGTAAGTGCACCCATGTTGTGCAGGTCCCACAGAGGTCAGAAGAGGGCATCAGATCCCATGGAACTGGAGTTATGAATGGTTGTTAGTCACCATATGGGTGCTGGCAGTTGAACCCAGGTCCTCTGCAAGAGCAGTCCTAACCACTGAGCCATCTCTTCAACCCCGTAAAGCTTTCTTTTCATTTGTTTTTCTTAGCATATATTAGTTGTACAAAAAGTTGGCTTCATTATAACAATTTCCTCTAGTAGTTTCAAAAGTTCAGGTCTTACCGCTCCCCAGTACTGGAGTGTGCCACCATGCCGAGCTTTTTACATGAGTGCTGAGGACTGAACTCCGCTATGGCATAACTCAAGTAAATGAATATGTGGCAATTACTTTACCAACTAAGCTGTCTTCCCCAGTCCTGGGTTTCTTAATACATTTTCCAAATTAAGTATTTTGCAAATTGGCTATTTTTCATTTGACATAATGTAGGAAATCATTTCAGAGGGTTTTTTGGTTTTTTGTTTTGGTTTTGTTTGGGTTGGGTTATTGGTTATTGTTTGCTTGTTTTTTGTTTGCTTGTAAATTTGTTACCATTTTCTTTATCTCCTAATATGTAGTGTATTTTTTTAGTCTTTTTTTCCATTGAGCTTTTTAAATTTCATACATTTCCCACTCAAATCCAGACCCCCCCCTCCACCATCCATGCCTCCCCCATCCCCCACCAAATGCTATGCACTCTGCCATACATGCTGAGTCCTATTCATTCAGGTCTTTGTACCCAAATGTCACCCAAATGTCTTTCAGTGTAAATGTGTCCTCTGGAGTCTAGTCAACCCAGTGTGTGATGTATTTTGAAAAATCTTCCATCAGCTGCTGATAAGAATGTGTATTCTGCAGTTGTTTGATGGAAAATTCTGTAAATCTATGTTAAGTCCATTTGATCTGTGGTAAAGGTTAACTCTGAGTTCCATGGTTGATTTTCTTTCTGGATTATTCATTTGTGACATTAGGGTTTTGAAGCCACCAGTATTAGTTTACCCTTTATGCCCAGCACTGTTTCTTTTATGAAATTGGGTACAAAGTAATGTTCAGTTCATATATATCTACAGTCATATATCTTCTTTCCCCTTATTTATATGTAATAATTTTCTGGTAAAGAAATTTTTGGTTTAGTAGTCAACTAGATAAAGGTATGTTAAGAAATGTTAGGATTATCTTAATATATGTGGGTCTGAATTCCTTCTAAAAATGTCTATTTTCCTCATTTCTTTGGCATTTTCCAGTAAAAATTATAATTTTTCACATTATAGTGAATTATCCTTTAAAAGTCTTTCAAACTATTTAGGGTTGGTTTATAACATACCAGATACAAGTTTTCAAAGGTCATCTCTGTGCAATCACAGAGGATGTGCACAATTTCCTAAGGAAGACATTGGGAGATGAAGTTTTCTGTATTATCTATCAGACTAACTCACTGGAGATTAATCCTCCAGAGTGTATTTTGGCTCTGACCAGGTAGGCGCCTTCCGATGAGCATGTCAGAAACTTGCAGACATTTAGAGGAATAATGGGTGTTAAACAAAGAGCATATTGCTTTCAGAAACTAGAACACTGAGCCCCTCTCCAGAGGTAGGCTGCTGAGGTCCCCCAAACACAGAGTCTCAGATCCCAGAAAAGGTTGAAAATCATTCTTTTTTAATGCAGATATGTGCGCATGCATGTACATTTTAATGACTACACGAGTGCACATGCACATATGTGGAGGCCAGAGAGTAACCTCAAATGTTGTTCTTTGGGAATGCTGTCCATCTTCTTTTGAGACAGTGTCTCTCATTTGTCTGAAGTTTGCCAGTTATGCTAGACGAGCTGGCCAGTGAGCCCCAGGGATCCACATTTCTCCACCTCCTCGGTACTGGGATGGCAAGTGCATGTCACTATGCCTAGCATTTACGTTGATTCCTGGGATCTAACTGAGGCCCTCATGCTTGTGAGTCAAGTACTTTACAAACTGAACTTACTCTCCAGCCCTTGTTCCCAAAGAATAGTCTCCAGATAGCTGGTATTAGCTCTCTTGTACACACTAGTGGGATTTTATTTTTTATGGGAGGTGCAACAGATCCATTGTTCAGACTTACTAGAATGACTCGGCAGCACAACAGGAGATCCTCTGCATCTGCTTTTGCTTTATCCTATGATTCCAGTCTAGCATCAGAATTACATTGTGAAAGAGTGAGCTCATTGATTAGTAAGGGCATGATGATCTTTACATGAATTGAACAGTTATAGAACACAGCATTCTATAAAAGTCTTAGGAATTGAGTCTAGATCTCCAACGCTGAATTTCATCCTTCCTCCTGGAAATGTGTATCACTTTTTTAGGAGCCTGTGTCCTTTGAGGACGTGGTTGTGAACTTCACCCCAGAGGAGTGGGCTTTGCTAGATTCTTCCCAAAAGAGGCTGCACAGAGATGTGATGCAGGAAACCTTCAGGAACCTGGCTGCCATAGGTAAGAGTGAGACTTATTTCATCAATGAGAGAAAAGTATTTGTGCTAATCAATAAGGCTCCATGATTTGGAATACAGAAATAGAAAATTTAATACATAGACCAAGCATGGTTGTGTTATACCATGAACCTACTTAGAATCTAATAATTTTCTATAGTGTTGTATTCATTCAAAATGATTTTTATGTGTCTACATTTCAGGAAAAGAAAAAGACCAGAACCTCCAAGATGACTATGAAAATTTAAGGAGAATTGTGCTCATTGCAGTTCAAACTGAACACAAACTATGTGAGAATCAAGAATATACAGAGAAACTAAGTACATGTAAGGAACGTGGAAGAGCCATTAGTTCTCCCCAGTGCTTTCTGAAGCATGTGAAGTCTCACACTGGAGAGAAAACTTACGAATGTAAGCCA
Organism: Nannospalax galili; assembly: GCF_000622305.1. Classification (NCBI taxonomy): domain Eukaryota; kingdom Metazoa; phylum Chordata; class Mammalia; order Rodentia; family Spalacidae; genus Nannospalax; species Nannospalax galili. The sequence continues at coordinate 97,578 of NW_008339288.1, forward strand.
TCGGAGGAATGCTTCAGTAGACACAGTTACATTCAGATGCACGCTACAGGGAAACCTTGTGTTTTAAAGGAGTGTGGGAAAGGCTTTATAACTCCTGGTGATATTCAACAGGACATGATAACACATAATAGACATGGGCCATATACACGTAAAATCTGTGGCAAAGCCTTTCATTGTTCCAGTTCTTTCTTGACACATGAAAGAACACACCCTGGAGCACAGCTTTATGTATGTACACAGTGTGGGAAAGCCTTCACTTATTCCAGTGGCCTTCGCCGCCATGAAAGGACCCATACTGGAGAGAAGCCATATGAATGCAAGCAGTTTCTGAAAGTCTTTCCTTCTTTGAGTAAGGTTGAAAGTCATGAACAAACTCAGACTGGAGTAAAATACATATGTAATCAATGTGGAATAGCCTTCAGTGATCATGATTCCCTTCAGTGCCACGAAAAGATTCATAATTTAGAGAAACCCTATATATACAAGCAATGTGGAAAAGCATTCACTTGTTCCAGTGCTTTGCGAAGACATGAACGAATTCATACTGGAGTAAAACCCTATGAATGCAAGGTATGTGGGAAAGCCTTCATTGACTGCAGTTCTCTTCAGTGCCATGAAAGGATTCATAGTGGAGAGAAGCCGTATGTATGTAAGCTGTGTGGGAAAGCCTTTAGTCGTCATGGGTCCCTTAAATGCCATGAAAGGATTCATAGTGGAGAGAAGCCCTATGTTTGCAAGCAATGTGGGAAAGCCTTCATGCATCATAATGCTCTTAGATACCATGAACAGATTCACAGTGGAGAGAAATCCTTTGAATGTAAGCAATGTGGGAAAGCCTTTGTGCTGGGCAGTGCGTTGAAAAAACATGAACGAATTCACAGTGGGTTGAAACCTTGTCTGTGCAGGGTATGTGGGAAAGCCTTCACGTTTCATAGTTCTCTTCATTGCCATGAAAGGACTCACACTGGAGAGAAACCCTATGTTTGTAAGCAGTGTGGGAAAGCCTTTATGTATCACAGTTCCCTTCGTTGCCATGAAAATATTCATAGTACAGAAAAACCCTATGTATGTAAGCTATGTGGGACGGCCTTCACTTACCATAGTTCCCTTCAACGCCATGAAAGGATCCACAGGGGAGAGAAACCGTATGTATGTAAGTACTGTGGGAAAGCCTTCACTGATCACAGTTCCCTTCGATGCCATGAAAGGATTCACACTGGAGAGAAACCCTATGTATGTAAGCAATGTGGGAAATCCTACAGTACTCATGGTTCCCTTCGATATCATGAAAGGATGCACTGCATGTAAACTGTATTGGATGACCCCCTCTCTGAGTAAATTTTAAACTCGGTAACAAACTCAGAAAAACCATATGTTTGTAAGCAATGTGAACAAGCCTTAATATGTTCTGGTTCCCTTCAAAAAACATGAATGGCAACACACTGGAGAATATCCCTAAGTACAAAATATAGGAAGGCCCCATTAATGCAAGATCATCCTAGCAAACATGATGACATATGAAGGAAAGGTAAAGCATGTGGGACCATCTCTACTTGTCTCGGTTCAAGTCACAAATGAACACACTAAGGGGGTGAGGAGATGGCTCACTCTGTAAAGTACTTGCCGCACAAGCATGAGGACCTCATTTTAAATCCTCAGCACTCATGTAAAACCCAGACATGGTGGCATATATGTGTAATCCTGCTTCTGGGGGAGCTGGGACAGGAGACTCTAGGGCTTGCTGGAGAGCTAGTCTAGTCAGGTTCAGTGTGAGACCCTTCTCAAGAATAAGATGGAGGGCTGGAGAGATGGCTCAGCAGTTAAGAGCACTGGCTGTTCTTTGATAGATCGAATCCCAGCTCTCACATGGCGGCTAACAACTTTCCGTAACTCTACTTCCAGGGGATCTGATGCCCTTGTCTGTCCTCTGTGGGCATTGCACAGCATGGGTGCACTTACGTACATGCAGGCAAAACACTTATACATGTAAAATAAGATTTTTTTAAAAAAAAGTAAGATGGAGAACAATTGAGGAAAACATCAGACATCAACTTCTGGTCTCTACATGCAAGTGAATACATGTGCATGCATATATGGGCACCCATGAACATAAATAGTCATACATACCACACATGCAAAAAAAAAAAAAAACACTATATCAAGAAACCTTGATTAGAAGAAAATCTACAAGTCTTCATTTAGCCCACATATCAAAATACAAATTCAGTCAAGACCTTGTAAATGTGTCGGGCATGGTGGCACACACCTTTAATCCCAGGATTTGGGAGGCAGAGGCAGGTAGATCTCTGTGAGTTCAAGGCAGCCTGGTCTACATAGTGAGTTTCAGGACAGATGGGGCTGCAGGGAGACCCTGTCTCAAAAAGACCAAAAAATAAGTAAATAAATAAAACCTTGTAAATGTGAGTAGAATTGTCTTTTGAAACATACAGCTTCAAAGACTGGTATATAGATTCTGTTAATATAATGAATGTGAAGACGCTGGTATAAAATAATTTGTGTGGAATGCTTTAGAAATTGCACAACCAGAAAGACATGTTCTAAAATTTATAAATGTGTGTATTGTGTTTGTCAGTGGCACATTCCTAGGTAGAACTCTGTGTATTTCTAATTTCTTTCTTGAAAATAAATGTAGTGCAATTATTTGCTAAAGTTACTTAAATGGCAGTGTAGGAGCTTATTTAATCTGACTTTTCCTTCTTTGAAAATTCAGTAATAACTTTCTGCTTTTAATTTAAAATGTTGAATTAATAGGTGAATTGAAATGTCTTTCTAATATGTGAGTAGTCTTTAATTTTTATTTAGTTCTTAAATAATTGTGTCTAATGGGCCTGTAAAATTAAAAAATGGCAATTGGGCTGGGGAGATGGCTTAATGAATAAGAGCATTTGCTACACAGGCATCAGAATCTGAGTTCAGATCCCCAGCACTCATATAAAAAGTCATATATGGCTAAACATGCCTGTAACCCCAGCACTGGGAGTGGGGGACCAGAGACAATAAGATTGCTGGGACTTGCTGGCCAAACAGCCTTGCTGAAAAAGAACAAGTTCCAGTTTTAGTGAGAGACCATTTCTTTAGGAAACAAGGCAGTGATAGGATACCTGATGCATGCGTGGGTGACACACAGACAAGATGAGAATTGTCAGAGCAATTTGTTAATTGGGATTTTCCTACTATATATACACACACACACACACACACAGTCTACTTAAGAACAAATAGCTTTGTTCAGAACAAGTAGCTTTCTTAAGTGGATTTAACTATTTTTCACTTTTTAATATTTTCTCCAAATAAGATTTCTGTAGATATTTTTATAGAGTAACTGTTTTCAACAGTTTGTACATTGAAAAACTGTTAACTTTTTCATATGTTGACAGCATATTTGCAGAAATAATTGTTAAAAGGTCAATTTTACATTTTTTGTCTTTCATATTAGTAATTTTCAAAAAACTGGTGAGAATTCCTCATGTGATTGGATTCAATTAACTAATATTCTTTTCCTATGTAAATTTCATCATATTTATGTTAATAAGTTTTGTTTTTGTCATAATTTGTCCTTCACTTCTCATATCAAAAGATACATCTTATTGGTTTAAGTTAAGTACCTTCTTACCAGGGATCACTAACCCATTGGTCAAGCTGAATGCAATGAGTTGTAGTAATAAATCTATTCACCATAACTGACTGGTTCATCAGAAAGAACATTTTTTAAGTTTTATTTGTGTGTGAGAGACAGAGAGAGAGTTGTATGTGCACAAATGTATGCCTGTGCATCTGCAGAAGCCAGAGGAGGGTGTTATGGTGTCCTGGGTCACTCTGTTTTATTCCCTTGAGACAGGGCTTCTCATTGAACCTGAAGCTGTGCTGCTATCCAGACAGCCCCAGTGATCCTCCTGTCCACTAATACGGAGATTACAAGCATGCATGGCTTTTTTTCAGACAGGGTCTCCCTATAACCCCAGTTATGTAGACCAGGCTGGCCTCTCAAAGATCCACCTGTCTCTGCCTCCTAAGTGCTGGGATTAAAGGTGTGCACCACCACACCTAGCGCATGCATGGCATTTTACATTGGTGCTGGGAATTCAAACTTAAGTCCTTATGCTGGTGCATACTGAGCCATCTCCCCAGCTGAGAGGATTTTTATGTATAGGAAGAATAGTCCATGTGAACTGATAGTGATATTAAAAGATGACTAATTGATGCCACATTTACCAAACTACACAACACAGTTTGTCATCTGCTTCTGTGTTTATTTTTGCCACTGCTAGGCATACAGCACTAACATATAAGGTCACCAATGAGAGCATCCTCACACTCAGTTTCTACGAAGATTGACACGTGTCTCAGCTTTATTACAGTGCCACCTGCTAATACTGAGTTTTCTCTATGGCCTTGATTTCCATCTGACAAGCAGATGTTTGTTCACCAACTCACCTATCTCAAAAAGTGGAAGCATTCATATTTGCAAATAGTCTGTTCCTACATTCACATTATGACTAGAGCACCTAGATTATTTGTGCCCAATTCTGTTTTCAGTCTACAAAGTTGCCACATGAAAGATGTTTGAAAGTTTCTGTGAAAGACATAGTACCACTGCAGTAGTGCTACTGTTTCTGTTCCTTCCTAGGCATCTACTCTGGCAATTTACCTACACATATTGCTTCCTGTGGCTCAACAATGTATTTGATGTATGTGTGTGTGTGTGTGTGTGTGTGTGTGTGTGTGTGGCACATTCATGGAGGTCAGAGGACAACTTGTGACAGTTGATTCTCTCCTTCTACCATGTGGGTTTAGGGGCTGAACTCAGGTTGCCAGCAAGTGCTTCGACCTGCTTTACCTTGCTGGCCTCATCAATGATTTAAAGAGAAATAAGCATGGTATGAAATAAATGAATTTATTTTAATGACCTAAGAAAGATCAACAGTTTATGATGGTCTGAAAAGATTTTTCCATATGGTCATGTGGGAAAGCAAAGGTTCTTGGGGAAAAAATACCTTCAATATAGGGCCACAGCAGTTAGACTCAACCAGTTCAACCACTTGTTCAGGAACATAATACCTAAAACTCAGGCCAGACACGGTGGCATACACTGTACTGTTAATGATTAGGAGGCTGAGGCCAGGCTGAGCTGCAAAGCAAGCCCTTGTCTCAAACAAACAATGAAACCACATCCTAATAGGCTACCCAACAAACAACTTAGCACTGATTTATAAAACAGTTATATTTGACCCAACGTAAGCTATTGGAAGTGATCTGAACATATTCAATATAGAGGCAGTTCTACTCTATAAATGCACTTTTAACTTGTGATAGTTTCACCTTACCATAGATTTATGATAACATAGCACCATAGAAACTAAAGCAATCTAACTTCATAGAGACGTGTGTAATTCTTATATAGCAGTGGAGTCAGAGGTTGGAAAGAATGGAGTTGGCTTATTAATTCTCAGTGACTAGGATGGGTCAAAACAAAACAAAGGCATTCTGTATGTCTTATAGTTGGCCAGACAATGCTTTCTGAGCCATAAAAAGGTGGAAAACTCCCGTTTTTACTAAACTGACTGGTCATTATCAGCACTTTAGTATTTATTTTTTTTTGAAACAGGGTCTCCCTGTAGCCCCATCTGTCCTAGAACTCACTATGTAGACCAGGCTGGCCTTGAACTCACAGAAATCTGCCTGCATCTGCCTCCCAAATGCTGGGATTAAAGGCATGTGCCACCACGCCCAGCTTGCACTTTAGTATTTCAAAGAGCTGGTTACATAGCTCAGTGTTTCAGCCTTCTAGGTAAAAATTGTGATTACCAAACTCAGAATTGCTTCCTCCTCCAATGGAAGGAGACACATAGCTACACTCTGCAGCAGCCAACATCCCTAAAACAAACACCTCTTTCTGGGCTAGAGAGATGCCTCAGTTGGTAAGAGTGCTTGCATAAGCATAAGGACCTGTGGTGATCCATTTTCAATAAGCTTAGGCTTACAAGTTACAAAGTTGCAGATAGGCAGGAGGTACTGTGTGGATACCTATTGGTCTAGGCCTACTGGCTATGCCCCACTCAAACCAGAAGTTTATCTTATGGAGAAATCACAGGCAGTCTGCCTACATGACCAAGACCATGATCTGGAGGGTCCTAAGTAACAGGATGTTGAGGGAGACAGAAGTCAGCAGGAAAGAATTTATTGCAGAATGCAAATGTCAAAGGAGAAGTGAAGAGTAAGGAAATAATGAAACGGCCACTTCACACCTTCAGAGCCCTCCATCTCCTCTCAGATCCACCCCGACTTACTAAAGCCCCAATACTTCATGTCCTTTATTATTTTTAAGGTCTATCAAGTCTAATTTGTGTTCCCAAAATGCTCTTGTGTGTGGGTCCATTCCTTAGAGCCCGGTCAACCTACCTAGCATTACACCCTTCAAACCGACTCTCCCTCTTCTAACAAGACTGGGGCTTCTTGCCCACCTTTCCCCTCCATGCTAGGCTTTTGTCTGGCTTGAGCTTGCTCAGGTCTTGTGCATGCGAGGTGGGTTCCTATGTGCAGCTGACCTGTTGTGTGCAGAAAACAGGTTCCTTGTATTCATCCACAACCTCTGGCTTTTATCATCTTTCTGTACCTTCTGCAGTGATCCCCTGAGCCTTAGGAGCAGAGGGTACGATATAGGTGAGCACTCCACAATCTCTTGGTCTCTGCCCTTTGACCAGTGGTGGTGGGTCTTTATCACTATCTGCTGCAAGAAGCTTCTCTGGTGAGAGTTGAGAGGTCTATGGGTATAACAATAAGTCAATAGAAGTCGATTTAATACTATGTCCATCTAGCAGGTCTTATGTTCTACCTAGTCATTGTGATTAGGAAATTGTTAAGAACTGATAAACTATAGCATCATTTTTCTGTAAATTACATGAGATTTTTAATGCTTTCCTACAAAATAGCTTTGTGTTAGATGATTTTGCTCAACTGAAATTAATGGAAATCCTATAAGCACAGGTTAAGCTAGACTATACTACACTATGGTGATATGGGAGGTGTCGTGTGACTTTCCTAGTGTGATGTAAAAGAAACACCTACTGATTCCAAATAGGGAAGCAGCCAACAGACCAAAGAAAAATCTTATCTAGACCAGCTTGACAAATAAGTGAGTTTATTGGCGTGACAAGAACATGGGTGACTCACAGGCGCAACTGAAAAGTGCCATAATTGCTTGAGCTTTTACTACATGTAATTTAGGTTATATTCAGATAGGAGAGGCAGGAGTGGTGATTGGAATCTCAGAGCAGACTCTTGGGACCCTCTCTCCTCTTCCTAAAGAGGGAAAATGTCAACAGTCCCATTACAGTTACCATAGACCTAAGTATCTGCTGTATTATTCTGCTTTCTCTGGCCACAAAGTATGGTCTCCTCTAGGTCACCATAGTCACTGAGCTTCAGGATGGCCATGGTCATGTCAGGCATGGAGGAGATCACTACACCATATTACACTTCTTCCTTTGGCCCAGCATTCTTTCCTCCACCTCTTCCACAATCATTTCTTTGCCTTGGGCGTGCATTATATGCTTATTTTCTTCCCCTTAGGGCTGAGCATTGGGCTGCTTGGCTACAGCAACAATATAGACCAAAGACATTATTGCTACAGCCACACAAACTCTAGTAAATGGGCTGGGTTCCAGCAATGATGCGGCGGCGAGTGAGTGAGCAAAGATACCACAAACACCGGTCTCTGTCCTGTGTGTCCTGTTCCAAATGGCTGAGTGTATCAGTCATAGTTGCCTCATCACTGAGTATCTAAACACAACATATCATCCCAATGAGAGCACATGTGCCACCTTTGATGGTTGTCTGTCCAAGGCCATTCTTCAGAATTACCTTCTTCATTTATGTAGCTTCCTCACTTGGCAACATAGACTAGTGTGGATATGGTTTCATTTTCTAGTAGTAGAATTAGCCCAAACTTTCACTTGGAGAAAAGCATCTAAAGCCCCCGACTGCATTGAAGAGAGGTGACATTCTCTGCAAGCCAGTCCTCTAGGAAAGTAAGCCCAAATTGAATGCAAGTTACAGTGAGTAGAGGGCAAAGTATCATAAACGCAGCCTAGTAGGAAAGACCACCCAAGCATACAGCTACCAGTACAGCTGCATGGTAGGTATGGCCATAAATGGCCCTCTCATATCCATCCAGCGCCTGCAGGCAAGAAGTGTCTTTATATCTAAGCAATGAATTTTACTTTTCTGTCCATTCAGTGTTGCAAGTACAAAAAAAACTGTGCTAAACTGAATTTGAAGAATGTGGAGAAACATTCTATTCTAGTTCCTTTCAGAAGCATTTTTGGTGCACAATGGAGTAGGGATTGGGTACACCTTATAAGTATCAGCAACGTAGTTTAGCCTCCAGGAGTTCTAGCTTTGTATATGAGCATGGGAAGACCTAAAGTGGAGATGTGATTATCAGATGTGATTATGTTTGTGTAGCATAATATGATTCATGTATTTTCATTCTAAATTTTTAAGGTTTTGATAACTTGCTTAATATCAAATTTTCCATTTTAATGATTTTAAGTGTACATATAATCTAATAGTCATTCTGCTATAAAACTATTAGTGCTATCTCTTTCCAGATGATTTTCATCTCTTCAAACAGAAACTTTATATACATTAAACAGTCACCTTCTCTGCCCATTTAGTGCAGCCCCTGGTAAGCTCTTTTCTACTTTCTTTTTTAGAGATTTATTTTATTTGTGTATGTGTGGGTTTTATTTATGTGTATATGTTGGATTTGTGCACATGCGTGCAGGTACCCACAGAGGACTGAAGAGGTTGTCAGATTCCCTGGATCTTGAGTTACAGGTGGTTGTGAGCTACCCAATGCGGGTGCTGAGACTTGAACTCCAGTGTTCTGCAAAAGCAGTAAGCATGAGCTCTTTCTCCAACCCCATCTACTGTCTCTCTCTATGGTTTTGCCCTCGGAAGTACATCTTGTAAGTGGAAGCATGTTGGCCTTCCCTCAGCCCAAACCCCGCTGCAGCCTGGAGACCATGCACACCAACCCCCTTGGTGGAAGGTCGCGGGGAGGAGAGAGACTGGTGGAGGGCGGGAGGCCTTGGGCGGGTGAATACAAGGGGAAGAAACACCCGGGGGCTGTGTCAGCGGACAGGTCGTTTATTATGGAGGAAGCAGAGGTTTATATAGGAACCCTTCAGGGGCACAAAGACGGGGTTGGGTTTCTTGCCGGCAGGCAGGTAGGGGAAGGTAGGGGGCTTCTAAGGCTACATGGCCTCTGTCCTGTCCTCTGGTCACGTGATCTACAAGGGATCCGGTTAGGATTAAAGGGTCAGAGGCTTAATAGTTTTGCTTAGGGGTTGTTGACTAAGAGACGGTGTATCTAGAATGGAGCCGGCCAGTTTCCTGCTGTCCTCACTAGGAGGTGTCTGGTCTGGTGGCAGTGCTCTACATTCCAGGCACTCCTGACTATCCCAACGGAAGCATACACTACTGGAAACATTGGCTTGAAGTTAGTGTCTGACTCTGCAGGTTTAAGGGTTCAGTCCCCAAAAGTAGGATTCATGATAGAAGAATCCAAGGTATCCACATTTCTGCCCACCATGTCTACAATATCAAATTCACTCTATCTCCTCCTCCCCTCTTGTTTGCTAATTTGCTGAAATTACTTGTAGAACTCAGGGAAATACTTGATTTGTATGACCAGCTTATGACAAAAGAGACAACCCAGGAAAAGCCACATGGAAGAGGTGCACTGAACAAGGTATTGGAAGGGGATGTGAGCACCTGGCAAGTTCCACATGGAGGTCCCAACATCCCAGTGACTCTGTGTGCTCACCAACTCAGAAGGAGAGAATCTCCTTGTTCATAGGCAAAGGACTGGATATATAACCCTGTTTCATTTAAGTCATCAGTCTTAGTATGAAGCAGAAGAATAACCTAGAATGGAGGGCAGAGGGCTGAGTCCAGTGGCTGTGAACTGAGGCCCAACTTGAACCTTATGTGGGGGGGGCAGCAAAGTTCCCACTTGGACCTCTGTGGGCAGCTGCCCTCCCTGGCATATGGCCTCCAGCTGCTCAGAACAGCTATGCAAGCACTGCCAGTGAGAAGCTACAGAGCAGCAGAAAGCAGAAGACCTACACACATGCTGTGGGAGTGAGGACCAGAGGCACAGTTCTGTACTACCACCTGTAGCAGCAAGGGATTTGGGGGAAGGGGGGACATGGTTTCACTGTTACCCTTGCTATACTCCAACTCACAGAACTTCACCACAGAAAATAATTACAGGACAAGTTGGCATGGTGTAGAGAGTTTATTAAGAAAAGTTTTTTGTTTTTTTGTTTTTTGTTTTGGTTTGGTTTTGTTTTTTTTGTTTTTGTTTTTTGTTTTTTGGGGTTTTTTTTTTTTTTTTTTTTTTTTTTTTACAGGGTCTCCCTGTAGCCCCAGCTGTCCTGGAACTGAAACTCACTATGTATTTTTTGAGGCTGAGGACCAAACCCAGGGCCTTGCATTTGCTAGGCAAGAGCTCTACCGCTGAGCTAAATCTCAAACCAAGAAAAGTTTTTAATATAGTTTTAAATACAGGTATTAGGAAGAGATAGAGGTCTGAGGAATAGGATAGTACACACCCACATGTGCCCATGGGCTTCTTAAGAGAGAGTTGCTTCAGTGTCCTGAAAGTCATATATAAGACTTAGGTGGCTTCTGAAGTAACATTGTTCAAAAGATTTGCAAAGGACTTTTTTAAACCCTCCTTTTCAGTAAATGAGACCATAGGATGGTCCCTTAGTTACACTGAAGAGAATGACAGACAGATAAACCAAAACCACAGCTCATGAAGGTTGCACAAGGGCATTGAGACGTACTTTTTACTGTAAATGAAGTTTATAGTCTTGTTTGTGAGAGTCCAGAAAATTACAGGTTTACATCCAGGAAAGGAGTAAGGCCATATTTGAAAATCATATGTGCTTAGACTTTAAGCATGGGTCATGGCTATTTTCACATTCTTTTAAAGAAAAGTTATTATTGATTCTTTGAGAATTTCAATGTATTTTGATGATAGTCTGACTTCCTCCTCCATTTCCACTACCATCTTAACTTCATACCCTCTGTTTTTTGGTTTTTGGGTTTTGGGTTTTTTTAGGCTGGGTCTCCCTATAGCCCCAGCTGGCCTGGAATTTGCTTTGTAGACCAGGCTGGCCTTGGACTCACAAGAGATCTGCCTGCCTCTGCCTCCTGAGTTCTGGGATTAAAGGTGTGCACCATGATGCCTGGCTCAGCCTCTATTATTTTTTAAAGGCCTATCAAGTCTCATTTGTATTCCCCAAAATGCTCTTGGGTGTGAGTCCATTCTCTGGCACTAGGTCATCACAAAAAAAAAAAAAAAACAAAAAAAAAAACCTGACTCGTTGATTCCCCTACAGCCTGAGCTCCTCCACTATCTCCCCCACACCCAGACTTCCTTCTAGCCTTGGCCTCAGTCCCAGACCTACTCTTCCATCTCAGATCTATGGACTAGCTTCCTAACCCAGACTAGCTTATCCTCTAACATAGTTTGTAAGACCCTCCACAGATTCTCCAAACCCCCACTTTTCCCTTGGCCTCCTGATCTGCCTGACAACAGACCCACCTGCCTATTACCATGGTAAGTCAGATCACCGACTGCATCCTGATTCCCCTGCAGCCAGAGCCACCTCCATTCTCCCCACCCTACCCCCCTTATAGTCTTGGGCCCAGGCTCATTACTGCTCTCCCACCTCAGATCTCTGTAGTCCCCTTTTAGTCCTGACCTGCCCACTGCATCCTGATCCCTTGCACTCAAACTAGGTGAATTCTACAGCTTCATTTGTTAGGCCTTCCACAGGCTGTCCCCACTCCACATCTTGCCCTTGAACCCCCTCCTGATCTGCCTGCCCACCTGCTAACCAGACTACTACCTTGCAAGAACCTGAAGCACACACCAACTACCTTTTCATACCTGAGTAAAAAGCAACCAAGCTACATCAACAATATAAATAGAAATAAACTTCAACTAAACAAAGGCAGAATAAAATTTCCTATCAGACATGCAGCCAACAAAAGAAATCCATATGCCCAAACAGCAACACAAAAACACAAATAATATGAAAAAAAAAAGCAAGAGAAAATGTCCCCAGTAAAACCAACCAGTTCTACAAAGGTTCTACAAAGGATTCACTACAATGAGAATCACCCTGAGAAACCCTACAACAGAAAACTATAGAAAATAATCATAAACATGATCAAAGAACTGTTAAAAAAAAAAAGAGAGAGAAACAACTCAAAGAGGATAGGCAGGAACTTATGACGAAAGCTCAAGAAAATACAAATACGTGGCTGAATGAAATAACAGGAACAATTCAGGACTTGAAAAGTGAATTCACAGCCAGGTGTGGTGGTGCATGCCTTTGATCCCAGCACTCAAGAGGCAGAGGCAGGTGAATCTCTGTGGATTCAAGGCCAGTCTGGTCTACATAGCAAGCTCCAAGCCAGCCTTAGGATACAGGGAGACCCTGTCTCAAAAAGACCAAAAAGAACAAAGGAAAGAAAGAAAGAGAGAAAGAAAGCAAATCCACAAAAGTGACAGAAATATTGATGAAAACCCAAGCCAAAATGAAGATGGGTGAATGAAACAACATGGAACGTCAAGACTGGACTTCAAGGTTGAAGAACTGGGCTCCTCAAGCAAAGTCTTTGTAAATATTTTAAAAACACAGGAATGTAATATGCAGGAACTGTGAGACACCATGAAAGACTAAATATGCATTATACACATAGGGAAGGAGAAGAGTCTCAGGCCAATGGCATTGATCAGATCATCAACAGAATAATAGAAGGAAACACCCCTGAATTAAGGAAAGACATACCAATACAGAGTCAAGAAGCACAGAGCACTAATTAGACAACCAAAACAGAAACTCCCCATGGCATATCACAGTAAAGTCACTAAATGAACAGAACAGAGAAGGTACTGAAACTGCTAGAGAAAACCAAGTTACATATAAGGGAAAACCCATCAGAGTTCCAGCTCACTTGTCAATGCAAACTATGAAAGCCAGAAGAGCCTGGGCCAAAGTATTCCCAATTCTAAATGATCATGAATGCCAAGCCAGAATGCTTTACCCAGCAACACTATAGTCAAAGGGTAATGAAAGATTTCCCATGACATGAATAGGCTGAAATAATTCATGTCTACCAAACCAGCCCTACGAAGACTACTCAAAGCAATACAAAGGACAGAAGATAGAAATAACTATATCCAAGAGGTTACAGAAAGAAAACAATGGAACATATAATTATGGAAACACAAAATAGGACCAAGCACACAAACAAATTAAAATGACAGCAACCAGTACACATCTTTCAGTAATAACACTAAATATCAAATGCTTAAATTCCCCCATTCAAAAGACACAGGCTAGTGGAATAGATTAAGAAACAAAATCCATCTTTTTGTTGTCTTCAAGAACTGCATCTTACCTTCAAGGATAGGCAGTACCTAACGGTGAAAGGATGGGAAAAAAATATTCCAAGCAAATGGCACTAAGAAGCAAGCAGGGGTTTTAATTATAATCTGACAAATAGATCTTCAATCAAAACTAATCAGAAGAGATAAAGAGGATCAATTCATTGTAATCAAAGAAACAGTTGCCCAAGAAGATATTACAATCATGAACATATATGCACCAAACTCTGGTGCACCCATGTTCATAAAAACAGTACTTCAGGACTATAAAACACAGATTAAGCCCAACTCAATAATAGTAGATGACTTCAATACCCCATTATCTCCAATAGACAGGTCAACTAGATAAAGAAAAAACAGAGAGACATCTGAATTAAGTGACATCTTACATCAAATGGACCTAACGGACATCTACAGAATATTCCACCCAAGCATCAAAGAATACACTTTCTACTCAGCAGTCCATGCAAGTTTCTCTAAAATTGACCAAATATTGGAGCACAAAAGAAACCTCAATAAGTAACAAAGAAAGTTGAAATAATTCCATGCATTCTATCAGACCACAGTGCAATAAAGCTTATAATCAACAGCAAAAGAAACTGTAGTAACTACATGAACTCATGGAGATTAAGCAGCACATTCCTGAATGATGAACGGGTCAAAGAAGAAATTAAAAAAGATGAAAGAACTGCATTCCTGGAACTAAATGAAAATGAGATTACAACACAAAATCTCTGGGACATTTTAAAAGCAGTCTTAAGAGGGAATTTTATAGCTCTAAGTGCCTACACTGAAAAAATCAGAAAGAGCACATATAAATGACTTAACAGTACAACTCAATAGTCTGGAAAGGCAAGATTAAACCAAACCCAAAACTACTAGGTGAAAATAACAAAAATCAGAGAAGAAATTAATAAAATAGAAACATTGGACAAAATACAAAGAATCAATAAATCTAAGAACTGGTTCTTGGAAAAGCTAAACAAGATAGACCCTTAGCCCAGTTAACCAAAAGAAAGAAACAGTAAATTCTAATTAACAAAATCATAGATGAAAGGGGAAACATCACAACAGACACAAAAAATCCAGAACATTATAAGAGAATACTTTTAAAACCTATACTCTCTTAAATTTCAAAATCTAAAAGAAATTGATAAATTTCTAAATTCATGGAAACCACCAAAGTTAAATCAAGAAGAGATCAACAGCTTAAACAGACCCATAACAGAAAAAGAAATTGAAACAGTAATACTATCAGACATTCAAAGAAGATTTACAACCAATACTTCTAAAATTTTTCAAAAAGATAAAAAGAGATTGGAGAACTCCCAAACTCTTTCTATAAAGCCAATATCACTCTAATACAAAAACCAGGTAACAATACAACTAAATAAATAAATAAAAACTATAGGCCCATATCCTTAATGAACAAAGATGCAAAGATTCTCAACAAAATACAAACCGCACATAGACAAACATCAAAAAGATCATCCACCATTGTGAAGGTCTGAGCTCTGATCTGAAGTCAACTCAGAGCTGGAACGGGAGGCCTCAGTTCCCTGGGAACTTGGATGTTCTTTTGCAGTGATTCCTATCATAAGACTGACTGTTCCTTGAACCCTATTAAATGTACATAAGGAAGCTTGTATAACAAAGTTGTCTAGCTAATAAAGTTATAAGTAAAGAACAGAATGTTTAATAAGCACAGAAGGACAGATACGATTCCAAAAAAGGCTGAGCCCTGGGAACACGAAGTTACTACAAATATCATGAAGGTACTGTAAACATCATGATGAGATAATTTGGCTTGAGAAGAACATTTTCTCTTCCTCTTGTTGTACTATAAATAAGGTTGATTCTTAGAATAAAGTGTGCATTCGTTCACATTCTGCATCCCCTGTGACCTGATTTCTCCTGCACCTATACCTCGGAGTCCCCAAGCCCACCAGGCTTGAATTGTGGTCACTGAACCATGACACACCATAATCAAGTCAGCTTTATTCCAGAGATGCAGAGATGGTTCAATAAATGTAATAAATCATATAAGTGAACTTAAAGATAAAAACCAAATGGTCACTTCAACAGATTCAGAAAAGGCTTTTTGACAAAATTCAACATGAATTCATGTTAAAGGTTCTAGAGGGAATGGACTGGAAGGTATACACATCAACATAATCAAAGATATACAACAAGCACACAGTCAACATTATTATAAATGGGGAAAAACTGGAAGCATTCCCATTGAAATCAGGAACCAGACAAGGTTTTCCACAATCTCTACTCTTTGTCAAGATAGTGTTGGAAACCCTTGCTAGAGAAATAAGACAAGAGAAGGAACTGAAAGGAGTAATCATTGGAAAAGAAGACGTCAAAGTATCATTATTTGCAGACAATATATATAAGAGATCCCAAAAATTCCACCAGAAAACTGTTAGATGATTAATACTTTCAGTAAAGTCGCAGGTTACAAAATCAACTTACAAAAATCAGTAGCCTTTCTATATACCGATAACAAGCAATCAGAAAAAGCATTTAAGGAAACACTCCCACTCACAATAATGTCAAAAAAATAAAATATTTAGGGATAAACCTAAGGACATTAGAGATATCCACAATGAAATTTTTAATCTTTAAAGAAAGAGATCGAGGAAGACACCAGGAGAATGGAGGACCTACCATGCTCATAGATTGGTAGAATTAATATTGTAAAAATGACCATCTTAACAAAAACAATCTATAGGTTCAATGCAATACCAATCAAAATCCCCATGACATTCTTCATAGAGCTAGGAAAAACCATCCTAAAATATATATGGAATCACAAAAGGCCCCAGATAGCCAAAGCAATCTTGATCAAAAAGAACAATGCCAGGGGGAACACCATACCAGATTTCAAACCATATTACAGAACTAAGTCATGAAAACAATGGTACTGGCACAAAAACAGACGTGTAGATCAATGGAATGCAGTAGAAGACCCAAACATGAGTACATGCAATTTCAGCCACCTATTATTTGACAAAGGTTCCAAGAACACACAATGGAGAAAAGATAGCATCTGCAACAAATGGTGCTAGCAAAACTGGATCTTTCACCCTGTACAAAGGTCAATTCTAAATAGATCAAAGACCTCAATATAAGACCTGAATCTGCTGGAAGGAAACATTGGCAGTACCCAATAATATATAGGTATAAGAAAAGGACTTTCTAAATCGAACATCAGTTGCTCAGGCATTAAGGTCCACAATCAATAGATGGGAGCTCATTAAGATACAAGCTTCTGTAAAGCAAAAGAAACAACTAAGGAAGTGAAGAGGAAACCCACTGAGTGGGAGAAAATCTTCACTTGCTATACAGCCAACAAAGGATTAATATCCAAAACATACAAAGAACTCTAAAAACAATTTTTAAAAAAAGACCCAATAAAAAGATGGGCTAAGGAGTTGAACAGAAAGTTCTCAAAGGGAGGAAGAAAAATAAGTAAGAAACACCTTTAAAGGTCTTCAACATCCTCAGTAATTAGAGAAATACAGATAAAAACCACTTTCATATTTCATCTTACCCGAGTCAGACTGGCTAAGATCAAGAGGAAAAAATGACACCACGCTGGTGAGGATGTGGAGAAAAGGGAATGCTCATTTACTGTTAATGGAATGCAAAATTGTGCAACCACTATGGAAAGCAGTGTGGAGAACTCTTTAAAAAACTAAAAATGAGCTACCCTGCACTACTATCCTCAGGCCTCTTGGGTACAACCCAGCTACTCAATCCACTCCCTGGGAAATCTTGGGGCTTCTTCCCTCCCCATCTGCCTTTGCATCCCTGCATGGCGCGGCTACGGCGAGGGTCTCAGGTCAGTGCCACCCAAGTTCCTAAGGCCAAAAGCATTCTTAGAAGATTCCAGACCTAAGGAGAAAGCCTGAAAACTTCTGATCCACATTGGAGTTGGGCCACCGCGGAACTCCTGAAGACAAAAACAATCC
>NW_008339288.1:120158-124156 GCF_000622305.1 Nannospalax galili
AAGAATCCAAGTGCAACCGATTAGAACTAATAATAATCAGATGCATACAGATTAGAGATGCATGCGCCAACATCTCAGTGTTAGTAGCAAAAACAATGAGTCTTTCTGCAAGGAACAATATATTCTAAAATGAAATGGAGATCTTTTTTAAAGTTTAAAGCCTCATTCAATTTTATGTCTTATAAGGTTTATACCGAGTACAATAATGTATAACTGTATTAGTTCAAATGTGAACCTAAAAATTTAGAGCCAATATTGAAAGAGAAGCGTCTTTGCTTTGGTTTTGAATATGTTAATGCTGTAATGAAAGGCTTCTGATCATGCGGTTATTAAATAATTTTTTTAAAAAAACTAAAAATGAAACTACCATATGATCAGGTTATACCACTCTTTGACATATACTCAAAGGACTCATTCTACTGTAGATATACCCATGCATCCATGTTTGTTGCTGCTCTTTTTACAATAGCTAAGAAATGGAAACAACCTAAATGTCTATCAACTGACGAATGGATAATGAAAATGCGGTACATTTAAACAAGGGATTTCTACTCAGTGGTAAGAAAAGGTGAAATTATTAAATTTTCAGGTAAATGGATGGAACTAGACACTTATATTACGTGAAATAACACAGACTCAGAAAAGCAAACAAGGCGTGTTCTCCCTCATTTGCAGATCATAGGCCAAATCCCTTTATATTAGTATATGACCTGAAGTAATAGCAGGAGCCAGGAAAATGGAAAGGAAGTACCAAGGGAAAGGGAAAGAGAGCGTGAAAGAGGAGGCTAGTAGGAAATAGGTGTTATCAGGGGGAAAACAGGGGCAAACTAGGGGCAAACGGGAAAACTAGGAAGGGCAAAGGACAGGACATACAAGGAACTGTGGTGGTAAACAGGGAAAGGAAACTCAACAGAGGGGGATAATAAGAGACAGGTACTATCAAGGCTCAAACTGGGGAGGAGGAGGAGGAGGAGGAGGAGGAGGAGAGTTAGATGGAGGGGGGAGTAAATCAAACATAAGTGGTATAAAAAGCCAGAAGGAAATGTATTCACCCCGACCCCCCTGAAAAATGCACATGCAATATCTGAACATAAGTGCATGTGTGTGCCTGAAGTTCATATAAAAAGGAGCACAGTGCCAGACAGGAGAAACATCCCTTTGAGTTGTTGGTCATGGTGGTCCAAGAGGGGCCCAAAATAACACAGAATGTTGCTACAGTCCTTGATTACCTCCCAGAATTTGGAGAAAAGACCCAATTGCTGAAGGCAGGACATATTTCAGATACAGGACTTGGAGCAAGGGAGCTGGAACCAACCTGGAAGTCTTCTCTCTGAAGACTAGCTCTCACAGTTCTACAGGATATTATGCAAGCTGTTAAGGGATAAAATCAACAGCCCAACCTAGATCTAAAACCTACTACGGCACAGCAAACTATATTGGTGCAGTAGGGGCATTTCTATCTGGGGGTAATCAGTAGCTATCTAATTGGACTTAAAGCCCTCCAAGTGGGAGGGAACTCTGGGATGGTGCTCTAAATATAGCCAAATACACGTGGCTGGAGAGGTCATGGGTCCTAGACAAAACTCTAGCTCTGTCATATCTCTAGACAAATGAAATGTCTTACTGCATGCTAATTATGGATCCTTCTATTTTC
This sequence comes from Nannospalax galili, assembly GCF_000622305.1. Lineage (NCBI taxonomy): Eukaryota > Metazoa > Chordata > Mammalia > Rodentia > Spalacidae > Nannospalax > Nannospalax galili. The sequence continues at coordinate 121,813 of NW_008339288.1, forward strand.
AGACACGTATACTGTACACCACTCATTGAAGAAGCTTCTTTTTGCAACAGACCGAGGCTACTACAGAGTTCCATAACTGGTCACACAGAGAATATATATCTGAGAGATGCCCAGCCCTAAGTGACACGTCTACAGTGGGACCTCTACACCTAAGACTCATGGAACACAGCAGGATAGGGGAGAGAAACACTAATGCAATCCTCTCACCAGCGAAGCTTCCTCATGCAACAGAGTGCAGTGCACACAGATGGCCACAACTGGCTAAGAGACTGCAGAGTGTGTGTCCCTGAACAGGACTCATATCAAACCTCAATGGTGAAAGAGGAAGTAGAAAGATTATAAGGCCACTGGGAACTCACTCCTATGAAATTGCGGCAATGGTGACAGTATGCACAAGAACCATGCTGACTCAATCAGACAAAAACCCAGCACAGAAAGAGGGGAACTGGGTATCTGGCCCAAACCCTAGCCTAGGAGCTATTGCTAACTGATTACTGGTAGGTGAGGGAGAGTAGATCTTTAAGGGAGAGACTCTAGATAGACTAGACTCCAGTGAATGAACTTGCACTGAAGGACATCTGGGTGCAAATGCTTGACTGGAAAGGATTGAACATATATGACAGAATTCATGAAATCCTGTGGGAGGGGTATGGGAGGGCATAGATGAGGGACAAGTTCTAAATTTGATCAAGATCTGTTATCTGAAATGCACAAAAATTCAATAAAATTTTTTAAAGAAACTTAACTCTCCCTTTCCAAGGAGCTATCAATTGCCAATATTTCCTCATTTAGGGCTGGAGCTTCTTGCCCATCTCCCCCATCCATTCCAGGATTTTGTTTGGCTTGGGCTTGTGCAGGTCTTTGCATGCTGTTACAAGCACTATGGGTTCATATGTGCAACTGCTTTGTGGTGTCCAGACAACACGATTTCCTTGTATTCATCCACAATCTCTGACTCTTACAGTCTTTCCGTCCCTTCTCTCACAGTGATTCCCTGAGCTTTGGGAATAGAGGGTATAAGTGTCTCATTTAAGACTGAGCACTCCATAGTATTATTCTCTGCCTGTTGACCAGCTGTGGATACTATAAACGTTGTGTGAGTTTCGGTTGGTGAAGTAATGTATTCTTGGTGGTAACATAATGTATCCTTGGTTACTTTCTGTTTAGTGATATATCCTTGGTTATTCCTTGGTTACTCCAAATCTGCTTTCTATATAAGCTTGCTTAAGTTTACAGTAAACATGCACTGGTACACAAGCCTCTGCATCCCCTGCGCTTTGATTTCTATCTGTCAGGATCCCCAAGCCTTTCAGGCTTGGACTGTGGTCACTGCACTGTGACATATATGTGTGCATGTATGTGCATATGCATCTGTGGTGTGCATGTATGTCATATATGTTTGTCCATGTGTATGGCATATGTGCATGTTCATGCCTGTGCATGCACACGCATGTGTTCATGTGTTGTGTGGATGTATATGTGGCTGTGTATGCATGTGTATGTTTTTGCATGCATGTGTGCCTGTGTGTGCCTCTATGTGTGTGTCTGGGTGAGAGGTCTATATATAGGCACATGTGAGTGTGTGTTGTGTATAAGAAATGCATAGGTGGTACAGATTACATGTAGATTACATGGGCCCTGGTTTAGAGGTCCACATTCAAGCAGCTGGCCAACAAACAGCAGCAGGCAAATGTAGTCTGATGGGTTCTTGCCCTCGACATTTTTTACATCTAGGAAGACCTTGTTTCTTCCTAATTAGCGTCTTGTTTTTTGACCAGCTCTAGGTTTTTCCATTTCATCAGCAGTTTGTACGGTGACAGCCACCTAGCCAACATGCTCACAAGGTCTAATGTTCCATGGGGAAGGAAGGGGAGTGAGGCAGTGGGGGAGAACGAATAAGAACAAAGTAGAATGAGATCTTGAGTGGAACCGGCACGATGGAACCCATTCATTACTTTGGATGCTAACTTTAAAAATTAATAAAAGATGGTGTATTAGCTAAAACACCATGAGCAAAGCAACTTATAAAAGGAGGCGTTTACTGGGCTTAATGTTCCAAAGGTATAAGAGTCCATCATAGTAGGGGAAGCATGCTATGAGGCAGTGGGATCAGAAAGCAGAGAGCTCATATCTTAGTTTTTTGAAGCAACCAAGGAAGTGAACAGAAAATGCACAGAATGGGAGAAAATCTTCACCAGGAACACATCCAACAGAGGTTTAATAACCAGCATATATAATGAAATCAAAACAGAGAACCAAGACAAAAAGCAACCCAATTAAAAGATGGGCTAAGGAGCTGAACAGAGAGTTCTCAAAAGAAAAAGTAAAGATGGCTATGAAACAT
>NW_008339288.1:124266-124856 GCF_000622305.1 Nannospalax galili
AAAGAACAAATGATACAAAATGCTGGTGAGGACGTGGGGAAAGGGAAACACTCATCCACTGCTGGTGGGATTATAAACTCTTGAAAACCAAACATAGAGAACCCTTAAAAAACTACACATGACTCTACCACATGACCCGGTTATACCATTCCTTGGCATATACCCAAAAAACTCATCCTATTGCAGAGACACTTGTACATCCATGTTTGTTGCTGCTCTTTTCACAATCGCTAAGAGATGGAAGCAACCTAAGTGTCCCTCAATTGACAAGCAGATAATGAAAATGTGGTTCATTTATATGGTGGGGTTTTATTCAGCAATAAAGAAAGATGAAATCATGAAATTTTCAGGTAAATGGATGGAACTAGAAACTGTTATACTAAGTGAAGTAACACAGACTCAGGAAAAAAATCGACATATGTTCTCCCTCATACGTGGATCCTAGAATCAGACTCTGATAAGTGAGTATGTAACCAGACATAACTATAGGAACCAGGAAAATGGAAAGGAAACAGGGAGGTTAAGGAAAAGAAAGAACGTGAAAGAGAACAGTAGGAAACAGGCCTTAATAAGGGAGATATGGACAAAAA
>NW_008339288.1:124966-126425 GCF_000622305.1 Nannospalax galili
AAAAAATGGGGGCACCTTAAATGGGGATACCATGGTGGAAGGGTTAGACAATGTGAGAGATAAATAATGCCTAGGTAGTTTTAAAAACCAGAGGGAACCATATTAGTCCAACAACCTAATGACAAATTATACATACCAGATCAAGAAATATATGCTAGGTAAGGTTTATCTGAGAACAATTGGTCTTTGCCCAAGATTTATCTACATGACACATGGTAATTAAATGTACCAGACTGGTCGAACTAACCTTCTTGGATGTTTAACAGACATACTTTGAGGCCTCTAATAATTTGGTAAGAGGGACATAAAGGACCGTTTTTGCTCCTTGACCTCCTAGGTCAACTGACTAGTTCCAGGGGACTATGAACATCTCTCAAATTGTCCTGTAATAGTGGTGGGTCACCTATCCTCTTGATCAAGGAAGACGAGGAGACCCCACCAGATGGACTTGAACCAGTGTCCAGTCTACAAAGAGGAGGATCAACACAGATGAATCATTTCCTCCATGCTTCCAAGCGAAGCCAGCCATGGTCAAGCAGGACCTTTGAGTTATCTTCACATAAGCGGAACTGGTAAAAGAAAGGAGCCAGGGGCTCCTCCCAAGCCCATGTGACCCCTGAGGAACAGATCCTCAAATGACCTTAAGAGTAAGGGTTCTAGTCGGGGGAGGGAGGCTATGGGAGGGTGCCATCTGGGAAGTGGGTGTACAATTGAATAAGATGGTTTGGGATGTTCTGTGCGATACACACACACACACACAAAATCAACAAATTTTTAAAGGATGTATTATGTTTGAGGAGGAGGCATGGAGGTTTGCGTCATGCTGATTGGTAGAGGTGGTGGACAATACCGTTGAGGTCTGCCCGATGACTTTGTATACATACACAGGTGCCAAGGATCCAAGTGCAACCGATTATGACTGGTAATAGTCAGATACATACAGATTGGAGATGCAAGCGCCAACATCTCAGTGTTGGTAGCAAAAACAATGAGTCTTTCTGCAAGGAAAAATATATTCTAAAATGAAATGGAGATCTTTTTTAAAAGTTAAAAACTCATCCAATTTTATGTCTTACAGGGCTTATACTGAGTTCAATAATATATAACTATATTAATTCAACTGTGAACCTAGAAACTTGCAGCCACTTGTGAAAGAGATGTACTCTTGCTCTGGAGTGTGTTACTGAATATGTTAAAGTTGTATTTAACAGCTTCTAATCATGTAGTTATTAAAAAATTTTAAATTTATAATGATAAAAAATAATTCTTCAAAACATAAAAATTTGCTCCTTAATAATTAGTAGATGTGAAAAGCATTATCATTGAAATCTACCTGGTGACTTTATATCCATGCTCAGATGCCAAGGAGCTCAGAAAGTAACCAACTGTAACTAGTAATAATCAGATATATAGAGATTGGAAACTCATATGAATCTTAGTGTTAATTGTATTAAAAATG
>NW_008339288.1:126517-178032 GCF_000622305.1 Nannospalax galili
CTATGAGTACAACATTGTATAACTGTAATAATTCAACTGTAAACCTGAAAAATGTACAGCCAATTTTGCAAGAGATGCATCCTAGCTCAGAAAATTGTTATTGAATGTCAATGCTGATGTAGTAAAATGCTTCTTCTAAGTATGTGGTTACTGAATAAATAATTTTTTTAAAAAAAGGAATAAATTCTATGGAAAACTTTCAAAAAAAACTTAAAGCACTGTATTAAACAGGAAAGGAAAGAGTGGGCATCCTTTTCTTTTTCCTGGTTTTAGTGGAAATGCTTTGAGGTTTTCTCCACTTTTGCAGAAGCAAGCCAAACATAAGCTACAGGAGCATAAATCTGCAGTTAGCAGGTGCAACCCACAACATGCTGACCTATTCCCAAGATAACTGGGGTCCTGCTGACATGTGTTCCCATACCCTGGGCCAACTGCCTGATAATATCAGAGACTGGAGTCAGCCTAAACTTTAACATGGCGTAGCTGCGTAGCTATGGTCAAGAAGGTGCCATATCACAATGGAATACTTTGAGGATTATTCATAGCAGTTCTTCTTTGAAGTTGTAGTAGAATTCTGTGCTGTATCCAACTGGTCCTAGGATTTTTTTCAGTTAGGAGATCTTTTTCTTCAGACAGGGCCCCAGCCATCCTGGAACTCACTATTTAGAGCAGACTGCTCTTGATCTCACAAAGATCTGCCTGCCTCTGCCTCCTGAGTGCTGGGATTAAAGCATGCACCACCATGCCCAGTCAGTTAGGAGATTTTTAATTACTGATTCTATCTCATTGGTTGCTACCAGTCTATGTAAATTGTTTACTTCATCTTGGTTTAATTTTGGAAGGTCATACAATTCTAGCAAATTGTCCATTTCCTTTAGATTTTTCTATTTTAACATTCTCATTTAGAGTATTTCTATATAAAAGGAATATTGTCTCTATGTAGCCAATCTTCCTAGCAAATTTTGTTAATTATGCTGGAATTCTTGACTCTCAGCCACAGGTCCCTTCAGCTCTCTCTTTGGGACAGAGGGTTAAGAAACAATCTGTGCTGTGACTTGACAGCTCTCAATGTATGGTCCCTGGCTCCTCCATGCTCCTGGTCAGGTAGACGGCTGAACTAAATCATGTGATGTGAAACTTCCTGCTACTGAAAGGTTCTAAAAAGTAAGACTTTTCTTTTGTTCTGGGATTGGTTTGAGACTCGTCAAGGAGAGGGCTTGGGGATTTGCTCTGGAGCTGAAGGAAGCTCTCTGAAGTGGCTCCTCTGGGCTCCCTCAGCCCCCATAACCTCTCATGGTGGCTGTCTCTCTGTCACTCTCCCTATCTCTCTCTCTTATTCTTGCTCTTACTCAAGCTCCTCTCCAGGCTTTACAGAGAAGCTTCTCCTTCCTTTTAAGGCCCCATTATGTTTAGATATCTCCATATATTGTATTGTTTCTGTCTAATGCTTTCCCTCCCAACTCGAGGCCATGGCCTTGAGGCCCTTTCATTATAATAAACTCTATATTCCTGAAGGGAATTTGTGTGTCAACTTTCTTTTGCAAACCAATTGCTGCAGGTTTTTACCTCTTTTTTTTTTTTAACAATTGGAATGTGTCATTTTTTAAGTGTTTTTATTAGCATATATTAATTAATTATATAATTAATTATTATATGATGGGTTTCATTGTGACATTTTCAGACATGTATATGATATGTTTCATTCCTGTCAATACACACACTCTTACCCGCTCTTGTTCTGCCCCTATTCCCATTAATCCCCTTTCTCTTTTTTGTCTTTGTATTTGTGTGTTCCGGTGGGTTACATTAGGGTTGTTAACAAGGTGGGGAGAGAGGGTTCAGGAGCTGGAAGATTTCATTTTATCTTCACACAGAGCTGGTTAATGGGCCTGAGGAGATTCTGTCCCCGGGAGTTAGGGGCGGGATCTGTGCTCACAGGCCAATAAGGGCCAAGGCGTCCAATCAGGAACCACGGCCACGTCCCTCGTCCACCATCTTCCTTTCTGGTGGTACCATAGTTGCGACGCTGTCCGGCCAACTGAGATGTCTGTTCAGCATCTGTGAACTGTGGACCACTACCCAAAGCAGTCCTGAGTGCTCCAGCTACAGCCATGGTAAGTGTGGATGCGGGTGCCAACCGTCCAATCAGGAGCGCGGCGGGGACAGCGGAAGTTCCTCACCCGCCATCTTTCTTCCTGGCACCGCCGTTGCCGTGGTACTGGCCTGTCACCTGAGAGGAATCGGGTAGTTGAAAGAGTTCTGAGCACCTCGGCCTTGGTGACCTTGTGACCGCGGAGCCCGGAGTGCCTTGAGGTCGCAGGAACCCCGGGCGCAGACGTGGCGAGCGTCCGCGCGGGTGTGCCAGGTGGGCGGGCGGGGCTGCCCGCGAGACCCTCGGTCCCCGGCGTCCTCACCCGCCCGAGCCTCTGCTGAGCTGCGCCCCGGGTTCCCTGACTGCGGCGGCGGAGCGTCCAGGTGTCACCCAGCAATGGGGACCAAAGCCGGGCTCCACTCTGACCCCTGCAGCATCCCATGCTCTTAGGGATCTCGGGCGAAACCGGGATTCGTGTCTTCACCACAGAAAAGAATTTCCAGACATTTCAGTTTCAATATGAAAGTGTTGGAGGTTTAATAGGAAATATTTCTTGTGTTTGCAAGTTTACACCCCAGCTCGCGCGGAGGCCAGAGGAGGATGTCATGTGTCCTGCATTTTCCCCATGAGACAGTCTCGCCACTGAACCTGAAGCAAGGCAGGCAGCCAGCAAGCCCAGCCATGCCGTCCCTGTTCCCACAGCGCTGGGCTTAGGGGCTCCTGCACCACCATGTCTGGCTTTTACACGAGTACCTCGGATTTGAACTCCGGCCCTCACCGTTGCTCAGTGAGCCCCCTTACCGGTCTCTCCAGCCTGGCGACAGGTTTAACATAGACCTTAAGCACATGGGGGTGATAGGAAGATGCTCATGGAAAGAATAAGATATAACCAAGTGTGGATGTGGGTTTCTCAAGGGAGAGTCACAAGTAAATGGTTTACAGTGGTCTTTATAGGTCTTTATTGGCGCTCAAATAACATCTCTGGAGGTTGCTCTCTCTCTCTCTCTCTCTCTCTCTCTCTCTCTCTCTCACACACACACACACACACACACACACACACAGTGGGCTAACAACCATCCATAACTCCATTTCCAGGCGATCAGACACCACCTTCTGGCCTCTGCAGGCATTGCATGACATGGATGCACTTACATACATGCAGACAAACCACATATACATAAAATACATGAAATTTTTAAAATTTTAGAGAAGAAATAATATCAGTGACAGAAAATTATCTTTTCAAGCCCTACATCTTTACTTTTTATAGCCAAATTCAAAATGCACCATGAAAAAGAATGCTGACAAAGAATGTTATCTGCTGCTGGTGATTGTGTGAATTAATTCAGTCATTGTGAAAATCAGTTTGGAGTTTCCTCAAAACATTAAAAATGGGGGACTGGAGAGATGGCTCAGCAATTAAGAGCACTGACTGTTCTTGTGGAGGACTGGGGTTCAATTCCCAGCACCCACATGGCAGCTAACAACCATCAGTAACTGCAGTTCCAGGGAAATCCGATGCCTTCTTCTGCCTCGTTGGGCATTACACAACACGGTGTGCACTTACCTACATGCTGGCAGTACACTAATACACATAAAAATTTGTAAAGTAAATTTTTAAAATATTTTATTTATTATTATTTTATGTGTGTGACTGTTATGCCTGCATGTAGGTAAGTGCACCCATGTCATGCAATGCCCACGGAGGACAGAAGAGGGCATTTGTTATGGACAGTTGTTAGCTGCCATGTGGGTGCTTTGAACCTAGGTCTTCTGCAAGAATAGTCAGTGTTCTTAACCACTGAGCCATCTCTCTAGCCCCAAAAGTAAATTTTTTAAAGAAAAAAATTAAAAATGGAATTACCATATGATCCACTACTCTCCTGGGCATATACCCTTAGAACTGCATAACCTCCCATAGAGATATTTGCACATCCATATTTATTGCTGCTCCATTTACAGTAGCAAGGAATGGAACCAACCTAGATGCTCATCCACAGATGGATAATGAAAATGTAGTACAGAGACAAAATGGAATATCTTTCAAACATAAGGAAAAATGAAATAATTAAATTTTCAGGAAAACAGACGGCCTTAGAATGTATAATATTAAGTGAGGGCACCCAAACTCAGAAAAAAAATAAATAGCTGCATGTTCTCCCTCACGTGTGGATCCCAGCCTATAATGCATACTATTTTATACATATACAGCTGTGTGTTAGCATAAAATTTATAAAAGAGACCAATAAAGACTCCGATGGGGAAGAGGGAGAGGCAGGCGGAGGACACCGGTCGCGGTCGAAGAGAAAAAGCTAATGGCTTTTCTGCTTTCAACTCTGTCATAGTTTCTTTTTTCTTTTCGGGGTAAGTCCATAAAAAATGTAACTGATAGTGAAAGTGTAAAACCCTAAGCAAAACTGCATGACTCAGGGTGGCCACTCTAGCTGTGTAGAAGTTCACTGAGATGCATGGAGTCTGGGACCAGGCCAGTGTTTGAGAGGCTTAATTAATCACACATAACATAACTGTGTGATATTTTGTGAGTTCATTACAATAAATGGTTTTTTTTAAATGACCATAGCCAAAACTAAATAAAGGTAGGCTTTTTCTTACAGGAAATAAATGGTAAAAGGAATATAAAACAATGCAATCATTTAAAGGAACAACTGTTGGCTCTGCCAAGAACTCATTTAAATAATCCCTTTTGCTTCTGAAAACATGTGGCATTTAGTTTTCCACTACTTCAAAGAATTTAGACTTCTAAAATAAACAATAAAATCACTTTAGTTAATAATATCTAGTTATTATTACAAAGTGCTTCTTATGTCCTTGACTGGTTGCATTCTAGGATTTGAGGAGAGTATCTTTTTTTAGTATTTTGTTATTATTTTTATCTTATGTCTATACGTGTTTTGCACCCATGTGATGCAATGCCTGCAGAGGCCATAGGAAGGTATCAGATCCCCTGAAACTGGAGTTATGGACAGTTATTAGCCACCATGTGGGTGCTGGGAACAAAACCCGGGTCCTCTAGGAGAGTATCTTTGATTCTTTCTCCTAAGCCTTTCTCAGGCAACACCCAAACTTATGCTAATTAGGTGAGTCAGGTGCCATGCCTCTGTCCCTTTAGGATGAATACCAGTGATTAGAGCAAACAGGCTTTGGACTACATCTGCAGTGGAGACAGTGTGGTGGGGCTGGGCACTGCAGTTGTCAGAGCTGTGCTAAGTCTGGAGATTTTAAGAATTGAGTTGTGGGACTATCTCTTGATTTTGGAGGACTGATTTTTCAGAAGGCACCACCCATTTGACTAGTCAGAAATGATGACAGAAAAAGGCACTGGCTTTCCAAACTTTAAACTGACTCTAGGGAAGTGTTTGGTTTTTAGTTTGGGGCAGGATGTGAGGAGGTGGTGGGGGGGGTGTTAAGATTGTTTTATATGTATGAGTGTTTTGCCCTACATATATGTATATGCACCATATGCATGCCTGTTGCCCTCAGAGGCCAGAAAATGGAGTCAGATGCCCTAGGACTGAAGTTACAGGTAGTTGTGAGTTGCCATGTGGGTGCTGGGAACCTAACCTGGGTCTTCTGCAAGAGCAACAAGTGCTTTAACTACTGAGTCATCTCTCCAGATCCAAGTGTTTTTTGTTTGTTTGTTCATCTGTTTGGTTTTTGAGACAGGGTCTCACTATGAAGCCTGCCTACAAAGAACTCATCACATAGACCACACTGGTCTAAAACTCACAGACATCCACCTGCCTCTGCCTCCCAAGTGTTGGGGTTAAAGGTGAAAGCCACCATGCCCAGGTCAAATGCAAGTGTTTTTGTTAAAATGTTTGTAAGTCATAGTTATTTTTCCTCTTGATTCAACCTTTCTGCCTCCTGTAATAGGCATCCCAGGAACCCAAACATCATGTGCATTCCTACTCAGATATACAATCCAGCTGCCCCTTCCAAACTGATTCTGATTACTGACAGAATACACTCAAAGCTGTCCCAAGGGATGGGAAGCTGTAATTCCACTCTCAGGAAAAGTGGATGCTGGGGATGCCACCAAAGAGGTGGACACTGTGCACTGTGTCCAGTGTGATGTGCATACCTGTTCACTGTGCACTGTGTCCAGTGTGATGTGCATACCTGTTCACTGTGCACTGTGTCCAGTGTGATGTGCATACCTGTTCACTGTGCAGGTTCTGCCCTCCATGGGTAGGAGAATGTTGAAAGATGAGTCTCACATGATGATGCCAGATGTCCATACTCCCGTTAATAGTAAACAGGATAAAAATGATTCCAGCCAAGCCATGGTGGCACACACCTTTAACCCCAGCACTCAAGGGAGCAGAGGCAGGCGGATCTCTGTGAGTTCGAGGCCAGACTGGTCTACATAGAGAGTTCCAGGCCAGCTGGGGCTACAGGGAGACCCTGTCTTAAAAAGACAAAAAAAAAAAAAAAAGGCATTCCAGTGACAACTGAAGTAAAGATGAAATTGAGGGCAGTGACCCCCAGTAGGCAGGAGTCCTGGTCCAGGTTGTTCATACTGAACAGGAGACTGCAACTGTTCCACACACTTGCTCTTTCATCTTAGGGGGTGTGCTGGTTTGAATGAGAATGTTCCCCTTAGGCTCCAAGTGTTTGGGCATTTTGTCCCCAGTTGGTGGCATTGTTTTGGGAGGTCTTAGGAGGTGTGGCCATGCTGGAGGAAGCACATCAATGGGGGAGGGCTTAAAGAGTTCTTAAGCCTTCCCAGATCTCAAGTTGCTCTCTCACGTCCTATGCCTGCTTGAAGATGTGAGAGCTTAGCCACCTCTGCCACCATACCTCCCCACAGTAATGGACTCTTGCCCCTTGGAACCATAATCTCAAACTCTTCCTTCTATAAGTTGGTTTGGTCAGTGTTTCTATCACAGCAACAGAAAAGTAACTAATACAGGGGACTGCCTTTTTGAACTCCCGTATCAGTCTCTTCCCCAACAATCTTTCAGCACCAGAAAAGCGTAAGAATTTTTTTTCTTTCTCCATTTTTCATGTGTGTGGGAATGTGTGCATGTGTATGGGCACACTGGTGTGTATGTGGATGCATGTGAATGTGGAAGCCCAAGGTTGATGTCAAGAATGATCCTCAATACCTCTCCAACATTATTTACTGAGGCGGAGTAAATCAAACCCAGAGCTTGCTGGAATGGCTAGTGGTCCTATCCAGCTTGCGCTGGTGACTCCCTTCTCCACCTTCCAAGGCTAGAATTACAAGTAGGCTGCCATGCCCATCCAGTACTTATGTGACGTTTCTCCGTTGGCTCGGCCACAGGCACAAAGGCAGAGAGGCATCCAGCATGTAGTGCCTTTGGTACAACTGGTCCAAAACGCAGCAGTGCAAGTGACACCCCAAGTGTACTTAGAAATCCAGAGTGTCCCCAAGAGTTCAATATAGAAGAGGAAGCAGCAGCAGACAGTTGGTTCTGAAAAGGAGGCAATCACATAACTACCCTTCAGGAATGAGTTTTATTAGGGTAAAGGGCCTGGTCACCATGATTCAGCCTTGAGGTTGGGAGACCATTAGAAAGGAACTGAACATTACGGTGGAGAGCGGAAAAGAAAGCCTCGAAGAAAGCCCCAAATAAAGGAAACTATTTGGCTTGTATATCCTTTCAGGGAGTGACAGAAAACTCCACAGAATGCAGTGTAGTCTGGGATAGCCTATGTAACAAGGCGTACAGAGGAGCCAGGGATGAGGTAGAACCACTGAATTAGAGGTTATACAAACCACAGCACAGAACAGCTTCTTTACTGGCTGTCCCAGAGGGAAAACTGCAGGAAGGTGTGGTCTGATTTCTTCTGGTTGTGGGATCCAACCTCATGGAATATCCAGCATCTGAAGGGCAGTCCTATGAGCTAACACTCAGGGTGGGTATAGGACACCCAGGATATTCAAGTATCCATGAGGTGTTCTCTAGCCCTGCCCAGGTTCTCACAGATGCTCTCTTCATGAGCCTCTGTCTCATCACTGCTGTCAATGATGTCACATGACTCTCAACCCCAGAAGAGCTTCCTCTTCAGAAACCTGGGAGGCTTCCAAGCCACAAAGAGATTCTACTTCCTGCTGAACAGCATTGGCCACAGCTTTCTTGGCCCATCTGGACCTCACAACTGTGGGACTTGTTAGCATAATCCACCATGGTCACTCGCCCCAAGCAGGCATCATGGGTCTCCTCCTCCCTTGAGCATGACAACCATGTCAAGGAGAGGCCACCTCATTGGCCGGAACCCCAGCCATGTGTCAGGCCAGAGAGCCAGTTCCTGGAACCACAGGCCAATTTCACTCAGCTCAGTGGCCATCCTTCCTGCATCTAAGGCCACTGATCTCCTTGACTTTCGCTCTCTCCTGTCTCTGTCTCTCTCTGTCTCTGCCTCTCTCTCCCCCCTCTCCCTCTCCCTCCCTCCCTCTTTCCTTTCCCTCTCCATCTCTGAGTTCTGTTTCATCATGAACCTACTTACCATTTGTTCACTCACCTGTTGAAAACTGTATTCCTTTAATTCAGTCTATTTTCCTTTCTATTCATAGGATAATGTCCTGAGCATTATAAACCCATAATCTTTTTTAAACAGGGTCTCCCTGTTGCCCCAGCTGGCCTTGAACTCACAGAGATCTGCCTTCCTCTGTGTCCCAAGGGCTGGGACTAAAGTGTGCAACACCACGCCCCACTTCGTCCGTAATCTTTCATGTGTGCTAGGCAAACCTTACTTTCCAAATCAGATCTTAAGCATTGTTAGAGATTTGTTATCCCTAGTAGATCCAGTTAATTAGTTTTTGCTGATTAAAGGTCTAATTTTGCTAATTTAAGGAATCATATAGCCATGTATGAGAAGTGACAGCTTAGTGACAGAGTTCTTTTTTTAAAAAAAATATTTTATTTATTATTTTTATTTTATGTATATGCATGTATTACCTGCACGTAGGTAATTGCACTCATGTCCTGCAATGCCCACAGAGGTCAGAAGAGGCTGTTGGATCCCCTGGGACTGGAGTTACAGACAGTTGTTAGCTGCCATGTGGGTGCTGGGATTCGAACCCAGGTCTTCTGCAAGAATAGTCAGTGTTCTTAACTGCTGAGCCATCTCTCTAGCCCCATGACAGAATTCTTTCTAAGAGGCTGTGCCTTTCCTCTTTATTTAATTCTTTTATATTTCCCAATGAAATTTTTAAGTATTTCCCATTAGCATTGTGGAATATTCATTATCCTTTTAATTAAATGTTTAAGAGCTTTTTTGTGTTTATTTAAGGGGGAGGGTTTCAGATGTACCATAGCATACATGTGAAGGCCAGAGGATAACATGCAGGAGTCAGTTCTCTCCCGCCACCTTGTGAGTTCTGGAGATGAAATTCAAGTTGTCAGGCTTGGCTTCAAGAGACTTTTCCAACTGAGCCATCTCACCATTCCCCTTTAAAAAATGTTTAATTATCACATCATAATTGTGTATATTTATGGCATGCCAATGTGGCATTTCAGTACTAGTATGCAGTATGCAATTAGCAGATCAGAATCCCCATCATTTATATCACCTCACACAGATAGCATTCCACTATGTTGGAAACATCCAGATTCTTCTCTGGTACATCTTGACATATACGTTAAATTGTTGTCAATGATAATTACACTAGAGTGCTATATATAGAACACTTACCTTTCATTAATCATATGTAACATTTAATTCACTTTAATGTATTGGATACATGTTCAAGCTTCCAAACGTTTCTTAGTGTAATCAGAAAATGTTATACATTTCTCAAATAACAAGTTGTGACAACAGGCATGAAAATGTGTCTATTAGGGAAGTTCACTAAAGCTTGGTGCCCAAGATTTGGGGACTGATCAGGGACACTGTCTCTGTTACACATCTAAGAAGAGTGCAAATTTTGAGTGGAAACTAACAAGACAAATACCGTACAACATTTGAGCAGAGTGAACAGATAAATGAAGCTCCTCTTGGCAGCTCCATTGGTGAGACCCATTGTCGAGACACAGTAAAGGAGATGGAACTCTGTGAACATGTACTTTTAATGAACATGAAGCCACTGACTGTTGGCATTAACTATTTCATACACTGAGTAGTATGTAATAGTTTAATATATGCTACAGACCTGCTGTACTATGAAACAATAGAGATGACCCAGCAACACATCACAACTAGCCAGACAGACAGACGTCACTATTCTCTTATTTCTTCAAGGGAATAGTCAAATATAACATCAGAGAAGCTGTGTGATAGTGAACAGGATGTAACAATCTACTCACAGAATAAATGCCAGGGCTTCCCCAGCATCAAGAGGATTTCCTACCTGAGTATAGGTCTCAGTGCTGGCAGTCTCACACTTTTCCATGAAAACGTATGTGGGCTGTTTCAGGAGTCAGTGACCTTTGAGGATGTGGCTGTGAACTTCACCCTAGAGGAATGGACTTTGCTGAATCCTTCACAGGAGAATCTCTACAGAACTGTGATGAGGGAGACCATCAGGAACCTGCATGCTACAGGTAAGGGGACATCATTCCTTCACTTAGAGAACAACAGTCTTCTACTCTTCAGTACTGTTCAGAGATTTGGATGTGAAAATGGAATACTTGCATGGTGAATTTAGTGTGAATTTGGTAAGAACCTGAACCATAATTTTTCTCTAATTTTATAATAATTAATGGTTTTTTTGGGGTCCCATTTTTAGGACAGAAGTGGCGAGACCAGCACACTGAAGATGAGTACCAAGATCTTGGGAAAAATCTAAGGTAATTTGCACTCACAAGAAAAGATAGTGCTTCTTAAGAAATTTGGAATTACAGGAAATCTTTAAACAAGTAAACCCAGCTTCAAACTGATCTCTTTTCAAAAAGTTATCTTTAAATATATACACAGATTAAAAATCTATAGTCCAAAAATTTAATATGACCTTCTTAAGTATAAATATAATTGCACAAATAACACTTTCTGATATCTTAATGTAGAAAAACTTTGTTTCATACACAAAATTATTAAAAAGGTTGTATGATACTACCTTCAGGCTGTGCATATAAAGTATATGTAAAACACAAATAAATTAATGTTTTTGCTTAGGTCCTATCTCTTTTCTAAAATTTAATTTATTTATACTTTTATGATTATTTTGCCTGTGTGTATGGCTGTACCTGCCATATAAATGTAAGGAATGTGAGGAGACTCTCCATTCTCCTCAAAGCTTTCAGAAGCATGAATGAACTCATGCTGGAGAGAAACCCAATGAGTATAAACGGTGTGAAAAGGCCTTCAAGTATCTCAGTGCATGTGCATGCAGTACCTGTGGAAGCCAGAAGAGGGCATCCGATCCCATGGACCTGGACTTACAGATGGCTGTTAGCCATCATGTGGGTGCTGGGAACTAAACCTGGGTCCTCTGCAAGAGCAGTCAGTGCTCTTAACCACTGAGCCATCTCTCCAGCCCCATCTCTTATGTATGACCTAATATTTTGAAATCTAAATCTAAATAGTTAACTTGAAAAAAAAAGTATGGCAAAACTCCAGGTGACTATCACTGCTTTGGCTATTGGTAATTAAGCTATCTTTCTGAGCGTTCACTCTATTATTATACATAGTTTACACAGGAGATAAAACTTTACACTTTTCCTGATGATGTAAAACAGTAAGTTTCTACCTATAAATAAATATAATATAAATAATCAGTATAAAACCATTAAGAAGTAAACATTTTGTAATGTGCTGCACTTCTGTTACAGACATCAAGTGGTAGAGAGACTCTGTAAATGTGAAGAAGATAGTCAATGGAAAGAAATCTTCAGTGAGATTCCAGATCCTATTGTGAACCAGAAAACTCCTGGAGTAAAGCCGTGTGAAAGCCATGTGTGTGGAGAAGACATCTTTGGCCATTCATCCCTAAATATGTCCCTCAGAAGTCAGACTGGTCGCAAGACATCTGAGTACCAGGAATGTGGAAAGAAGCCATATAAATGTAAAGAATGTGAGGAGACTTTCTGTTCTCCCCAAAGCTTTCAGAAGCATGAACGACCTCATGCTGGAGAGAAACCCTATGAATGTAAACAGTGTGAAAAAGCCTTTAAGTATCTCAGTTCTCTTCAAAATCACAGAAAGATTCACACTAGGGAGAGAAACCATGAATGTAAGCAATGTGGGAAATCTTTCAAGAGACACAGTAATGTTCAAGTACATGAAAGAAGTCACACGGGTGAGAAACCCTATGTATGTAAGCAATGTGGAAAAGCTTATACTTCTTACAGTGCCCTTCGAGCACATGAAAGAAGTCACACAGGAGAGAAACCCTATGTATGTAAGCAATGTGGGAAAGCCTTCACTCAATCCAGTTACCTTCAAATACATAAAAGAAGTCACACAGGAGAGAAACCCTATGTATGTAAGCAATGTGGGAAAGCCTTTCCAGATTCCAGTCACCTGAAAATACATAAAAGAAGTCACACAGGAGAGAAACCCTATGTATGTAAGCAATGTGGGAAAGCCTTCACTCAATCCAGTTACCTCCACATACATCAAAGAACTCATACTGGAGAGAAACCTTATTTATGTAAGCAATGTGGGAAAGCCTTCACTCGTTCCAGTCACCTGCAAATACACAAAAGAACTCATACTGGAGAGAAACCCTACTTATGTAAGCAATGTGGGAAAGCCTTCACTCACTCCAGTTACCTTCAGATACATCAAAGAATTCACACAGGAGAGAGACCTTACATATGTGAGGGGTGTGGGAAAGCCTTTGCTCGTTCCAGTTGCCTTCACATACATGAAAGAACTCACAATGGAGAGAAACCTTATGAGTGTAAGAAATGTGGTAAAGCCTTCACTCTGTCCAGTTCCCTCCGAAGGCATGATGTAGTTCACACAGGAGAAAAACCATATGTTTGTAAGCACTGTGGGAAAGCCTTTGGTCGTTACAGTAGCATTCACAAACATGAAAAGACTCATAATGAAAAGAAACCCTGTTAGAATAATTTGGAAAACCCTAACGTGCTCCAATTACTTTCAAATATATGAAATAATTGACAATGAAGAGAAACGCTAGGTTTATATGCAATATGAGATGCCTTCAGTAATCCCAGTTCCCTTTGATACCGTGAAAGGACTCACACTGGAGAAAACCATGTGGACGTAATACAGGGAAGCTTTCAATCATTCTAGTTCCTTTCACAAACATGGGAAAATTCACACTAGAGAGAAAGCATAAATGTAGAATGTGGGAAGACTTCATTATCACAGGACCTTTCTAGTCTTCATGAATATGTGCAATCTATAGCATAAGAGAATGCTTTGTATCAATTTGCAAACGGAAAACAAAAACACTGTGGAGGAACGCTCCATAAATAGAAGAGATGAAAAAAATCTTCAGATGGCCCACAAGTAAAGAAATGAGTGTGAACGACACAGCAGTTTTCAGTTTTGCTGGGTAGAATGGTGGATGCTATCGTTCCTGCATTTGGGAAGCTCAATCCAGAGGATCAAGATTTTGAGTCCTGGGCTACATTGCCTGTCTGGGAAAATAGGAAATCCGCTTATTTGTTTTTCTCTATACTTCAGAATTTTATACAAATAGAAAAATGAAATATGGGGCTGGAGATGTGTCTCAGCAGTTGAGAGCACCATCTGCTCTTGCAGAGGACCAAGGTTCAATTCCCAGCACCCACATGGCAGCTAACAACTGTCCATAACTCCAGTTTCAGAGGATCCAACGCCATCTTATGACCTCTGCAGGCATTGCACAACATGGGTGTGCATGCAGGCAAGGAAATGAAATATGATCATATCTAGTATTCATTTCTCCCACCTTCAGATCCCTTCATGCCTCTCCCAATATGTCCCTGACCCAACTTCATGCTTTTTTTTTAACTCATTAAATCCAGTTACTACTGCCCATATGTGCATCAATGTGGGTCATCTTCTAGAGCTTTGGAAACTTACCAGTGTCTCTCCCTTTGAAAATAATGATTCTCCCTGGGGGGCTGGAGAGATGGCTCAGTATTTAAGAGTATTGACTGCTCTTGCAGAGGACTCAAGTTCAGTCCCCAACACCCACATAGTGGCTAACAACCATTTTTAACTCCGGTTCCAAGGCATCCAGTGCCCTCTTCTGGCCTCCGTGGGCATTGCATGCAGGTGGTACACATTATACATGCAGGCAAAACACTCATAAGCATAAAATAAAAGAAAGAAAAGAATGAGTCTCCCTTCAGCAACTGCTGTCAACTGCCAACAGCTCCTCAGTAAGTTGTGGAGCTTGGACGTCACCTACCCCATCAATGCTACAATTTTGACTTGTTTGGTCTTAGGTCCATAACCATAGCTGCTGCAAGTTCATGAGTGCACTATTCGTGTTCTATCCAGAAGATGGCATTTCATACCATTCTTCTTGTCCTCTGGCTCTTCCATTCTTTCCACCTACTAGAAAATTCAGCTTTAATATGTGTTCTCCCATGGAAATTCCTCTGATGGTAAAATCCTGTGAACATAAGTAATATGAAAGGTCTGAAACAGTAACATATAAATTTTGCACAATGTCTCATAAAATACCTGACCTGAACAAAAGTTACAATCATTGTATCAGTGGTACATGCTTAAAGTAGAATACTGGTCTTTCTGTCTCCCATTCCAACTCTTGAAACATTTTATGAAAACTCTGTAAGTGCTGTTTAAAGAAAACAGTGTCGGCGTCTTCAGAGAAACTGAAGAAGTCCAGCATATAAAGTCTTAGACTGTGGGGTGAGATAGAAGGAAAGGTTAAGCTTTTTTGATTTGCAACTCAAAAAAGCTGGCAGGCTTAGCAGTGAAGATCTGGAAGCATCATTAAGGAGATGATTATTCCATCACCTTAGCATGTCTTCAGGTGAATTAACTTTCTAGACAAGTGGTCTCCTGTCCAGGTTGACAGGCCCAGCTGAATTAACTCTTATGAAAGAGAAAGTAGAATGCAATGTTCTGATCTTTAGGGCAGATTAAAATGTCATCTTTCCATTAAAAACTACACATGGAACTTGGAATATGTGCTTTAGACCAATAGGAAGTAGCTTCCTTTTAACGGACCTCAACAAAGCCCTGCTACTTCCCATCTTCATATGGTATTTTAAATCTTATGAAGATTGTGATGCTTCCCTTTCTAGTGGTTACTAGGGAATAGAGAGGTGAAGTCCATCCTCAGTGACCTCCAAATCTGCTAATATCTGTCTACCTAAGTTAACAAGAGTATGTGTTATTGGTGGTGATTATTATAATCATGTGAGACAATAAAATTGATATATACCATGCCAGCTTCGCATGTGTAGGTTATTATATTTTATATACATATATTATCACTTTTTCATGGAAAAAATTGTATTTAGGTGGATGCCAACATAGGTCAGTAGTAAAGCCTCTTGCCCAGCACCACATGAAAGTATTATTACTGTTACATCAAAGACCCTCTAGCTGCCATTCTCTCTCCAGGAAATTAGGCCACACCTCCTGCAGTCTGTCACTTGAGACAAAGAACTGAGAGGCTGTAACTGTTAGAGCATTCAGGCCTCAGTAGAAAAGTTAAGACAGCCTCTATCAACCCACTACCAATCCCCCATCCCCCCAGCTCTCTCTAGGACCCAGAATTGATAAGAAAGAATGCTGGGAACTTAGCAGACCATTGAACAGTGCCTGGATCTGGCCTCCCCATGGCGAGTGCAGTAAGATTTCATAGTCGCATGGTGCCCAACCCCCTTATTGGGACCAAGTGAGGCCCCACAACTTCACCAGGACTAGACCTCTCTGTCCTGAAGTAAGGTAGGGACTCGGACCTTAGCAAACCACATGAGAGCGCCTAAATCCAGCCTTCATCTGGTGGTGAGCTTCCCCAAATCACGAGGTGCCTAACTCCCTGAATTGGAACCAAGTGAGGCCCCTCCACTTCACCAGGGCTTGACCTCTCTACCCTACAATAGGGGCTGAGGCCTTAGCAGACTGCCTGAGAGTTTCAAAATCAGGCCTCCCCTTAGCAAACTTCCCAAATTGTACTCTGAGTGCCAGCTAGTAGGGGTCCAGATATTGGAAGGAAGCCTGAGTGTACCTGACTGGAGCCTGACTTGCACTTCTGTGGGAGCAACTGAGTAGCTGGACTAAAGCCATCTGTTCCCTCCAATATAAAATCTGAGAGAAGCTGAAACCTAGACCAACTAGCTTTACATATCCAATAAGAAAACAACCAAGGCACTACAATAACACAAAGAGAAGCAGAATTCAACTGAACAAAGAAAAGTTTGAGTTTCATACCAGAATCACAAAAAAAGAAATCCCCATGCTAAAATCACAACTGAAAAATAATAATATGAAAAACCAAAACGGTATGTTCCCACCAAACTCCACCAGCCCTATAGAAGAATTCTACAATGAAAACCCCCTAGAGACAACCCATGACAAAGAATTTAAAAGAACAGTCATAAACATGATCAAGGAATTGAACAAATATAAAGAACGCACAAACGAACAAATCAAAGAACTAAAAGAAGATAGGGATAAACTTCTGGCTTGTTTCACAAAAAAGAAATGAAGAAAACTCAAGCTCAAATGAAATCAAGAAGGAAGTGAAACACTCAATAAGCCAATTTGAAACAACAGGAGAAAGCCTCACCAATAGAATGAATAAAATGGAAAACACAAAATCAAGACTGTATGATAAAGTAGAAGAATTGGACTGCTCAAGCAAAGATTATGAAAAAAATTTTTTAAAAAACACAGGAATGGAATATGCAGGAAATGTGGGACACCATGAAAAGAACAAATCTATGCATCATAGATATAGAGGTGGGAGAAGAATTTCAGGTTAATGGTATTGACCAGATCTTAAACAGTATTGTAGAAGAGAATTTCCCAAAATTAAGGAAAGACATCCCCATACAAATACAAGAAACACATAGAACACAAAATAGACAGGACCAGAAAAGAAACTCCCAAAGGCATATCATAATAAAAACACTAAATGTACAGAACAAAGAGAGAATACTGAAAGCTCTGAAAGAAAAACAACAATTCACATATAAATAGGGGACTTCACTACCCCATTGTCTCCATTAAACAGGTCAACCAGACAAAGAATAAACAGAGCCATCTGAATGAAATGATACCATACATCAAATGGACCTAACAGACACCTACCAAATATCCCACCCAAGCGCCAAAGAATACACTTACACTTTCTTTTTTTTTTTTTTTTTTTTTTTTTTTTTTAAAAAAAAAAAAAAAAAAAAAAAAAAAAAGAAACTCACTATATAGACCAGGTTGGCCTTGAACTCACAGAGGTCCACCTGCCTCTGCCTCCCAAGTGCTGGGATTAAAGGCATGTGCCACCATGCCCAGCAAGAACACACTTTCTATGCAGAAAGTTCTCCATGGAACTTCCTCAAAAATTGACCACACATTGGAGCACAAAACCTTAACAAATAATAATAATAATAATTCCATGCATTCTATCAGACCAGAACACAATAAAACTAAAACCAACACTGGAAGAAGCCCTAGTAACTATATGAACTCATGAAAATTAAACAACACACTCCTGAAGGATTAGTGGGTCAAAGGAGAAATTAAGAAACAAAGTATTCCTGGAAATAAATGAAAAGAACAATACAACAGAACAAAAACACTGGGACCCTTTAAAAGCAGTCCTAAGAGAGAAGTTTATAGCTCTAAGTGCCTACATTAAAAATTCAGAAAGAGCACAAATAAATGCTTTAACATTACAACTCAAAACTCTGGAAAAGCAAGAACAAATGAAACTCAAACCCAGAAGACAAGAAGAAATAAAATCAGAGCAGGAATTAATAAAATAGAAGCAAAGAAACAATACAGAGAATCAATGAATCTAAGAACAGGGACTTGGAAAACCTAAACAAGATAGACCTTTAACCAAAAGAAAAGAAAGAGAGAGAGAGAGAGAGAGAGAGAGAAAGAGAGAGAGTAAATCCAAATCAACAAAATCAGAGATGTGTGCTGGATAGATGGCTCAGTGGTTAAGGGCACTGGATGGACCTGGGTTCTATTCCTAGTACCCACATGGTGGCTAACAAGTATAACTCCAGTTCTAGGGGATCCAACATACTCCTCAAACCTCAGAGTGCATTACACAACATGGGTGCACTTCCATACATGCAGGCAATACACTCATACACATAAAATAAAAATAAAATATTTTTTAAAAATCAGAGATTAAAGAGGAAACATCTACAAGAAATTTAAAGATCTGCAACCAATACTACTTAAATTATTCAAAAAGATAGAAACAGAGGGAGAACTCCCAAGTTCTTTCTATGAAGCCAGCATTACTCTAATACTAAAACAAGGTAAAGACATAATCAAAAAAGAAAATTATAGACCCATATCCTTAATGAACATAGAAATAATGAACATGGAAATATTCTCAAAAAATACTTGCAAACTGTGTACAGGTGCACATAAAAAAGATCATCCACCATGATCAAGTAGGCTTTATTCCAGAGCTGCAGGGATGGTTCAATATACACAAGCCATAAACATCATAAATCTTATAAATGAACTCAAAGACAAAAACCACATCATATCTCAATAGGTCTTTGACAGGATTCAGTATGCATTCATGATAGAAGTCCTACAGGGAATTGGACTGGAGGAAACATACCCCAACATAATTAAAGCTATATGTCATGCCACCTCCAGTGGAGCCTGCGTGAGGAACTCTCCATAGGTCGAGGCTGAGAAAACTTCAAAGGAAGAATGCCTCCTGGAATATGGCTGTGTTAGAAGAGCATGCCGTGTCTTTGGCTGTTCTACTTTAGTTCCTGTCTTTATTGATGCAATATTATTCTTATTCTTTCTTCATAGAGAGACTGTTTTGTACCTA
This sequence comes from Nannospalax galili, assembly GCF_000622305.1. Taxonomy (NCBI): domain Eukaryota; kingdom Metazoa; phylum Chordata; class Mammalia; order Rodentia; family Spalacidae; genus Nannospalax; species Nannospalax galili. The sequence continues at coordinate 145,510 of NW_008339288.1, forward strand.
CTCGGATCATTAGGCCCACCTAAAGAGAAATTAGATATGGATAATTTCCTGGGAACTTAGACATCTGATACTATACTTCCTCAGGTGTCTCTGTTCAGTCATCAAGAAGCCAAGACAGAGAAAGTCTTGGTCCAGTCAATCTCCCTCTGGTCCCCCTCCCTTAGACAAGTCCAGGCCTGAATGCTTGAGTTGGCCTAAAAATGTGAGGCTGTTTTGCCCTCTTTATGGGATAAGACCCCTGATAATCACATGCATGGCTAATCCCAATGATGGGTAAGACCCTCCCAGACTGATGAACCTAAGACAAATAATCATATACATGACTGATCCCAATGACGAGTAAGACCCTCCCAGACTGATGAACCTAAGACAGGGGCCATGAGGGCAATCATAGTTACCCAAGGACGGACAACTTCAGAACCTGAGGAGAGGCAACCTAAGACAAAAAGGTCATAATAAAATTAAAAAAAAGAGACGGTGACTCCCATTCCCAGGGCTATCCCTAAAAAGCCTCACTTAAAATAATAAGGGGGGATACAGGGACCTGAGGCTTGAGGCCTAAAACCTGAGACCTGAGACCTAAACATACAATAATCAAAGCAGCTAAAAATAGACAACCTTAAAAACTCCTAAATAAGTTACAGTAAAAATCAAGAGTTTATATAAAAAATAATAAATGAGTAATTTTTCAAGAAAAAAAAGTTTCATGGTATTCATTACAATTCATTAATAGACTTGCCAAATCTAGGCCACCTTGGTGCCTGCTTACTAAAAAACAAAATAAAACATACAGAGACAATTAAAGAGTGTGTTTATTTCATAAAAAGTAAAATAAAATAATTATTTTTATAAGTCCCATACTTAAAAAAATTTCATGAGAGCTACAAAATTAAAATAAAATACTAATATAACTTGGGGTTTAAAACATATTAATAAACAAAAAAACACAAAAAACAAATATAAAACAACATTATTATAAATCACCTAAAATTCAAATAAAACTATTAATAATTATAAAGCTAGTATTAAAAACACATAGTGGTTTGAGGTCAGTTCACTGTGTAACCACAAAATATAAATTTTTTAAGTCTCTAATATAAACTCACCAAAATAAAAAACAAAAACTTTCTGTTTAACACTAGTTAATGTTTAACAATGTATTTTAATTCACCTGTGTTTCACTTTTGTCTCTAAAATCAAAACTCTTAAAAAATGGTTAAACCACAAAACAATAACATTAATATAATCATATAACTTTATAATTTATAATATGATCTCTACAGCTACAAAAATACACTCAGACTTTCACCAAACTCCTGTGTGTTTGTCTGTTTGTCATTCGCCAAATCCTTGTCCACCCTTTCGGGGACCCTGCTCCCGTTGGACTAAACTGCTCCGGTCTGGGCTGGTCCGTCGCAGCTATATACAACAAATCCACAGCCAGCATCATTCTAAATGAACAAAAACTGGAAGCATTTCCATTAAAATCAGGAACCAGACACAGATGTCCAGTATCTCCACTCCTTTTTAATATAGTGCTTGAAACTCTTGCTAGAGCAATAAGACAAAAGAAGGAAATTAAAGAAGTACTAATTGGAAGAGGTCAAATTATCCCTTTTTGCAGATACTTTTTGATACTATACCTAAGAGATCCAAAAAATTCCACTAGAAAACACCTATAACTAACTGATTAACACTTTCAGTAAAGTGACAGGTTAAAAAACTAATTTACAAAAATCAGTAGCCTTTCTATATACCAATAACAATCAATCAGAGAAAGACTATATTTAAACCCTTCCATTCACAATAGACTCAAGAAATAAAACATCTCAGAATAAACCTGACCAAAGACATCAAAGATCTCTACAATGAAAAAAAACTTTTGTCTTTTTTTTTTTTTTTTTTTTTGGAGACAGAGTCTCCCTGTAGCCCCAGCTGTCCTGGAACTCACTATGTAGACCAGGCTGGCCTTGAACTCAACAGAGATCTGCCTGCCTCTGCCTCCTGAGGGCTGGGATTGAAGGCATGTGCCACCATGCTCGGCAACAATGAAAAATTTAAATCGTTAAAGAAAGAGACTGAGGAAGACACCAGGATATAGAAGGACCACCCATGTTCATAGATTGGAAGAATTAATATGAAAACATCTTAACAAAAACAATATATAAATTCAATACAATCCCAACCAAAATCCCCATGACATACTTGACAGGATTAGAAAAAAGACCATCCTTAAATTCATATGGATGCACAAAAGATATCCAAAGCAACCCTGAGCACAAAGAGCAATGCTGGGGAGATTGCTATACCAGATCTAAAACTATACTACAGAACTATAGTCATAAAAACAGCATGGTACTGGCACAAAAATAGACACATAGATCAATGGAACATAATTGAAGACCCAAACATGACTACATGCAATTTCAGTCACCTGATATGACAAAGGTGCCAAGAACACACAATGGAAGAAAGACAGCATCTTCAACAAATATTGCTGGTGAAACTGGATCTCCACATGCAGAAGAGTGATGGACCAGCCCAGACCGGAGCACTCATTCTGATGGGAACAGGGGATCGGAGAGTGGGCAAGGATTTGGTGAGTGACAAACAGACACAAGAGATGGTTGATGATCTGAATGCAATTTGCTAAATTGGAGCATCAGATTTTATACAACTTACAGAACAAGATTGTGCAAGCATTAGATTAATTTCATGGTTAATCATTTTCTTAGAAATACAATCCTGAAAATCAAAGCGATACAGCACAGTGTACAGTTTTCTTATCTAATTAATCAGGTGCTAGACTTTCCTTTTTCCTTAGTGGTTTGGCAACACCAGCTACCTATAAATTTCATGGTTAGTAGTTTTATGGTTCCGTTTTCTTGATTTTATCTTAATGCTGAGGTTTCGGTGGCCGAGGCCAATGACTAGGTCAGTGAAGCTGTGAAATGGCATCTTCCTTATAATAACTCCATATAACTTCAAAGGCTTGTCTCTCTAATCCGTATTCCCCATTCTTTCTTTCCATGTTTCTTATACTCTCTGTAATTGTTCAAGTATACTTTGCTGCTAACTTATAGTAAAGGCACCAAGGTGGTCTGGATCTAGCTAACCCATCCATAAACTATAGTGAATACCATGAAACTTTCCTTCCTTGAATATTTATCCATCTATTATCTCCTTCATAAACTCCTATATGAGGAAGTGGTTCATCAGTGGGCTCAGGGATACCAAACATGCTCTGTTTTCCCTTAAAGGGATGCCTACCTCCCCCTAGCTCATAGGCAATTCCGAAGTCTGTCTTAATTGTAGGCAGCAATCTTCTTTTAGTATCCCTTTGATCTCCTTGAGTCAACTCTAGGGACTGAAGCAGGGGGATTATTCTTCTTGCAGTAACTTATCTAGAATTTTCCAAGGTTGCGTATTCTTAGCTGCTTTGACTATTGCTTGAAACAAGAGAGGAGCATTTGGAGGAAGTGTAACATCGGGTGACTGAGTTCCCAGGAAATCATTCATGTCTAGTCTCTCTTTAGGTGGGCCTAATGACCTGAGTAGGTACAAAGCAGTTCCTCTATGAGGAAAGAACAGGAATAAAGACAGCAATAAAGACAAAAACTAAATCAGAACAGCCAAGGACAGAGCATGCTCCTTTTTAACACAGCCATCTCCAGGAGGCATTCTTCCTTGAACTTTTTTCAGCCTCAACCCACAGAGAACCTCACACGGGCTCCACTGGAGGTGGCGTGACACAGAAGAATGAAACTAGATCCTTGTCTTTCACCTTGTACAAAAGTCAACTCCAAATGGATCAAAGACCTCAATGTGAAACTACAAACTCTGAAACTGTAGAAGAAAACATTGGCAAAAACCTACAAGATATAGGTGTAGGAAAGGTCTTTCTAAATTGGATACAGTTGGTCAGGAATTAAGGTCAACAATCAACAAATGTGGCCTCATTAAGCTAAAAAGCTTCTGTACAGCAAAAGAAACAACCAAAAAGGTGAAGAGAAAATCCACATAGTGGAAAAAAATCTTCACCAGTGACACATCTGACAGAGGTTTAACATCCAGAATACATAAAGAACTCAAAAAACAAAGAACCAAGAAAACAAATGACCCAGTTAAATGATGGGCTAAAGACCTAAACAAGAAGAAATAAAGATGGCTAAGAAACATCTTTAAAAGATTTAAACATCGTTAGTAATTAGGGAAATGCAAATTATAACCACCTTAAGATTTCATCTTACCCGAGACTGGCTAAGAGCAAGAGAAAAAATGATACCAAATGTTGGCAAGGATGGGAATAAGGGGGAACGCTAGAAACTACAAATGAACCTATCATTTGACCCAGCTATACCCCTCCTTGGCATATACCCGAAGGACTCATCCTATTGCAGAGACACTTGTACATCCATATTTGTTGCTGCTCTTTTCACAGTAGCTAAGAGATGGAAGCAACCTAAGTGTCCTTCAACTTGTGAGTGGATAATGAAAATGTGGTACATTGACACAACGGACTTCTACTTGGCAGCAAAGAAAGATGAAATAGTGAGATTTCACAGGTAAATGGATGGATCTGGAAACTGTTATACTAAGTAACACAGACTCAGAAAAACAAAAGATGTATGTTCTGGCTCATTTGTGGCTCTGGCACCAAATCCTTGTGAGTATATATCCTGATGTAACCGTAGGAACCAGGAAAATGGGAGGGAACAAGGGAGGTAAAGGGAAAGAAGGAACCGGAGAGAGAAGGCTAGTAGGAGACAGGTGTTACTAAGGGAGAAATGTGTAGAAAGGGGGTAGTTAAAGGGGAGGGGGAAGGAGGACTGAAAAAGAACTATGAGAATAAAGGGGAAGAAGGAGCTCAAGAGAAGTGGGACCACAGCATAGGAATTATCGAGGGAGAAGTGGGGAAAACGGGGACACTTTAAATGGGGAGGATGGGGAAAGACAGGGAGAGAAAGAGGAGAGATAAATAGTGCCCAACTAGTATAAAAAACCAGAGGGAATTGTATTAGTCCAAAAACCTACTGAGAAATTACTCATACGGTATCCCCACATGAGTCTGTGAGCACAGCTGAAGGCTACATGACAAGAAACAGGGACAGACAGGAGAAACCTTCCTTTGAGTTGTTGGCCAGGGTAGTCCAAGAGACTCTGCAAATTACACAGGCTATTACCACGGTCCTTGATGGCCTCCCAGAACTTCATGATAAAAGCCTATTGCTGAAGACGGGACATAGTTTCTACACAGGATTTAGAGCAACGGAGCTGGGACTGACCTGGACGCCACCTCCCCTGAAGGCCAGCTCTCATAGCTTTGGAGAGCACTATGCAAGCTGACAAGGGAGCACATCAATTCATGGTCCAACTCCAGCTTCAAGGCCTAACACCACATCAGTGACTAGCAGAGCAAATGGCATAGGTGCCGTAGTGGCACTTTAATCTTGGGAGAAATCAACAGCTACCTAATCCAACTTAAATCCCACTCAGTGGGAGAAAACTCATGTGTGGTACTGCAAACCTAGCCGACTACACAGCTGGAGAGGTCATAGATCTCAGAGAAAACCCCAAGGCTGTCACATCCCCCAGACAAATGTAATTTCTTACTATGTGCAAAATATGGGTCCTTTAATTTATAGACAAGTATCCCAGTCACCACCCATCAAGTAGCTCCTTTTCAACTGAGATAACTAAAGAGTTCGATGACTGGTCACACACAGAGATTGTCTGTGAATTCCCAAGTCTAAGTGGCACATCTAGGATGCAACCTCTACACCTAAGGCTCACAGAACATAGAACAAGGGATGAAGAGAACACTAATGAATCAATTCTCATCAATGAAGCTCCCTCATACCACAGAGGGCCAGGAAAGCAAAAGGTCACAAATGGCCAAAACACAAAGAATGATAGTCTGCCGAGTGTGGGTCCTTGGACAGACTCCCATATCAAAAGTCACCCACTGAGGGCTCAGGGACCATTGAGGAAGAGGGAGCAGAAAGATTGTAAGAGCCATGGAGGAGGTGCACAACCACACAGAGATAGTCCTACAGACTCCTGGGATTCTTCTCATACAAACTTACGGCAATGATGTCAGCATACAGAAGACCCATGCAAACTTAAGCAGGCAAAAACCCAGCACAGAACTGGGGAAATGAGCAGCAGGCCCCAATCTTAATCAAAGAATTATTGGCAGCTGATTACTGCTGGGTGAGGAAGAGCTGATCTTCTTAAAGGAGGGACTCTAGACAAGCTGACTAGATCCCAGTGGATGAACTTGCACTGAGGGATATCTGGGGACACTAACATTACATGATAGGTCTTAAAACAAATGACAGAAGGTATGAACTCAGGACGGGGGCTATGGGGGTGCCAAAGGGGAAGGGGGAAGGGGTATAAAGATGATTTTCTATATGAAATACATAAAAATTTAATTTAAAAAAATTTAAAGATCATTACACAAGATAAGAAAGAGTTCTAGCTGAAACATATCAGTCTAGGCCTGTAAAATGGCTCAGTAGACAAAAATGCTTGCCACAGAAGCCTGACAACCTGACTTCAATTCCTGGATCCCACAGTGGAGGGAGAGAACCAACTCCTGGCAGACTCCTAAAATGGCAGTGTAGCTCCCAATATTCTAAAACGGTGGGTCCAGGTTTAGTCCCAGGAAAGTCCCTCTGCTTATCAGGATACCAACCAATCCAGAGCTAAACTCCCCAGTCTAAGTAATGGAAAGTTACCCAAGCACCTAACTGCCTATAAAAGATGTCTGACTTCCCCTGCTGGTTGCTGTTTCTCTGCTCCCCCCTCCCCGCTTCCAAAAAAATCATACTGTGCTGTGGCCTTGCAGCTGCAAGTAAGCTGACATGTAACCTTCCCCCCCCCAAGTGCCTCTGGAAATGTATGCACAACGGAAACCCCCGTTGTTCTGGAGGGTTTGAAGGCTCTTTGCTTCATGGTCTCCATTACATGACAGTTATCCTAATGCCACTCCAACCCAAGATTGGGAAAGAAGGCTCACTTGCTCTCGCTTCAAGGCCCCATCATGCTGCCTATAGTATGATGCTTTATCTCCTCTAATGCTCCCCAAATTCAAGGCCCAATCATGGTCTACCACGATTGTGAGGCTTTCTCATCTAACAAAGCTTGGGAAATCTCATGTCAGCACTTTTGTATGAACCTGATGATTCTCAGTTTAAATTATGATCAGCACATTTTCTTTTTAAAAATATTTTATTATTTTTACCTTATGTGTATGGGTGTATTGCCTGCATGTATGTAAGTGCACCTGTGTCCACGGAGGTCAGAAGGGGGCTTCGGATCCCCTAGAACTACAGTTAAATATGGTTGGTAGCCAGCAGGTAGGTGCTGGGAATCAAACCTAGGTCCTCTGCAAGAGCAGCCAATGCTCTTAACCCCTGAGCCCTCATTTTCTATATTTCACTTTTGATGTATTTTTCTCTTGAAGCATTATTTATATGTCTTTCTTAGAAAATCTATTGACTGTTTCACACAGATTCCAGTCTAACAAATATTTTGTTCCATTTAAATTTTTTGAGAATTTTACATATGACTATTATATTTGCATTATTTCAGCCCTCCCAGCCCCCCTCCAACTTCTCCCAACTCCTCCTCCTAATTTCTTGCCTCTTCTTTATTAGTTTTACACACACACATACATTTAGAAGTATACATACATATAAACACTGAACCCATTTAGTGTTGTTCATGTGTGCACGTGAGTAGGGTTTCCCACTTGGGATTGGATAGCCTCTCAGGGAGCTAGTCCCTGGAAAAAAATTGATTCTCCCCGCTCAGTACCCATTGATTACCTGTAGTTCTTCATATTGAAATGGGACCCTGTGAATTTTTCCTCACCAAAATTGACATGGTAAGTGGTTTTGTCACTGTACAGATCTTGTTAGACTACAATGCTGTGGAGATGTCATGGCTGCAGCTTCTCTGACATGTCTAGAATGCATTAGCTAGCAGAGGTGTCTTGTCCCTCTGGCTGTTACAATCTTTCCACCCCTTCTTCCACCATATGCTCTGAGCCTTGGGTGTTGAAGTTGCACTATAGATGTTCCTCTTAGGCTAGGCAACTCACAGTCACTTTTTCTGTTTGACCAGTTGTGTAACTTTGTAATAATCTCTATCTGTTGCAAGACAATACTTCTTTGATGAGTGATGAGACCTACACTTGTATGTGGATATAAGGACATGCATTTAAAATATAGTACAAAATCACATTGGTCTAGGACAGTGACAGTAGTAGATTCTTCTCTAGGTTCTATGACCCCTCCCCATCCATGTGTACTTGACTATGTTTATGGTACTATGCATGGATTCCCTCCTATTGGGCCTTAAGTTCAATTAAACAGCTATTTGTTACTGCCAAGATAAAAGTGCCACTGTTGTAGCAATGGAGATAATTTGCTGGGTTAGTCCTTGTGGTTTGGAGGCTTTACATCTGGATAGGACCATTGATTGGTTTTTCTTCCTTGGTAGTTTGCACAGTTCCTTCTGATACTATGAAAGCTAGTCTTCAGAGAGGAAGTTTCCAGTTCAGATCCAGCTCAATTACTCCAAGTCCTGAGTCCAAAGTACATTGTGTCTTCAGCAAGAGAGTCTTAACCTTCAAATTCTGGGAAGCAAAAAAAGTAAATGGAAGAAACTCACTTAGGAAAGTTTATAACTGGTTTACAGTTGCTAGGTTGGAAATGTTGGCTTTCTTCCCTGTATCTCCAAGCCTGTCTCTCTCGCTTTATTATGCTTGTGGTTTCCTGGTGCTTTTGAATTCATTGTCCAGTGAAAATGATATGGATAAGTTAAAGGCAGTGAGAATTCTGATAATAGTCTCTTTCCAAGTTCTTTTAGCTGTTACTGCTTTCTGTGTTCAGAGTTCTCTATGAGCATTCAACCCATAATTATATGTGATCATTTATAATATGGTTTTTTCAAGCCAGACTGATAGCCCTCTTTAAAAGATGAATTCACCCTGTGTCCTACCACGTTTAACTACAAATTAGTTTAAAGGGGGGGTTCAAGTGGAATGTTTAAAGGAAGTCGAGACTGTCCTTAACTTATAGTCATTAGAAGTTGTCTGACTTCCTTAATACATACACGGCAATATTTACTCCAGAAGATTTGTGAGTGGTGGGACCTGCAAAGACAGGATCAATTTAACTAGGCAAAAATTAAGTTTAAAAAATGTCTGATTTTCTGCATTCAAGCCTGGACTGAAGTTTAGTCAGGGAATAAAAATGGCCTCTAATAGGAATCATTATAGGAGAAAGGGCACTTTATGTTCCCCCATTTCCATACACAAAAGCTGCGGCTATGAGCCTTCAAACATCTTGTCACCCCGAATACATCCAGGGAACAACTTGAGTTAGGTGATATAAAGGCAAATAATTTCTTAGCTTAATTCTCCTTGATTATGAGCGCTAAGTGCCATGTACTCATGAACTTATAAAAATTTAGAGATATCTGGGAATGCTCAGCACTTAAGAACACTAGTTGCTCTTGCAGAGGACCCGGGTTCAATTCCCAGCATCCACATGGCAGCTAACAACTGTCTTTAACTCCAGTTCCAGGGGAATCCAACAGCCTCTTCTCACCTCCTTGGGAATTACACAGCACGGGTGCACTCACATACATGAAGGCAATACACAACAGCTCAACAAATTGTGCAATCCTGTTCTGACTGCCAATTATTCAGCTCAATCATCTCAAGAGAAGTCAATCCCTCAGGTATTCATCCTCATGAACTTTGGCAAATGAAACTAAAGTAGGTAAATTCCCTTGGTCATTTTAAATTGGCTCGTATATACGTTAATACTTTATTTAAATTTTTATTGAACTTTTGTGCATTTTATACAGAACATCTCAATCAGTCTTAATTAACTTTATACTCCCTTCCCCACTGGCACCCTCCCATAACCTCCCCCAACTGGCATTAGTAATATTCTGTCATTTGTGTTAGGGCCTATTGTGTCACGCTAGAGTCCCCAGACATTCCTCAGTTCATCAAGTGCAGTGTAGTCAGCCCATCTAGAGTGACAAAAGAGCAGCTCTTCCTCACCCAGCAGTAATCAATTGCCAACATTTCTTCAGCTAAGATTGGGGCCTGCTGTTCATTTCCCTGGTTCTGTGCTGGGTTTTGTCTGCTTGAGTTTACACGGGTCTTCTGGATGCTGATACCATCGCTGTAGGTTCATAAGAGCAGAGTCCCAGGAGCCTGGAGAGGTCTGGAGGGGTTGTCTGCATATCTTAGCTATGTGAGAAGAGCAGCAGCAAACGTGGTTGTACAAGTGTCTTGGCAATGAGTCCTTCAGTTATATGCCAAGAAGTGATATAACCGGGTCATATGGTAAGTTCATTTTTAGTTTTTTAAAAGTTCTCCACACTGCTTCCCATAGGGGTTGCATGTGTTTGCAATGCCACCAGCAGTGAATGACAGTTCATTCCCCACATCCTCTCCAGCATTTGGTATTATTTGTTCTCTTGATCTCAGCCAGTCTGACTGGGGTCAGATGAAATTGTAAATACATGTTAATACTTTTTAAAACTTTACTTTTTGCTGCTATTTGAACACGAAAACCTGCTTGAGCTGTTTAAAGCACTTATTACAACTCAAAACATAGTTTGTCCTGCTTATGTATCTAAAATTCTTATCATTTTTGTAAATTTTGGGACATTCTTTTCTCATGACATTCCCTATATTACCCATAGTACAAGCCATAAATATACAAATTTATTTATTATTAAAAATATTAATACATAGTCAGGCATGGTGCTGCATGCCTTTAATCTCAGCACTCTGGAGGCAGAGGCAGGCTGATCTCTGTGAGATGGAGGCCAGTCTGCTCTACACAGTGAGTTCTAGGCCAGCTGGGGCTACAGGGAGACCATATCTTTAAAAAAACAAAAAAAAATATATGCTTTTTATATAAACTAAGTTAAAGATCAACTAACGGCTGGATCCGGTTCTCTTATTAACTGGAGCTGAGGCTCCACATCTGTGCTTTGTCTTATAGTCCTCCCTGGATGGCGGTGTGACTAGTAAAGCTGAACTCTAAAGTAACACCTTGGCAAAAGAAACTTTTTCCTGAATTTCAACCACATGAATAGCTGTCCTGTCCCACTTGCCTTCTTCTCGAAGTGCTGACCTGTCTGTGTCACCTTTTTTGGAGAATTTCCCCATAGCCATTTCATGCTGACCTATGTCAATCCTCCAGGTCACCACACCCTGACCTTCCCACGGCCCCATGACTAGCCCATTGGGCATACTTCTTCATTTATTAAAGGGGGGGTAGGAGAACTGTAGGAATGACTTTTATTAAATGGACAAAATCTGAAGAACCAGTCCACCCTGTTCCCATTGTCCCTCCTTGGGCCTTGGCCCCTTCCTGCCAAGGCTTCCAGAGAGTGGAGAACATCTGACTAGCTAGCTAAGTTAGCCAGATCTTTCCATGTCCATCCTCCTGCTTTAGGACTGGCCCCAGTCCTGCTGCTTCAGAGCTCATGTCTTCTCCTCTTCACTGTATCTAGTAAGAACCAGTCCATCCTGTTCCCATTGACTCTCCTTGGGCTTTGGCCTCTTCCCGCTGAGGTTGCCAGAGAGTACCTGACTATCTGGGTGAGTTAGGCAGATCCCACTGTGCCAGGTCACTATTCTGATTTGGGACCTGCACTTGGCTCTAAGTCTCACACCTTCTCTGCTTAGGTAGTTAGAACTGGCCCAGTTGATCACCATCACTCAGACTTGGATTTTTGCTCTCTCACCCTGTTGGAGAGCTTGTGACTAACCTTGCCTGGATCCATGCAGTCCCTCCAATAAAAAAATTAAAAGAGAACCTGAAGCACAGACCAACTAACTACTCATACCCAATCAGAAAGCAACCAAGCTACAATATAAACAGAATTAAACTTCAACTCAATAAAGGCAGATTTGAGTTTCATATCAGTCACACAAGCAACAAAAGAAGTCCATATGCCCAGGCCACACACACACACACACACACACAGATACACACACACAAAAACCCACAAACACACAAAAGACAACTTAAAGAACTCAAAGAGGATAGGGATAAACTACTGACTGCATCTCAAGAAAACACAAATTATGGATGAATGAAATGAAAAAGATAATTCAGGATTTGAAAAGTCAATTCATGAAAGAGAAACATTGAAGAAAACTCAGGTTGAAATGAAGATGGAATTGAAAAGTTCAATAAGCCAATATGAAATGGCGGAAAAAAGTCTTACCAACAGAATGAATGAAATCGAAGACAGAATATCAAGACTGGACAAATAAAGTTGAATAATTGGAAGGTTCAAGGAAAAACATGAAAAAATTTAAAAAACCCTCAAGAATGGAATATGCAGGAAATGTGAGACACCACAAACAGACCAAATTTATCCATCATAAGCATAGAGGAAGGAGAATAATCTCAGGTCAATGACATTGATCAGACCTTCAACAGGATTATAGAATAAAACTTCCATAAACTAAGGAAAGACACACCCATACAGATAGAAGAAGCACACGGAACAGCAAATAGACAGGACCGGAACAGAAATTCCCCGTGGCCTGTCATAGTAAAAACCACCAAACGTACAGAACAAAAAGAGTGCTGAACGCTGCGAAAGCAAAACGAGTCACAGATAAAGGAAAGCCATCAGAATGACAGCTGACTTCAGTGCAAACTACAAAAGCCAGAAGAGCCTGGAGCAAAGTGTTCCCAGTTCTAAATGGTCATAGACACCAACCCAGAACTTTATCCAGCAAAACTGTCATAGTTGAAGGGGAAAGAAAATTCTCCATGATACAAATAAGCAGAAAGAGTTCATGTCCACAAAACCAGCCCTAAAGAGAACACTCAAAGAAATTCAAAGGACTGAAGAGAAGAATGACCACGCCCAAGGAGCTGTAGAAAGAAAACAAATGACCACACCCAAGAATCTGTACAAAGAAAACAAATGACCACACCCAAGCAGCTGTAGAAAGAAAGCAAATGACCACACCCAAGCAGCTGTAGAAAGAAAACAAATGACCACACCCAAGAATCTGTACAAAGAAAACAAATGACCACACCCAAGCAGCTGTAGAAAGAAAGCAAATGACCATACCCAAGCAGCTGTAGAAAGAAAACAAATGACCACACCCAAGAATCTGTACAAAGAAAACAAATGACCACACCCAAGCAGCTGTAGAAAGAAAGCAAATGACCACACCCAAGCAGCTGTAGAAAGAAAGCAAATGTGTTATGGAAACACAGAAAAACACAAGCAGAAAATAAAATGACAGGAATCAATGCACATCTTGCAATAATAACTTTAAATATCAATGCCCTTAACTCCCCTGCCAAAAGACAGACTAATTGTGAGCCAGGAATGGTAGTGCATGCCTTAAATCCAAGCATTCAGAAGGCAGAGGCAGGGGTATCTAGGTGAGATCAAGACCAGCCTGGTCTACATAGTGAGTTTCATGCCAGCTGTGGCTACAGGGAGACTCTGTCTCAAAAAGACAAAAAAGGAGGGGGGAGGCAGACTAGTTGAACAGATTAAGAAACACAATCTACCTTTTTATTGTCTACAAAAACTCATCTCACCTTCAAGAATAGGCACTACCTTGGGGTGAAAGGTTGGGGAAAAAAGTTTTCAAGCAAATGGTATTAAGAAACAAGCAGGTGTTATGATTCAAATATCTGAAAAAATAGACTTAAAATTAAAATTAATCAGAAGAGATAAAGAAGGTCACTTCACTCTGATCAAGGAAACAATTGATCCAGAAAATACTACAATCATGAAGATGTATGCACCAAAATCTGGTGCACAACATTTCATAAAAACAGTACTACTGGACTTCAAGATACAGATTAACCAGTAATAGTAGGTGAGTTCAATACCCCACTCTGTCCAAGAGACAGAGAAATAAACAAGAGAAACAAAGAATAAACAGAGAAATATCTGAATTAAATAATATCATGCATCAAATGAACCTAAGAGACAGCTATGGAATATTTCACACAAGCACCAAATACACATTCTACACAACAGCCTATGGAAGTTTCTCTAAAATAGACTACAGTTGGGCATGGTGGCACAAACCTTTAATCCCAGCACTTGGGTGACAGAGACAGGTGAATCACTGTGAGATTGAGGCCAGCTTGATCTCCATAGCAAGTTCCAGGTCAACTGGGACTACAGGGAGACCCTGTCTCAAAAAAGAAAAAAAAAATAATGAAAAAAATAAAATAAACCACATACTGAGACACAAAATAAACCTCAACAAATAAAAAATTGAAATGATTCCATATATTCTATCAGAACATAATGAAATAAAGCTTAAAATCAACAGAAAAAGAAGCTCTAGTAGCTACATGAACTCGTAGAGATTAAACAGCATGTTCCTGAATGATGAATGGGTCAAAGAAGAAATCAATAAGAAATAAAAGTATTCCTGGAACTAAATGAAAATGAAAACACAACAAAAACCTAGGACACATTAAAAGCAGTCCTAAGAGGGACGTTTATAGCTGTAAGTGCCTACATTAAAAAAAAATCAGGAAGAGCAAAAATAAATGACTTAATGATACAACTCAAGAATCTGAAAAGTCAAGAACATACCAGAAATAACAAAATCAAAGCAGAAATCAATGCAATATAAACAAAGAAAACAATACAAAGAATCAACCTAAGAGCTGGTTCTTTGAAAAGATAATCAAGGTAAACAGACCAATTAAACAAAAGAAAGAATGAGCAAATCCAAATCAACAAAATCAAAGATGAAAGGGGAAGGATCACAACAGACACCAAAAAGATACAGAACATTATAAGGAAATACTTTAAAAACCTATATGCTACTAAATTAGAAAACTGAAAAGAAATGGATGAATTTCTAAATTCATAGAAACCTAAAGTTAAACCAAGAAGAGATCGACAACTTAAAAAGACCCATAACAAATAAGGAAATCAAAAGAGTAATACAAAGCCTCCCAACTAAAAAAGGCCAGGTGTCGTGACCCTGTGATGGGGCCTGGGACCTGGGTCTAGGAGTGGCGAAAATCAGGACACAGGGGATCCAGGGGATGTGAAGCCAATGCATGCTTTATTGAGATGTAACCTTATTTATAGTGAAACAAGAGGATAATAAAATGTTCTTCTCAAGCCAAATTATCTCATCATGATGTTTACAGCACCTTCATGATATTTACAGTACCTTCATGTTCCCAGGGCTCAGCCGTTCTTGGGATCTTATCTGTCCTTCTGTGTTTCTCAAACAACATTTTGTTCTTTGCTTATAACTTTATTAGCTATGCAGCCTTAAGTTTAACAGGGTTCAAGGAACAGTCAGTCTCATGAAAAGGATAACTTCAGGCCAAGAACACTCAAGTCCCCAGGGAGGAAGCGTTCTTCCTCTTTACTCTCAGTGTGCCAAGAATAACTGAGGCCTTTTGTTCCAGCTCTGAGTTGATTTCAAGTCAGCAATCAGACCTTCACAATTCCCCCTTCTTTATTATTTTCAGCCTGCATTCTCTCATTGTGATAATGTAAAGCAGTGACTAAAGTTTCAGCAGATTGCTATTAGTAATGCGAGTCATGATTCCAAGGACACATTGATACCCTATAAACAGAAAGCACGAAAGTATTATAAAAGTAACAGCAGAAGATCCAAGGCTGTGTGTCAAACTTTCCCACCACCCTCGGGGATCTAATCCCAATAAAGTATTCGCTAGTACTCCAGCCATTTGGTCTATAGATGTTGGGGATGGTACTTCTTTCAGAAACACATCATAAATCTCCTCTTGCAATCTAAAGCTGACATTATCAGTTTTACCCTGGATATAACTATCTTATGCCATTCATACTGAGAATCATTATACTTATAGGGAGTAATACAAATCTGAGTAGAATTACAATCACAGATAAAATGTATAGATTTTTGCAAGTCCAGGACTCATTGCCCTAACCAGTGTAATCCTCCTTGTAAGGCTACAATTTCTTCTTGGGTTTGGGTATGGATTTCAGCTTGATGTTGCCATAATTTATGAGAAGCCACATGCCAGGACTCAATAAAAGTCTGAATTTGAATAGAAGTTTGTAGAGCAACTCCAGCAGTTGCAGCAGTGGCAGCGAGGGCTATCAGTCCCAATATAGTGGCAATAATAAGCCCAATCATTCGCTTGGAGCAAGATAAAAGTCTTCTTAAAAAGTGCATGGTAAGCCCTTGAACTGGCCCATTCTCCCAAGGCCTATGCATCTTTATAGGTATCCATAGCAAAGAACACTGGGTTAGTATCATAATACTATCTCAGCTCTCATTAAAAGATACAGATGTATTCAAACAAGTATATAATTTACAATTGTCACATTGCACCCTAGAATTGTTAAATTTCATTTCTCCAATCAATAATACTAATGGAAAATGAACACAGGAGGTAATATTAAAAGAAGCAACTTTACTAAAATTATATGAAGCACGAGAATTCTTTGTTCCTGCAAATGTCCCATTTAATTTTCTAACTGGTTTTAAAGCAGCTGCAAGCTTCCAAACATGCTGCTGAGGAGATAAACAAATATCATTTCACACTAAGCAAGGTCCAAGATTAGCAATTCCCCCATCTGCCCAGGCTAACAATTGATTAGCCATTATATTATTTGACATTTTGACAGTATTTGTGAAATTACAATTCTCATCAGTATGCTTATAATCTGAACAATTCTTGAGCCATACTCCTAAAGGACCGCAATCTACCCAGGATACATTTTTCCAAAAATAGTGTTTTGTTTTCCATAAGTTCCTTTAAAGACAACCAATGAGGTTCAGTATAATTTAATTGATTATACAAAAAACCAATACACTCAGGTAAAAGGGGGGAATATTTTTCAGTAATGTACATCCAGTCGGGCCCTACAGACCATGAAGATAACCCTACCATCTGAGTTCTACTCCCATTCCACAACCCCCCAGGACTAATCCAACTTTGTCTTCTTAACGGGTAGCACGGAGGAGAGCCAAAACACATTATATCAGGAGTAACATACTGAGTATAATTAAAGGGAGTCCCTTCTTCATTTGGATATACAGGTTGCCCTGTACCATAAGGAGGAGACAAAATATCAACAGGATTAGTAGTAATCAGTATGATGGGTTCCGTCCATGTATTTGGATGCAGTAAAGGAGGGTTAGGAACAGGAGCCCAATACATTACCTCTGAAGTGGCTCAAGTAATGCGAGCACATATAGACAAAAATAAATGTTCAGGTGTCACGGTTCGTCCAGCCTGAGTGACCACATTTTGAGTTTTAAAAGCCAAAGCCTTCATTTGCTCCCAAGTTGGTGGAAGATGCCAAGGAGCCCATCTAGGCCACTTTCCGATGGATAACCCATCCATGGCCTGCAATGGGGTATTTTCTTCATGCTGATGCCAGCGGACTCTGGTCAATATTGGTTTCGGTCCTGGGCGGGATCCATCAGGAAGGGTGCCAGAAGGTTGAGACATTATCTGTGGAAACATAAGCATAACCCCTTCCTTGAACTATTAAAAATCCTGGAATCCAATCCTGACCTACTCCAGGTTTAATTCAAACTTCTTGTGGCTTCAAAGAGTGATCAGCAACTTCAGAATCAGAGGTGAGAAAATGCTTATCTGCTCTGGATAATACTTCTCCATGTGGAAGATTTAAAAAAGTAACAATAAAAAGAACTTCAAGCCGGGCGTGGTGGTACAGGCCTGTAGTCCCAGCACTTGGGAGGCAGAGGCAGGAGGATCTCTGTGAGTTCAAGGACAGCCTGGTCTACATAGTGAGTTCCAGGACAGCTGGGGCTACAGGGAGACCCTGCTTCAAAAAGACCAAAAAAAAAAAAACTTCATATAATATAGCTCTATGATTATTCCAAAACATACTTCTAAATTGTAAGTAATCTGGAGGGATAAAATTTCTTCCCTTTAATTTTTTTATAGTTTGTTTTAAATATCCATTTACCCTTTCAACTAAGGCTTGTCCCTGAGGGTTATATTCAATTCCAGTAATATGTAATATTTTATGAAACTGTAAAAATTGTTTAAAGTGTCTACTATGATAAGAGGGAGCATCAGTTTTTATACAAGCAGGAATTCCCATCACAGCCATACAGGCTAATAAATGCTCAATATAATGAGAAGCTCATTCCCCAGATAATGGAGATGCCCAAATAAATTTTGAAAAGGTATCAATAGTGACGTGGGCATAAGCTAATCGTCCGAATTCAGAGATATGAGTAGCATCCATTTGCCATAAATTGTTAGGTTTATGTCCTCGAGGATTCACCCCCATAGTGCGAAGATGCAAAGGTTTACAAACTGGACACTGATGCACTATAGCCTGAGCCCTTTTATAAGAAATCTTATGATGAGAGTGCAAAAATCCAGCATCCGGCATGTCGAGCTGCATGATCGTCCTCTGCAGAAGTGAAGGACACCAAGGCACCAACCTTAGCATTTCCATATGCTAATGGGCCTCGTAATGGAGAATGAGATCGTAGACGTACAACAAACAAAGGAGCAATTCTTGTACAAAGAATACTTTGCAAAGAAAGAAATAAAGAATATAAAGTTTCCTTAACATTGGATATTACAGCAGTATATATATTTTGTAATATATAAGCAACATACGCAGAATCAGTAATTAAATTGCAAGCTTCCTTAAAACTTTGCAAAGCATAAATGGCAGCTTGTAATTCATTTTGTTGCACTGACACAAATGGAGTAAGAAATACTTTATAATTTTTTGAACTTGTCCGATAAGCACATTTCTTAGTTTTCGTACCATGAATAAAAACAGTGAGAGCGTTTATAATAGGATTCTGAGCAATAACATCATTAATTACAAAATTGTGTAAAGATAAGAATTGCCAAAGTTGACCGGAAGGTTTTTGATAACTAAACTAATCTGTCCTACATAAACAGTTAAAGCAATTTGTAAGTTCTCTGTCATAGACAAAAGATAATGAAAATGTGATTGATTAATAGGGATAATAATAGTAAAAACATCTTTACCTATCAACTGAGTAGCACGTTTTCACCCTTGCATAATTAAGATGGAAATCATCTCCTCATATTTCATCAAAGTTTTAGGAAAAGTATGTTTAGTATAAATCCATTCTAAAGGTTGTTGTTGAGCTAACACAGCAGTAGGATAATTGAAAGTAGTCAGAATTCTCAGATCTACTGATTTGGTTTACATCAATTCTGACTAAAAATTTTGACTTTATCATTTCTCATACATATTGCAACTCTTGTTTAGCAAGAGGAGTCAGTTCCCTGGGACTATTTAAGTTAGGATCGCCTTGTAAAGTATTAAATAAATTATGTAATTTATAAGTAGGAATTCCTAATGGAGGGCATATCCAATTAATATCCCCTAATAATTTTTGAAAACCATTTAAGGTTTTTAAATGATCCGTTGTGATCTGCATAGTCTGGGGTCTTATTTGTTGTCATTTTAACATATACCATAAATAATGATAAGGTTCTTGTTGGATCTTATCGGGGGCTATAATTAAACCATATTGAGACAAATGCATAGGATAGAAAATTGTCACTGGTTGACCACAAATATAATGCACAATAACCAGGAGGCTGACCAATGAGTCAAAATGAAGCTTTCAGAGAGCTACACAGTGCATGGAGCCAGAGTCCTTGTGAGACAGTAGACAAGCAGAAATATTCCACATAATGATTATTGAAGAGGCAAACCATTAGAATGCACTGAGTCCAACTGCCACATCAGGACCCAACATGAAAACACAACAGAGCCAAGAATATCAGAAAACTACCAAAAGCCAATGGATTTTCACCCAGCCAATCCACTTGGATGTGGAAATGCATCCTGTGTTCCTTTTGGAGTGTCATGACCCAGTGCCAATGCACAAAGAAAAAGTGTGGTTTGCCATTGCCAGCTCTGGTATTACAAATTAGGGAAAAATCAATGAGTTTGACCTCCAAGGGAAGAAAAAAGCAGGACTTTTAGACTAGAAGATACATATAAGAAGAATTTAACAGGGCTCAAGGAACAGTCAGTCTCATGAAAAGGATAACTTCAGGCCAAGAACACTCAAGTCCCCAGGGAGGAAGCGTTCTTCCTCTTTACTCTCAGTGTGCCAAGAATAACTGAGGCCTTTTGTTCCAGCTCTGAGTTGATTTCCAAGTCAGAGATCAGACCTTCACAGCCAGGCCCAGATGGATTTACAGCATAATTTTACCAGATCTTCAAATAAGATTTACAACCAATACCACTTAAATTATTCAAAAGATAGAATCAGAAGGAGAATTCTTAAACTCCGTCTATGAAGCCAGTATTGCTCTAACACCAAAACAAGGAAAAGACACTACAAAAAAGAAAACCATAGGCCCGTATTCCTAATGAACATAGATGCAAAAATTCTCAAGAAAATACAAATCATATACAGATACACAGAGAAAAGATCATGCACCATGATCAAGTAGGCTTCGTTCCAGAGACATGGGGATGGTTCGATATACATAAGTCAATAAACGTAATAAAACATATAAATAGACTTACAGACAAAAATCACATGATCATCTCAATAGATGCAGACCCAGTTTAAAAATGGGCTATGGATCTGAACAGAGAGTTGTCAAAAGAAGAAATAAAAATGGCTAAGAAATATCTTTAAAAGTGTTCAATAGCCTTAGTAGTTAGGGAAATGCAAATCAAAGCCACTATTTCATCTAACCCCAATCAGAACAGTTAAGATCAAGAGAGCAAATGGCACCAAATGTTGGCATGGATGTGGGGAAGGGGAACCCTCATCACCACTGGTGGGTGCAAGATGGTGCAACCACAGTGGAAATCAGTATGGAGAACTCCTAAAAACCTAAAATTATTGAGTAGCACTAACAATGCACTTCAGTGTAAAGTAGGAGTGCTCTGCTGTGTCAAAAAAGCCAATTCTGAGTATTTGAAATGAATTCTAGTTTTAGTTGATCATTTATGAGATGAATACATGGCAAGTCCATTGAATTACTGTTAAATATTTTAGCAGGTATTGTTGGATGTTGTTAATACAACTTATGTATAAAAACTAAATGAAGACAGAGAAAGGAGAAAGATGATCTTTAAAAAGTTATGTTTATTTACGTGTTCATCCATGAATATATGAAAATTTTAGTGTTGCTCTTTGGAAATGGTGTATAATGACATCCAATTTGTCTATTAATTTAATGAAATCCCCTTTAGTTCTTTTAATCTACATTTTGTATAAAATGCATTGAATTCATTTTAAAACAAAAAAAGCAAAAATAAATACCACATGATCTGGTTATGCCACTCCTTGGCATATACCCAAAGGACTCATCCTACTGCCGAGAGACTTGTACAGCCATGTTTGTTGTTGCTCTTCTCACAAGAAATGGAAACAACCTAAATGTCCCTCAATTGATGAATGAATAATGAAAACATGATACATCTACACGATGAAATTCTACTCAGCAATAAAGAAAAATGAAATCATAAAATTTGCAGATAAATGGATGGAATTAGAAACTATTACACAAAGTGATGTAACACAGACTCAGAAAAACAAGTGATACATGTTCTTAGTTCCAAAGCCTTCAATGTACATATTCATCCTGAGGTAACTGCAGGAGCCGGTAAATTAGAAAAATACCATGGGAGTAAATGGGGAAGATGGAGCTCAAGAGAGGGGGATAGTAGAAGACAGGTGTTATCAAGGGGGAAATGGGTGAAAGGTAGGTACTTTAACTGGGGAAGTAGAAGGGAGGGGGTTATATGAGGGAGTGAGAGAAGAGATAAATAACACTGTGTGAAAAACCAGACGGAAATGTATTAGTTCAAATTCCTACTGAAAAATAGAAAATATATATGAATGCATATGTGTCACTGAAGGCTATATAACAAAAACACAGTGCCAGGTAGGAGAATCCTCCCTTTGAATTGTTAGTCAAGGTAGTCCAAGAGACTCCCAAAATACACAGGCTATTACCACAGCCCTTGGTTGCCTTCCAGAATTTGAAGACAAAACCCTATTGCTGAAGACAGGTCACACTTTGGACACAGGACTTGCAGGAATGAAGCTGGAACTAACCTGGAAGCCACCTCCCTGAAGACCAGCTCTCATGGTATCAAAACATACTATGCAGCCAGGTGTGGTGGCACACATCTTTAATCCCAGCACTGGGAGGCAGAGGCAGGTGCATCTCTGTGAGTTCCAGGCCAGCCTAGTCTACATAGTGAGTTCCAGACCAGCTGGGGCTACAGGGAGACCCTGTCTCAAAAAGACAAAAAACCCAAACCAAACCAAAACATACTATGCAAGCTGCTAAGGGAGAATACTAATTAATTGTCCTACCCAACTGTAAAGCCCAATAAACTACAATGGCTAACCCAGCAAACTACCACTATTAGTGCAGTAGTGGCACTTGGGTGTAATCAACAGCTGTCTAGTAGGACTTAAGGCCCACTCAATGGGAGGGTACTTATGTATTGTACTGTAAACACAGTCAAAAGTATATGGCTGGAGAGGTCATAAATCTTAGAGAAAAACCTCTTTTTGCCACATCCCTAGGCCAATGTAATTTCTTACTATATTCCAAATAAATATGCGTCCTCCTGTTTACAGACAAGTGTACTTCTCACCACTCACCAAAGACACTCCTTTTGGCAACATGAAGCAGTGAAGTGAAGACTATTACAGGGTTCCACAACTAGTTAACGCATAGAGTGAGTGTCTGTGAGCTACTTAAGCCAGTGTCACATCTCAATGCAGCCTCTACACATAAGGTGAATGCGTGTCTCAGCTCTCACCAGAGAAGTTTCCTTATGCAGCAGATGGTGACTAACACAGAAACCACAACTGGCCAAGAACAAGAGGCTGCAGAGTGCGTATCCCTGAATAGGACGCCTATTTTCAACTTCCACCTCCCAAGGCTCAAAGACTGTAAAAGTCGAAGGGAATTGATGGCCACAAGGAAACAGAGTTTTCCAGACAGCTGGTCAGTTACATATATGAACTCACAATAATAGTGACAGCAGGCAAGCTGTCAAGACCCATACAAGCTCAAACCAGAGAAATCCCAGCCCAGCCTAAGGAATTTCTAGCAACTGAAGGTTGTCGGGATGTGTAGAAACAGTCTCTTACAGGGACAGGATTCTGTGGGTTAACCAGGCTCCAGTAGATCAATCCACACTGAAGGACATTTGGGGACAGAAATCGGACTCTATAAACTATATGTATATAATAGAGTACATTGAGTGTGGGGCAATAGTGGGAAGTATAGATGGGGAGGGGATCTAAATACCATCAAATTTTATTGTGTGAAAATCACAAAAATTCAAGTAAGATATCATAAATAAATAAATAAAAATTTGACATACACTTAAGGAACCAAACGCAACGATGAGGCCTTAGCTAGCTACTGCTTTGAACACAACTACAATGATTTTTAGATAATTGGGAAAATTAAAATTGTATTTTATCCTTAAAGAATTATTGAATTTTTATGTGTGATAATTTCATGTTGGCTATGTTTTTCAAAACTCTTTATTCTTTAAAGGACACACTGAATATGTATGATTGAAATGACACAATAGAGGAATAGATGAGACAAGATTGGCTGGATGTTGATGAAGTGTTGACACTCACTGGCAGGTACATGGGAATTATTACTATTCTTTATATTTATGTATACTTAAATTTTTCTGTTGTAGAAAGTTTTTTAAAATAATAAAAATTGGGCTGGGCGTGGTGGCGTACACCTTTAATCCCAGCACTTGGGAGGCAGAGGCAGGCAGATCTCTGTGAGTTCAAAGTCAGCCTGGTCTATGATAGGTAAAGAATGGGCGGGAGCGAGCGGCGGCGCAGATGGAGAAGGCACGAGTGGATGGATGAGGCACGGAGGCTCACATGGAATCCTCAGTGGGACACAGATTTATTTCGCACGGGGCACCTTTCCCTCGAGAAGGGAAAGATGTCCACGAAGGGAAAGATGGAAGGGAAGGGAAGGGAGAAGGGGGAAGGGGGAAGGGGGAAGGGAAGGGAGTCAGGGAAAGATGTCCAGGAACGATGTCCACGGGTTGTGAGCTGGGACTTTACATATGGGGGCTTTAGGGTGTGGAATCAGGGAGGGGGAAGCAGGTAGGATTAGGGTGTGGAATCACGGAGGGGGAAGCAGGTAGGATTAGGGGGTGGAAGTGTTTTCTTTTTCCTCTTAATAAGAGGAACTCTGCTTATCTTTGGAGGTCAGAGGAAAGGCAGGCTGCTTCTCAGCAGAGTTTGTAGGTCCCTGTTGGGGAGGGGGTGGAGCTGCTATTTGGAACCCTAACAGTCTACATAGTGAGTTCCAGGTCAGGTGGAGCTGCAGGGAGACCCTGTCTCAAAAAGACCAAAAAAAAATTGATTTAAATTTTGTATAATTCAGTATCTCTGCTTATCTTTGGAGGTCAGAGGAAAGGCAGGCTGCTTCTCAGCAGAGTTTGTAGGTCCCTGTTGGGGAGGGGGTGGAGCTGCTATTTGGAACCCTAACAGTCTACATAGTGAGTTCCAGGTCAGGTGGAGCTGCAGGGAGACCCTGTCTCAAAAAGACCAAAAAAAAATTGATTTAAATTTTGTATAATTCAGTATGTAAGCTGATATAAAATAAATCTAAGCAATCTTATTCCTACCCACTCTTTTCCCCTGGCTCTCAAAATGTAACCTGTTTAAGCCTTTTTGATAGAGAAAAAGTTGGCAGAGTTAGGAGCAAATGGAGGAGGAGGCACCAGGACACAGATAAAACTCTCAGCGGGATAGAGCTTTATTTCACAGGGGACGCGTTCCCTTTGGGGAAGGGAGAATGTCAGCCCATGGGTTGTGAGCTGGGGTTTATATATGGGGGCTTCAGGGTGCAGAAGGGGGGGCGTTTTGGGGGAAAAATCAAGCGGGGGAAGCAGGAAAAGCAGGGCTTGTAAAACTGGCTCCGTTCCGTCTGCCAGCCAGGATCTGGGTCATGAAGTGTTTACTTTTTTGTCCTCCTAAGATAAGGGAAAATCTGCTGTGCTAAATAGCTCCTAAAATCTCTGGTTAACAGATAGAATCTGCTTATTTTGTCTTCAGAGATCAGAGGAAAGGCAGGCTGCCTCTTAGAAGAATCTGCTTCCCTTGACTTCAAAGGCCAAGGTGCTTATCAGCTCAGTTCCCTTTTTCAAGCTTGAAAAATCCAAAGTCCATAGGACCCTGTTGGGGAGGGGGGAGGCTGCTGCTGTTTGAAACCCTAATACTTTTAAAGTGGTACTGAGGATTCAATCTAAGGCTTCAACCTAAGTGGTAGATGTTAAGGTTCAGATAGCCCTACCTCCTCACCAACAGGGCCTCAGGGACTTCGCAAGCCCCTGAGAAAAGGGAACCTAGCTGATAAGCACCTTGGTCTTTGAAGTCAAGAGAAGCAGAATTTTCTCCACTGTTTGGCCAGCACAGCAGGCTTCCCCTTTGATCTCTAAAGAGGGCAGGTTTTAACAGTCCTGCTCTCCTTCTCCCCGCCCCCCGCCCCCAACTTTTTAAAAAATATATATCTTCCCACCTTCTGAACCCCCCAGAAGCATCCCCCTTAAAAAGACCCCAGCTCACAACCCAGGGCAGATATTTTCCCTGCCCGGAAGGGAATCTGTCCCATGTGTTCCTTTGCTAATAAATTCTATTCGGATGGAGTTTTATCTGTGTCCCGGTGCTTTCTCCTGATCAACCAGATTCATCCATGGCCTATCTTACCTATCAGTAAGCACTCTACCACTGAGCTACATCTCTAGCCCCATTACTGATTCTCTATTGAAATATAAGTAGACATCTTTTGTGCTGGACAGATTTAGTGCCAACTTGACACACCTGGGCTGAGGGAGCCTCAGTTGGGGAATTTCCTCCATTGGACTTGCCTGTGGCCATGTGCATGGGGCATCTTCTTGATTGTTGAGTGATGTGGGAGGGCCCAGCCCACTGTGGGTGGTGCCACCCCAGGGCAGGTGGGCCTGTGTTGCATAAGAAAGCAGGCTGAGCAGGATCAGGGAGCAAGCCAGTAAGCAGCGTTCCTCCATGGCCTGTGCCTCCAAGTTCCTGCCCTGAGTTCCTACCTTGGGCTCCTGGATGAACTGAGACCTGGGAGATGTAAGCTGAATAAACCCTTTCCTCCCAAGTTGGTAGTGGTCAGAGTGTTTTGTCACAGCAGTGGAGAAACAAACCAGGACATCTTTATTCCTCCCTTTTCTTATACATTGCAAGGTATATGATATGATTCTCTGCACCTTGGTTTTTGAGCCCTAGCAATATATCCCTTCTCGATCTCTACTTTAGTATACAGAGATATTCATGATTTTTTAAAAAATAGTTGACTAGTGTTCCACTATGTGGCTATACAATTATTTATTTAAGAAATTTTCTCTTGGGGCTGGAGAGATGGCTCAGTGGTTAAGAGCACTGACTGTTCTTGCAGAAGATCTGGGTTCAATTCCCAGCACCCACATGGCAGCCAAACAACCGTCTGTAACTCCAGTTCCAGGGGATCTGATGCCTTCTGGCTCCACGGGCAATGCACGACATGGGTGCACTTACACCCATGCAGACAATACACTCATACACATAAAATAAAATAATGAAAAAAATATATATTTTTAAAAAAAGAAATTTTCTCTTTATGGACTCTACAGTTGTTTCCAAATCTTTTGCTCTTACAATTAATGCACCAAAAAAGCACCATGTTTAGCACAAGTGCAGTTTACCTCTAGTCGGAAATGAGATTGGGGAGTCAAATGGAAACACAGCTATAATTTTTCCTGCCACCTTGAATTCCTTGATCCCATTGTAAATATTTTTCTGCATAAATAAACCATCTCCTAGTGCTAAAACAGTAAAATGGACAGACTCTGGACTAAATAACGTTTAATTAACCTTGCAGCCAAAAAGCTAATGCAAGCTCACTGAATCATGTGCTCTTAGGACCTGGGCACCTGACTAAATTTGCTGCTCCACCCAAAGATAGTGGATGAATGTGGGAATACTTGAGAATTAACTAATCAAAGTGCTTGAAGACAGCACTTCTTCATTGAAAACAATGAAGATTGAGAAGAATGCCTGACATTCTTGTATGAGGTGTTTTAGGCCTAGTGATGAAAAGGCAAGACTGTGATAAGAGAAGGGTGGATCCAAGCTTGTAGTTCTCCAACTGAAGCTGAAGAAATGGTTTCCAATAAAAGAATGGGTGAGGCCTAGCTCTGTGGCACACTTCCGAGAGATATCTGGGGGGATTGGGTACCCTCTGAGTTTAGGCCCACTCTTTTATCTTTTTAAAAATATTTTATTATTTTTATTTTATGTGTATGAGTGTATTGTCTGCATGCATGTAAGTGTACCCATGTCATGCAATGCCTGTGAAGGTCAGGAGAGCATGTCAGATTCCCCTGGAACTGGAGTTACAGATGGTTGCCAGCCCAGGGTGAGAGGCACCTTTCTTTCCCCATGACCCCTTAATTTTTCCTATCTTTCTATCCTACTTCAGAGACAGTGGTGGACCAAGCCCTGAACTTATGAGGACTCTGCTTAGTGTGTTAGAATTGGCATTGTGGGACACCCAGGTGGTGTTTTAGAGTCCATTGCTATTCACTGAGTATACATTTTGTATCTGGACTGATGTCAGAAACACTATAGCTAAAATCAGAACCTTCCAGTGACTCTGAATGAGATTCTTCCATGGTGAGAAATGAGACTGTGGAGGACTAGCCTTTTCACACTGGGAGAAGGAAAAGTAGTACATGTGGGGTTCCTGGGTGCTGAACTTTCCCTCACTACCAGGGATACCCTATGCTGCACCTGCACAGTGACAGTGAAGGTGAGCACTGGGTCACTGGCCTAACTCCATCTTGTCCTATGGTCTGTTAACCTCTTTAATTTTTCAACTTTAAAAAAAGTTATTTGTCTATTGCCTACACATATGGGACTGCACATATATGACTACAGAGGCCAGAAAAGGGCATCAGATCCCCTGGGCAGTTGTGAGCTGTTTGACATGGGTCCTGGGAATTGAACTTAGGTCCTCTGCAGGAGCAGCAAGTGTTCTTAAGCACTGACCCAGCTCTCCAGTCCCAACCTTTCATCTTGAATCACTTTCCTTTAATTATCTTGGATTTCAGAAACAACAGGACTGATAAATATTATTTTTACATAAGACTTAAACTATCCCTAAGCAACAGCAAGTCTCCAGGACAAAGTATTCACAACGCATTAAGGATCAACCCTGAAAAGTAACTACCTCATAAAGATTAAGTGTCTCTCTTTGAGAAATGAATGACATTGACAGTAACTTCAGGACAGGCTTGTAGAACCAGAATGAGACAATGATCAACCAGATCACACCTTGACCAGGACATCTGCCATATGGATACATCTTTCCCTCCTACATCAATTCTTTTGTTACTTAAAGCTCATCCCAGATGAATTTGGCATCACTAAACTCCATCTTTTTCTTCTTCTGTCCTAGTTGGCCTTAATTGTCAACTTGACACAAGCTAGAGTCATCTGAGAGGAGGAGCCTCATTTGAGGAATTCCCTACATCAGATTGGCCTATGGGCATGTCTGCTGGGGATTGTATTGATTGTTAATTGATGTGGGAGGGCCCAGCCCACAGTGGGTAGCACCATCCCTAGGCAGGTGGTCCTGGACTGTATAAAAGCTACCTGAGGGCCTGGAGAGATGACTCAGCAGTAAAGAGCACTGGCTGTTCTTCTAGAGGACTTAGGTTCAATTCCCAGCACCCACATGGTGGCTAACAATACCTGAGAATAACTCCAATTCCAGGGGACACTGCACCACAGACTGCACTCATGTGGTGCACTTACATACATGTAGGCAAAGCACTCACACAGAAAATAAAAATAAAAGTAAAATAAAAATAAAAAAGAAAGCTAGAGCCTGAAAGTGAGCACAGTAAGCAGCATTGTTTGGGGGTTTCTGCTTCAGTTCCTGCCTGATTTCCACCAGTGACAGGCTATGAACTGGAAGTGTAAGCTGAAACAAACCTTTTCCTCCCAAAGTTGCTTTCAGTCGGAGTGTTTTATCATAGCAACAAAATGAAACTAGGAAATCTTCCTAACTGCATGATTAAATCTCTCTGATTCATCACTCACCTCTATTTGTTGTTGGGATCGGACCACTGGAACCAGGACTTTTACCCTGAAATTCTGGTTACCACACTGTTCTTCAAGCCTCCAAGTGTGTTTTTCTCTTTGTGGATTCTCTTTGTGGGTAACAGGCTGCTTCACGGAGTTGCTTCCGTTGTGATCCCTGTCTTGGTGACATTTCCTGTGGCTGTGAAAAACACACTGGCAACAGCAACTTAGGGAAGGAAGAGTTTATTTTTGCCTCAGTTTGAGATAAAAATCCATCACAGTGAGTATCGTGTAGCAGTTTCCTCCTAGACAAAACTTTCCATCTCACAGAGAAGCTTGGTAAGTCCTATGATGATCCAAAAGGAGGTGAACATTCCATCCTGCAGGGAAGCTCCTTAAGCTCCAGAAGTGAACAACTCAAAGGCTTCAGGAAGTCCCTGACACTGACAGGATACACTAGTCCCTTCCTCCCCAAGCAGACCTTTAAGGAAGAACTAATGTCACTGCTCTTCAAACTATTTCATAAAACAGAAAGGAGATGCTGGGTGTGGGAATATATACCTTTAATCCCAGCACTTGGGAGGCAGAGGCAGGCAGATCTTTGTGAGATACAGGCCATCCTGGTCTACTAGTAAGTTCCAAGCCAGCTATGGCTACAGGAAGACCCTGTCTCAAAAATACAAAAAAAAAAACAATAATGGAAGTTTTAGAGTAATTTTAGTTTAAGTTAAGGAAAAATCCTCAGGGCAGGTAAGCAAAAATAGCAGCAGCTGCCTTGAAATACAAAAGTTAAAAAAAAAAAAGCAGAAAGGAGAGAACAAGTCCAGACACATTACCCTGATACCAAAATATTTTACAGTACAAGGCCAACAGCAACAAAAACTATCCACCAGTTTCCTCTGATGGAGACAGATGCAAAAAATTCTCAACAGATTTCTTATAAACCGAATTCAACATTTAAAAAAGATCACTCACTGTGATCAAGTTTATTTCATTCAAAGGATACAAGAATGTTTAACAATCTAAATCAATAATGAAATACAGTTCATAACTAGAATCAAGGGGAAATATTATCATCTCAATTGATTCAGAAAAAAACCTTTGAAGATTCAGCATCTTTCCATGATAACAAACTTGAAGAAACTGGTAATATAAGAATCTTACTTTAGGGGGTTGGAGAGATGTCTCAGTGGTTAAGAGCAATGGCTGTTCTTGCAGAAGAGCCGGGTTCGAATTCCAGCACCCACATGGCAGGTAACAACCTTCCATAACTCCAGTTCCAGGGATCCAATGCCCTCTTCTGTCCTCCAAGGTCACTGCACAGCAGGGGTGCATTTACACACATGCAGGCATAACACTCATACACGTAAAATGAAAATAAGTAAAAATTTAAAAGAAAGAATCTTACTTTAACAAACTGAATGTTGTATATAACAGATGTTAGGCAGCGTATTGAAAGAAGGAAAAATGAAAGCATTTCCTCTAAAATCAAGAATGAGACAAAGGTGTCCATTCTCTCCACTCTTGTTCAATACACTTGAATATGTAGCCAGAGCAATAAGGCACACAGAAGAAGTAAAAGGGACCAAACAGTAGGAGAAATCGAATCGTCTCCATTTGAAGATGACGTGAGTCTATCTTTTAAAGACTCCGCGAGAAATCTCTTAAATCTGATAAACACTTTCAGTCAAGTAGCAGGATACAAAATCAACATATAAAACCAATATCTTCTTTATACACCTACAACTAACTTCTGAGAAAAACAATTCTAATCACAATAATCTAAAAGTAAAACATCCTAAGAATAAATCTAACCAAGAAGATGAAAGACCTCTACAATGTAAACTTTAAAACTGAAAGCACAAAATGAACAAAGAAAGAAGAGGAAAAGAAGAAATGAGAGGAAAGAGAAGGGAAGGGGAGGGATGGGAGGGAAGGGAAGGGAAGAGGAGGGAAGGGGAGGGAAGGGAAGGAGAGGGGAGGGATGGGGAGGGGAGGGAAAGGGAAGGGAAGGGAAGCGAAGGGGAGACTGAAGACACTAGGAAATGGAAAGGCATTCCATGTTTATGGGTTAGCACAATATTGTATTGCATAAAAATTTTATTACCAAAAGCAAACTACAAGTTCATTGCAAACCCTAACAAGAACCTCAACTAATATTCATATAGAAGTACAAAAGAACCTGAATTGCAAAGTAATCCTGAACAATAAAAGCACCACTGACAGTGTCACAGTGCCTGGCTTCAAAATATACTACATTACAAATTAGAGGTCCCTGGCACAAAACAGACATGTAGGTGCATAGAATAGAATAAAGGATCCAGAAATAGACATAGTTGTGGCCATCTGATTATTAACAAAGGAACCAAAAAATATACATTGGAGAAAAGACAGAACTGTTAAACAAATGGAGCTGGAGAAAGTGGATATCCACGTAAGGAAGATGGAGCCTAGATCAGTCTCTCACCCGGTTTAAAAAAAATCTATTTAAAATGCATCAATGAGAAGCTGGAGAAATGGCATAGTGGTTAAGACACTGGCTGCCTCTGCAGAAGACCCATGTTCAGTTCCCAGTACCCACATGGTGGCTAATAACTGCCTGTAAACTCCAGTTCCAAAGGATCTAACACCTTTTTCTGGTCTCTGCAGGTATTGCATGACATGGCTGCACTTACATACAGGCAGGCAAAACATTCATACACATGAAATAAAAATAAATTTTAAAAATGGGAGCCAGGTGTGGTAGCTCATATCTTTAATCCCAGAAGGCAGAGGTAAGTAGATCTGTGTGAGACTGAGACCAGCCTGGTCTACATAGAGTGTTCCAGGTCAGTTGGCACTACAGGGAGACTCTGTCTCAAATGCCAAGAAAAAAATACATCAATGACATTTAAATTTCTAGAGGAAAACCCCTCAAAATGTAAGCAAAAACAATAATTTTTCTGGCCAGGGCTCCAATTCAGGAAATAATAGCAAGAAGTGACAAATAGGATTGCATCAAACTAAAAGAAACAAGTGCATCAAACTAAAAGAAATAATTGTAAAAGTGGAGAGATAGCCTACAGTGTGAGAAAAATACTGTCATCGATTCATTCTAATATCTGAAATATATAAAAAATACCCAAAAAGGAACTTAAAAAAACTGGCCAGGGCTCCAATTCAGGAAATAATAGCAAGAAGTGACAAATAGGATTGCATCAAACTAAAAGAAACAAGTGCATCAAACTAAAAGAAATAATTGTAAAAGTGGAGAGATAGCCTACAGTGTGAGAAAAATACTGTCATCGATTCATTCTAATATCTGAAATATATAAAAAATACCCAAAAAGGAACTTAAAAAAATAATCCAACTGGGTTAG
>NW_008339288.1:179109-184597 GCF_000622305.1 Nannospalax galili
TTAAAAAAATGTATTATATTTGAGGAGGAAGCATGGAAATTTACATCATGTTAATTAGTAGAGGTGATAAACACTACCACTGAAATCTACCAGATGACTTTATAGACATACATAGGCGCCAAGGATCCAAGTGAAACCGATTATGACTAGTAATAATCAGATACATACAGATTAAAGATGCATGTGTCAACATCTCAATGTTAGTAGCAAAAACAATGACTCTTTCTGCAAGGAGCAATATATTCTAAAATGAAACGGAGATCTTTTTTTAAAGGTTAAAAACTCATTCAATTTAATGTCTTACAGGGCTTATACTGAGTTCAATATTGTATAACTGTATTGATTCAACTGTGAACCTAGAAACTTGCACCCACTTGTGAAAGAGATGTACTCTTGTTCTGGAGTGTGTTACTGAATATGTTAAATCTGTAGTGAAATGCTTCTTCTAGTCATGTAGTTATTAAAAATGTTTTTAAATGATTAAAAAAATAATTCTTAAAAGCATAAAAATTTACTCCTTAATAATTAGTAGATGTGGAAAACATTACCATTGAAATCTACCTGACGACTTTATATCTATGTTCAAATGCTGTCCTAGTTTGGATTTTCATTGCTGTGACAAAATACTCTGACCAATACCAACTTGGGGAGGAAAGGGTTTATTCAGCTTACATCTCCCAGGTCGCAGTTCATCAGGGAGCCCAAGGTAGGAACTCAGGGCAGGAATCTGGAAGCAGGAGCTGGAGCACAGGCCATGGAGGAATGCCGCTTACTGGCTTGCTTCTCTGGCCCCTGCTCAGCCTGCTTTCTTATGCAACACAGGCCCACCTGTGCAAGGGTGGCACCATCCACAGAGGAAATTCCCCAACTGAAGCTCCCTCAACCCAGGTGTGTCAAATTGACACTAAAGCTATCCAGCACAGATGACAAGGAGCTCAGAAAATGACTGTGACTAGTAATAATCAGATATGTAGAGATTAGAAATGCATGTACAAACATCTTAATGTCAATTGCATTAAAAATGGATTTTTCTGTATGAATCTGTGTATTTTAATAATAAAGTGGAGATCTTTTTTAAATGTTAAAACCTCATTTAATTTTATGTCTTATAGGGTTTATACTGAGTACAATATTGTATAACTGCAATAATTCAACTGTAAACCTAAAAATTTACAGCCAATTTTGAAAGAGATGCATCTTAGCTCTGGAAATTGTTATCAAATATGTCAATGCTGTTGTAATGAAATGCTTCTTCTAAGTATGTGGTTATTAAATAAATAATTTTAAAAAATAATCCAGTGAATGAATGGGGAGTGAGTTAGGTAATTCTCAAGACAAATACAATTGATGTACATGGAAGCCTCACTAGTGAGAGTTGCGGGGTGCATTAGCCCTCTCTCTATCCCTTATTCCGCTGTGTTCCATGAGCCTTAGTTATAGAGATTTGACTGCAAATGTGTCACTTGTACTGGGCATCTCCTAGGCATATGTTCTCTGTGCCCTACCAGATGTGAAACTGGAATAGTCTCCATATGTTGCAAAGAGAAGCTTCTTTGATGAGTGCTGTACACAGATGGCCACAGCTGGCCAAATTTTGGAGAATAAGAGACTGTAGAGTATAGGATGGGACTCCTACATGGAACCTCACCCACCCACAGCTCGGGGACCATTGCAAGAGAGGGGCCAGGAGGATTGTAAGAGCCAAGGCTGGTCCATGAACACAGGGAGGTGGAGGCTTCCAGGCCACAGGAGGCTTGCTCATGTGAGCTTGTGGCAGTGGTGGCATTGAGTGAGGGACCCGTGTCAGCTCATTTAAACAAGGGGCCAAAAGGGGAGGTGATAAATAGGTGGTGGGCCGGCACTAGACTGAGAACTATTTGAGACTGATTGCTGCTGGGTGAGGAAGAGTGTGATTTACATACAACCACTGGATGGGCTGACTAGACTCCAGTGGATGCATTTACGCTGAAGGACATTTGGGCACAAACACTTGAATGAATAGGGCTCAGCATGTATGGCAGAGTGCATAGGGTTTGGTGGGGGGGTAGGGGAAAGAATGGATGGGGGAGGGGGTCTGGATTTGAATGGGAAATGTATGAAAATTTTAAAGTTCAATAAAAAATAAAAATAAATGAATAAAGAAATACAAATAACCAATAAAAACATTTTTAGATGTTCAACATCCTTATCAGGGAAATACAAGTCAAAACTCGTCACGGTACAGTGACCACAGTCCAAGCCTGAAGGGCTTGGGGATCCCGACAGCTAGAAATCAGGACACAGGAGTTGCAGAGGTCTATGTGCCAGTGCATGTTTATTGTGAACTAAAGCAAGCTTATATAGGAATCAGATCTGGAGTAACCAAGGAATAACTAAGGATACATCACTAACAGAAAGTAACCAGGGAATAACCAAGGATACATTATGTTACCACCAAGAATGCATTACTTCACCAACTGACACTCACACAATGTTTACAGTATCCAAGACTCAGCTGCATAATATTCTTAGCTATAAGGTGTACTGTTTGTGATTACTCTTAGCAACTACTAAAATTCATTATTTCTATATAGAAATCAAGCTATCAGTGCTGAGAAACTCCGATGCCCATAAACTGAGACAGAACTCTTTAGTTATGTTTCCAAGACTGCCAATTAATCAGGGAAGCACAGCCTGTCAACTCTGACCACGGAAGCAGAGAGCAGGGAAACTCCCAGGTTGGAAGCATTCTTTCTCCAATGCTTAAGTCAAGGCAAGCTGCCACGGCCTAATGCAGCAATGGCTGTGTCCATAATAATAGCTCCCAACCTTCCCCCTTTCTTATTTATTATAACCACAGAATATGCCACATCCAGGATGGAAGGACCGTGCCTGTCTTAGGTTGCCTTCTGCAAGAGCAAAGTCTTACCCGTCATCGGCACGCAGCTTCTATCAGCTACGCCCTGTCTTAGGTTGACTTTCTCCCAGAAGATCTTACCCATCATTGACTACCAGCCTTAGGGGAGGGAGCACAAACTCATATCAAGCACAATACCCTTGACAAGCCACAAGAATATTAACTAAAATCTGGTATCCTCTGCCAACCTTCAGCTCAAACTGAATTGATCAGGCCTTAACAATTCCCC
Source organism: Nannospalax galili (assembly GCF_000622305.1). NCBI lineage: Eukaryota > Metazoa > Chordata > Mammalia > Rodentia > Spalacidae > Nannospalax > Nannospalax galili. The sequence goes on from NW_008339288.1 coordinate 182,235, forward strand.
TTTCTTTATTAACTTTATCTAGATTTTCCTCTTGAAAACGTAGGGAAGACAAGAGAATCTCAGCACTACATTTCCAATCATCTTGGTTCAAGTATCGAAAGGCACATCGACCCCTATAAGCAATATGCAAAGAACAATTATGAAGGTTATTAAAGAAAATCCAGAACTATGTAATATACTTTGAATCCATCCACGAGGATCGAGACCAGAAAAAGAATTTGCTAAAGTAGTATATCTGATCAAGAGAACTTGCAGAAGGTATTTCCTCTGAAAACGCCTCATATATTTCTTCCTGCAATTGCATCTCATTAAAAGTTATGTTATCCATTTTGCCTTGAAGATACAATTCTATATTTTTCCATTCATATACAGAACGATTATATTTAAAAGGAGTAATACAAATCTGAGAATTCCAATCACATACAAATTGTATCGTTTTTTGCAATTCCAGTAACTTATTTCCCAACCAATGAAGTCCCCCTTGTAGAGCCACAATTTCTTCTTGTAATTGTGAATTAATTTGAGCCTGATGTGTCCAAAGTTTATGAGAATCATCATGCCAACTTTCAACAAAGTCTTGCGTTTGAACAGATTTCTGAAGCGCCGCGCCAGTGGTAGTAGCCGTAGCAGCTAAAGCGATGAGTCCCAAAACAGCAGCGATAATCAGTCCAATCATGCGTTTTCCTCGCCGTAGCAGTCTTTTGAAAAATATCAGAATTAGTCCCTGAATAGGACTGCTTTCCCAGGACCGATGCATTTTCACAGGAATCCATAAAGAATTTCGTTGAGTTAAAATCATGACTGATTCAAAAGATGGATTAAAAGCTATAGAATTATTAAGACAAGTATACAAATGACAATTTGACAAGTTAAATTCACATCCTGTATAACTATGTGTCCTATCAATATCACTACAGGGAAGTTCACACAAGCTGTAGCATCATAGTTTTTAACTTTAGTAAAATCATAAAATACTTTGTCATAAGTAGTAGCAGAAGTGCCATCAAAAATTTCTACAGGCTTAAGAGCAGCTAACAATTTCCAAATATGTAATTGAGGAGAATATAATATTTGCCCTATTCTCATCTGAGGACAAGGATTAGCTATTCCTCCATCTACGCAAGTTATATGAATAGCAGTATTAAACTTATCTTACATGGGAACAATATTCTTAAGAATACACTTTGAGGTAAACACCCTATAATCCTTACATTCTTCTAACCAACTTCCTAAAGGACCCCAATCAATCCAAATATGATTCTGAGACCTATAAATCTTTTAACCCTCTACAATCTTGCCAAATTAAAGATTATCTTTCAAATATCTGATCATAGGAAAAACTTTCACACTCTGAGATAACTGGGGCAGCTGTGTCCTCATATTCTGTCTAATTAGGACCTGTAGACTAAGCAGAGAAATGTACCACATCCCGTTGACTATTACTCCATTTACCTTCTGGAACAATCCAACTTTGCTGTCTTATAGGACAGCAAGGAGGAGCTCCAAAGCACATAATATCAGGAGACACAAATTGAGTATAATTAACAACAGTTCCTTCTTCATTAGGAAAATCCGCTGACCTGTTCCATAAGGGGGTGACAATACATTCGTAGGAAAGCTAGTAACCACAATAGTAGGCTCCTTCCAAGTATAAGGATGAAGGAGAGAGGGATTAGGTACATGAGCCCAATATATTACCTCAGTTTCAGTAGCAGAGGTGCAAGTAGTCAAAGCACACATGGCTAAGAACAGATTTTCTGGAGTAAGTTCCTTTCCTGATTGATTCACCATAGATCGAGCCCTGGAAGTCAAGGCATTCAACTGACCCCAAATAGGAGATGATAGCTTTTTCTGATAATACCAACATTTACTGGTCAGCGATAAAGCCGCCAAAGCTTGGAGAGGTATCTCTCAATCTTTCTTACTGCTGTCTTCACTGGTCGACGTCCACAAGCGGATCCAGTGGCTGGGATGCCAGAAAGTGACTCCATTTCCTATAGAAACAAAATCATACCCTTTTCCTGCCTGGTGTTAGCAGCTCTCCTGGTACCCAACCTTGGAATCCTTCTGGCTAAATCCAGACATTCACTGAGTCAGGCGAGAGTGATGATTCCTGTAAAAAATACTTATCTGCACGGAATAAAAACTTCACCTTGAGACAAATTTTTAAAATTAATAATATACAAAATCTAAAAATCCATAAGAAACAAAATCTAATCAAATTAATAATAGACAAAATTAAACAAAATCTCTGATCAATAATAATAAAATTTCAAATCCAAGATCTCATAGAAGACCTAAATAGAAGTTCTAAATTAATAATCAACAAAATCTTATATACATGAATAATAACTGATATATAT
>NW_008339288.1:184704-188930 GCF_000622305.1 Nannospalax galili
AACTAATCTTTTATCCTAAAGTTTTAAATTTCTAATAGCTGGTGTATAATTCCTTCCTTTATTAATTTTTTAATATTCATTTTAATATCTTTATAAGTACATTTTAATATAGCTTACCCTAGAAGATTGCACTCTACTCCAGAAACTCTCTAAATAGTCTGCTAGTATAAGCAGGAGCGTTATCTGTTTTAATAGTAGTTGAAATTTCCATAACAACAAAGCAAGCTAACAAATGTTTAATACTATGAATAGTGGTTTCTCCAAATAAAGGAGTAGCCCTAACAAATGTAGAACAAGTATCCAAAGTAACATAAACAAACTTAGAATAACAAACTTAGAACAAGTGTCTATGGAAACATAAACAAACAGAATATGGAAACAGGCAAATACTATAACTATCCAAATAACTCAATACTATTAACGAACTGAAATCATGCTGTATATTAGAAGAGAGATATACGCACATATAACATCATTTAAACTAACCGGGGCCAGCCGGTCAAAATATTTAGAATTTAATTTTAGAGTAAGGAAAGGGACAGTAAACCGAATGGGCGGCCGTCAAAACCAGATAGAGAACCGTCGAAACTGGATGGACAGACATCGAGACAGCAACAGGGTGGACAGCCATCGAGGCAGCAACAGGGTGGACGGCCATCGAGACAGCAACAGGGTGGACGGCCATCGAGACAGCAACAGGGTGGAAGGCCATCGAGACAGCAACAGAGTGGACGGCCATCGAGACAGCAACAGGGTGGACGGCCATCGAGACAGCAACAGGGTAGACAGCCATCAAGACAGCAACAGGGTGGACAGCCATCGAGACAGCAACCCCCTGAGGGCTGCCTCCCGGGACGTTCTATACTATTAAGCAACAAATACTAATTTGCAGAAGCAATCTAAGCATAGCCTACAGTAGCCATCTATATAACATTATTTACAAACATATTTAACATTATTATTATTATAGAACTACCAACTAAAATTCACACCGTAGCTGTTTTAATTGTACAGTGCCTTATACCCTTAGGCTGTTTCGTAGTTCCCTTTTCTTTTCATAGGGTCAGGGGGACAACCTGAACCTCAAAAAAAATCTTGGAGAACATATCTTGAGATAATAGGCTTGAGTCTGAAGTGGGAGGATCCTATCCCACCTCCAGAGTCAGCATCTCAGTGAGCTCAAACAGCACAAGACAATTTACCAATATCATTAATTCAAAAAGGCATTTGTTTTTCCTTAACCTAAAAGTATTTACTTAACCTAAAAGTTTTTACTTCATGGTGAATCCCTTTGAAGAGGGCTGTCAAGCTGGATTGGGAAAAACATTCTATTATATGATCTTAAATTAAGTACCCATGACCTGGGGAATAAGAAACACAGAAAACAATGGTACCTAAAAGAAAATGCAAAGAAACATCATAGTACTCTACTTTTAATCTATCCCTGACATTGTAGCATAGATATTCTATAAGGAACACTAGAGGGTGCTATTGATACAGTTATGGCTGAGGGAAGGTCCGGCTGCCTACCTGCGGTTGCAGGGTTGAGGGAAAAGACAGCTGGCTGCCCCCATCACTTGCGAGGGCCTCGGGGAAGGCCCCAAGTCTCATTTCCCGAATGTTGTGGTTGAAATACAGGCATGGGTTTAGTATTTCTTATAAGATTTCCATCAATATCTGTCTTAGATCTACAACCTCGAGCCCAATACACACTACGACACAGCGGGAACATTTACCTGGTGGTCGGCCGGTATCTTAGGGCACTGCTTTTTAACACGTCCTTCAGTACCACAACTGAAACATTTTAGTTTCGATTTTATTGTCCCCTTTTGAGGATTTATAGAAGCTGCCAAAGTTTGAGCAAAAAGCTGCGTCTTTCTATGTTCAGAGTGAACATTACGACAGGCTCGGGCATATCCCATAATGTCGCCTGTCTCTTTTATAGGTAAAATAGCTCTTTGACAATCCTCATTTGCATTTTCATAAGCCATAACTTTTACAATTACTTTTCGAGCAGCAACCCCAGGAACGGAACATTCCACAGCCTTTTGAAGGCAAACCAAAAATTCTTCATATGGCTCCTGAGATCCCTGAATAATTTTAAGCCAAGGACCATGCTTTTCTCCCTCAGGCTGTATATGATCCCAAGCTTTAAGGCAGATCTCCTGAAGTTGAGCATGTATAATCTCAGGTGCATTAGCCTGTTGTGCAGGGAAATCACAGGCTCCTGTTCCTGTTAGCATAGGATAAGTAATAGCTCTAATTTGTGGATCAGTAGAAGCAGCATTATCTCTAGCTAGGGAGGCAGCAAGGTCATAATACCACATAGTCCACTGAATATACTCTGATGGCTTTAGTAATGATCTGCCCAGAAGAACTTTCCAAACCTCTGGAGCAAGATTCACATAATGCTTAACCAAGCCTAAAAGAATTTCTTTCACATAAGGTGACTGTGGACCATATAGTGTTACTGCTTTTTAAACCTTAGTAATGTGATCTATATCTATACCTTCACAAGTAGATGGTTGCACCACAATTCCATTGACAGGTGGATATCGAATAACTGGAAATGCAGCTTTAGACATAATAATTTCAGAGTCAGATTCAGATTCAGAAGTTTGTGCCAACAATTTTGCAAGAGCCGCTGTTACTCTCGACCTTCGTTTAGGTTTCCTTTTCACTTTCTCCTTAGTCACAACCAGTCTCTGTAATTCCTTTCTAATGCATCAAGCCATAACTGAGTCCTCATCAGAATCTAATGAGTCTTCTGTCTCATCCGAACTTGGAAAACTTGGAGCCAGCCAAGGAGGAACTAAAGGCTCCTTCCTTACAGAAGTATCTAAAGAAGGCTCTGAAGAAGTAACCTCTTGAATTTCTTTAGCAACTTTACTTTTTAACTCCTCAGGAACATCAAAGAGATTAACTGCTTCATTAGAAGTACAAAAAACCTGAGTTGGTGACAAACTATTTGGACGTTGATTAATTAGTGTAATAGTTGTTCTAATGAATGCCCACACACACCAAAAATCAAGTGGTATTCTTAATGCTTTTTCCACCTGGGAAAGTAGAGAAACAAAAGGAGTAGACTTACCCTGTCCCATTATACTTACTTAAACTGCAACTCTATCATCAATGCCTCCTCTGGGTGCAATGTCGGGGGTCCCTGTTCAGGCACCAGCTGTCACGGTGCAGTGACCACAAACCAAGCCTGATGGGCTTAGGGACCCTGACAGATAGAAATCAGGACACAGGGAATTCAGAGGTCTATGTGCCAGTGCATGTTTATTGTGAACTAAAGCAAGCTTATATAGGAATCAGATCTGGAGTAACCAAGGAATAACTAAGGATACATCACTAACAGAAAGTAACCAGGGAATAACCAAGGATACATTATGTTACCACCAAGAATGCATTACTTCACCAACCGAAACTCACACAACGTTTACAGTATCCAAGATTCAGCTACATAGTATTTATAATATCATAGATATAAAGTGAACTGCTGGTGATTACTCTTAGCAACTACTAGAATCTATTATTACTATATAGAAACCAAGCTTACAGTGCTGAGAAACTCTGGTGTCCATGAACTGAAACAGAACTCTTCAGTTAGGCTTCCTAGACTACTAATTAATCAGGGAAACATAGCCTGTCAACTAAGACCACAGAAGCAAAGAGCAGGGAAAGTCCCAGGGTGGAAGCATTCTTCCTCCAATTCGGGCAAGCTGCCACGGCCTAATGCAGCAATGGCTGTGTCCATAATAATAATAGCTCCCAACCTTCCCCCTTTCTTATTTATTATAACCACAGAATTACAGATTATGCCATACCCAGGATGGAAGGACCATGCCTGTCTTAGGTCGCCTTCTGCAAGAGCAAAGCCTTACCCATCATTGGCACAGAGCTTCAATCAGCTACACCTTGTCTTAGGTTGACTTTCTCCCAGAAGATCTTACCCATCATTGACTACCAGCCATAGGGGAGGGAGCACAAACTCATATCAAGCACAATAGCCTTGACAAACCACAAGAATATTAACTAAAATCTGGTATCCTCTGCCAAGCTTCAGGTCAAACTGAATCAATCAGGCCTTAACAATTCTCCTTTCTTTATTAACTTTATCTAGATTTTCCTCTTGAAAACGTAGGGAAGACAAGAGAATCTCAGCACTACATTTCCAATCATCTTGGTTCAAGTATCGAAAGGCACATCGACCCCTATAAGCA
>NW_008339288.1:189006-196604 GCF_000622305.1 Nannospalax galili
GATTTTATTATGAATATAATTTTAAGTAGTTTTTAATAAATATTTTAGAGTATAATTTATTCTTTTGTAGTGATGGCCCATAACTGTACAAAGCAATGTAAGCAAAATATATATATAAAATGATTACAAAAAATTGTGAAGAGGGGCTGGAGAGAGTGCTCAGCGGTTAAGAACACTGACTATTCCTGCAGAAGACCAGGGTTCAAATCCCAGCACCCACATGGCAGCTAACAACTGTCCATAACTCCAGTTCCAGCCTCTTCTGTCCTCCTCCGGCATTGCATGACACAGGTGCACTTACCTATATGCAGGCAATACACACATACACATAAAATAAAATAAAACCAATAAATAGAATATTTTTTAAAGTGTGAGGAATAACAGTATTAAGAATTTTTGGTTTTGACAGTAACTATGGTGTTGGGAGCTTTACTAGACTTAAGCTTTGGAGAAAGAATGCTTCCACCCTGGGAGTTTCCCTGCTCTCTGCTTCTGTGGTCTGAGCTGACAGGCTGTGCTTCCCTGATTAATTGGCAGACTTGGAAACATAACTAAAGAGCTCTGTTTCCGTTTATGGGCACCGGAGTTTCTCAGCACCGTTAACTTGGTTTCTATGTAAGAATAATGAATTAGAGTTGTTGCTAAGAGCAATCACAGCTGAATCTTGGATACTGTAAACTTCATGTGAGTTTCAGCTGGTGAGGTGATGTAGTAATGGACTATATCCTTGGTTATACCCTGGTTACTTCTTGGTTACTCCTGTGTCGAATGCCCCCCAAGCCCACCAGGCTTGGGTCTTCAACAAGAGAAGAGTCAAGACAAAGGTCTTGATTTCATAAAAAGTTTAATTCTTAGCAGTCAGGTGAGCAATCACAGAATGGCTTTTTGTTGTGAAGAACACAGATCTTATATAGGACTCAGAGTTGGGGTTACCAAGGAGATTTTCCTAACAGACAAAAGAGTAACTATGGATACAGCACGTACCGGTGCCCGCGGACCGAACCGAAGCTAACTTTCTAGAAGACCTGATTTATCATGCAGGTACAGCCTGTCAGCTCAAACCGCTGAAGCGGAGAGCTCAGAAGCTCTTAAAGTGGCACTCGTCTAATTTCCAATGCTTATGGCGAGCATAGCTCCCGACACTCCTGATCTGATTCCTATATAAGCTCTGTTTGATTCACAATAAACATGCACTGGCACATAAACCTCTGCAACTCTGGTGTCTTAATTTATATCTGTCAGGGTCCCCAAGCCCTTCAGGCTTGAACTGTGGTCACTGTACCATGACACTATGGTTTAAGTGTGAAAATTTATTAAGAGTATATAATTTCATCTTTTACTTGAAGATTTAAAAAGAAATTCACCTTTTAAGATGTTATAAAGATGGTCCCTGCAGGGTGTGGTGGCACATGCCTTTAATCCCAGGACTCGGGAGGCAGAGGCAAGTGGATCTCTGTGAGTTCATAGGCCAGCTAGGACTACAGGGAGACCATATCTCAAAAATACCAAAATGAATGAATGAATGAATAAATAAATAAATAATAAATAAATAAATAAAGTACCTTATTAATAGCTCTGGGCTTCTTTTGGGGGGGGCTCTTTCTGAGACAAGGTTTCCCTGTTAGGTGCAGCTGGCCTAGATTTCCTAATGGAGACCAGGCTGGCCTCGAACTCACAGAGATCTGCCTGCCTCTGCCTCCCAAGTGCTGGGATTAAAGGCATGCACCACCACGCCTGGCTTTTTTTAAGTTTTTAAACAGTTTACAAACAGGAAACAAGTAGTAACTGGTTTTGGTCTTATTTTTTAACTTTTTCAAATTTATCCAAGATAAGTAATTAATCACCCATAGATCTGAACAAGATTATGAAGAAGTCACTTATCATAACCCACCTTGTTGAAATTAAAGCAAAATGAAAGGCTTTTTGAAAAGTAAATTATGGATCAAGAATTAAATTAGCAATAGCAAGCATCATAAATTACAAATGTGATTTAACATAAGCACATTTTATAATTAATTTTTTGTTATTAAAGATAAATCTAGAGTCTAAATTTTCTTTTTTGGGCTCCCTTTTGTCCCTCTACAGGTACATCAGGATTTGTTTTTGAACCAAAATGAAGTCAGAGTTTTGATAAATCTGTATTTTTGGAAGCCACTTGAGAACAGGGACCATCCCCATGTAAAGTGACCTTCTTCCCAGGAGGGGAAGTAATAGTAGAATGCATCCTTAGGATGATGTCATATGTCCCTTTGACTTCACTTATTTTTTAGTTGGTATTTTTGACATTGTTCATCCCCAGCTCAAACACTAACAAACAACCTGCCCAGTCTGGGGCTCTGATCATAGACTGGGAGAGGCTTTTCTAACATGTGGACATGTGACTTCTAAGTCAGTTGGGAAAAGCATACTAGCCTGTGGTCCATGCTAATAAGCAAACACCAAAGCCATTTGCCTACTGTGAAAGAAAAGTTCCCAAAAAGAACTCCTGAACCTTGGACTGAACTTCCTGCAAGGCTGAATTTGGAATGTAGAGGCTGGAGAGAATTTGGAATGTTGCAGGTCCCAAGTCTAATTATCATTTATCTCGGGCCATCTTTAGCCCCCTAAACAGCTGCTCCTTACCTCTGCTGTCAGGGTGCAGTGACCACAGACCAAGCCTGGTGGGCTTGGGGACCCCGATGGATAGAAATCAAGACACCGGAGATGCGGAGGTTTATGTGCTAGTGCATGTTTATTGTGAACCAAACAAGACTTATATAGGAATCAGATCTGGAGTAACCAAGGAATAACTAAGGATACATCACTAAACAGAAAGTAATCAGGGAATAACCAAGGATACAGTACGTTACTACATCACCTCACCAGCTGAAACTTACATGAAGTTTACAGTATCCAAGATTCAGCTATGATTACTCTTAGCAACTACTATAATTCATTATTTCTACATAGAAACCAAGCTATCACTGCTGAGAAACTCTGGTGTCCATAAACTGAGACAGAACTCTTTAGTTATGTTTCCAAGACTACCAATTATCAGGGAAGCACAGCCTGTCAACTCTGACCACAGAAGCAGAGAGCAGGGAAACTCCCAGGGTGGAAGCCTTCTTTCTCCAAAGCTTAAGTCAAGGCAAGCTGCCACGGCCTAATGCAGCAATGGCTGTGCTAATAGTAAAGCTCCCAACACTGTTTCTGATCTAACATCCTGTGACTAGCAGATGAAAACCTTTTAGAATGTATTATCTTAGCAGACCACCCGGTGTCACCAATCAAAAGGCTAAGAATGTCATCAGATAGCATCTGAGACCTATAGTAAAAAGCCCCTTGCTTTGCTGCAACCCGCCTACTGAATGTATCCTCCAATGTATTTGAAAAGTGTCTTGATTTATGACTTTTCTTTGTTCTGTTACTATAAAAATGTAAGGCAACTGTTACCACACTGGAACATGGAATTGAGGGTGACCTGAATCTGTGTTCCTGGGCCATGGTCACTCATATTTGGCTCCAAAATAAACTATCTCTTATCCCCTTTGAGGTGAGAGTTATGCTTTTGCATCGACACTACTAACCCCCAGACTGAGGAATCTTATCTAAAAGTAGGTTCCAGCACAGCAATCTGGGCCACCAGCAGTTACTGTAGGGAGTTCTTGGGCAAGGGGGAAAAGAGAGTGCCCGTTGCCCTTCTGCTGACCCTGCCTTCTGGAGCTCTGTGTCCTTGGTGCCATAGTCTACTCTTGGAAGAGATTTGAAGAGGGCAATAGGTTAGGGAGTCTGTGGACAAAGGACAGAGGAGAAGACAGCTCTCCTGTCCTTGAGACAGATAAGAAGACAAGTCAGGACAACACTGAAAGGACTAGTCCTCTAGCACACTGCTTTAGACTCAAAGGAAGTATTTAATCATTCACACAACAATTTAGCCAGCCATGCACTCAAACCAAACCAAATCTCAGTCTCTCATGAAAGAACAGGAAAAGTGAATTTAGAGGGAAGGTTCCTCACTGTTATCCATCTCTTCCTACAAAATCTTATGATCACCTGCCTTTAAAGGAACAGGCATCTGTAACAACCAAAGTTATAAGATTACATAGAGACCAAACATTGAAAGGGCTAATTCCACCCCCTCTGTGTGTTTATTTAAATGCTCACAGCACATCCTTCCATTGCTGCATATGCAACCTGTCTTGAAGAGGCAAGCAGTGAAAATATTTATCTATATATTTGGAAAACTCATAAAGATCTTTTTATTCTAACTCCTGATGCTTTAAGCATTGTGCACAACAAGCGCATGCAATCTTTTCACTGGGCTTGTCCCATAGTTACCCCAGCATCCTGGAGTGGGGTTCCTCGTGTGCTTACCAGAGCTCCATTCTCCTCTAGCATTTCTTGATAGATTCCCTCTGCTTCAGCTGGGCCCCGTTCGGGCACCTCATGTAGCCCCTGCTACCACCACTTGACCAATACTGAAAAACAGAGATTAAACTAGGAGGCCTTTGGCATTTGCCCCCTCAAGAGCACTTTCACTGTCCTCTTGAGAACTTTTATTGGAAGTTCACATAGAATTTACATATGATAAGTGCTCAAGCACTACAAAACACATAGGAATTTTCCTATGATAATGGTGAGAAAGCAAGAGCAGCGCACCCACTGTGGAGACGGCCCAGTAACAGACCTCCTTTGATGTATGTAGAAGCTTAAGGCGGGGGGGGGGGTATACTTGCCCTGGCATTCCAAGAACAGCTTGTCTAGTCATCCCAGCATTCTGGGAACAGACTGGCCCCTCCTCAAGCCTCTATTTCAACAAAGTCCAGAGAAATCTGTTAACTCTTAGTGAGCTGAGTGCTATTGTCCTTAAAGGATAAGGGAGGTTACTACAGACCATATTTTTCAAAAAAGCTTACATATTTTCTACCTATGGATCTTGCTGCATGTGGAAAGTTCACTTTCCTCAGGGAGTTCATATTTGTGTTTGAGGTGGAGTGTTGTATAGAGTACCCTTTCCACCTAAAAAATGATCAGCTTAACTGACCAGTAGAAACAGGACCCTGATTTTTATTATTTGTTTTTAATAATGTGTATTCCACTTGTGTGCAGATCCATGGAGGCCAGAAGAGTGCACTGAATATCCTGGAGCTGGAGTTATGAGTGGTTTTGAGTCACCCAACATGGGTGCTAGGAACCAAACTCATGTCCTCTGCAAGAGCAGTTTGGACTCTTAACTGCTGAGCCATCTCTTCAGCCCCAGGATCCTTATCTAGCAGACTTTCCTTGAGTCCTTCCAGGTCTGTGACAACATAAAAAATAACCTTTCCTTTACTGACACCCTCAAGACCTGCATTTCAGCCTGTCCTGAGGGTGTCAATAAAGGAGAACACAGAAAGGAATGAACTACAAACCCCCAGACCAAAAACAGCATTGGGATCAACCCTAGACTTAGAAATTCCTGATTTAAGAAAACTTCGGGTCCAGTAGGAAGGCTTAGCCAGTCAAAGTGAGACCAAGACTCCTGAGAGTTGTCTTCTGACCTACAAACACACTCCATGGCCGTGGGCATGCCCGTGCACATATACATTCACAAATATATCCATCAGTCATAAAGATACCTTTGAGGCATCTCTAGGTGGCCCAGCCCCACAGCTTCCAGGAACCAGCAGCTTGCCTGGGTAAGTTTGGCTGCTGTGCCCACTGCACCTTGACTCCCCCAGCCTCATTCACCTTCCCAGCTCCCCCACCCCATCTCTCCTCCTAGCAGGGGACTGGCACATTTCCTGTCTTGGCACCCCAGAACTCTAGACTGACCTCTTGGGCCAAACTCTCCACTGCTTCCTCATCCTTTGTATTCAGACTAAACATATTCCTCCTTCTAGTCCCCACCTTCCTTTGCATCTCTGGGCTCCCAGCCCCACAGCTTCCTGGAACTAGAAGCTTGCCTGGGTAAGTTTGGCTGTGCCCAGTGCGCCTTGACTCCCCCGGCTGCAGTCACCCTCCAAGCTCCCACACCCCATCTCTCCTCCTAGCAGGGGCATTGGTCCATCTCTTGTCATGACACCCCAGACCCATGGACTGACCTCTTAGCCCAGAATCCCCACTGTTTCCTGATCCTTTGCATCCAGACGAACCCAATTCCTCCCTGTAGTCCCCAGGAGCCCTAGGGCTTCTTCTCATACCCACCTCCCTTTGCATCCCTGGGGGCCAGCATCTATCCTGGGCCCTGCTCCCAGGCCAGCCCTCAAATTCCTGAGGCCAGCATCTTCCCTGGAGGGATCCAGACCTTAGGAGAAAGCCTGAGAGCATCCGTTCCTCATCTGACTTGGGCCTCTGTGGGAACTCCTGAGAAGCAAGACAAAAGTAATTTGACCACTCCAATATAAAATCAAAAGAGAGAACCTGAACCCTAGACCAACCACCTTTTCATGCCCAACAAGTGAACCACAAAGGCACATAAAGTTTACAAAAGGAAGCAGACTTAAACTCAACAAAGGAAGGCTTGAGTCTCACACAAGAACCAGAATCTACAAAAGAAATCCACATGTCAAAGTCTCAGAGAAAAAATAATAACATGAAAAATCAAAATAATACATCCCCAGCAAGTAGCATCAGTCCTCTAGAGGAGTACAATGAGAACCCCCTAAAGATAACACAGGACATGGAACTCAAAAGAACAATTATAAACATGATAAAAGAATTCAGTGAATTTAAAGAACACTTGAAGAAAGAAATCAAAGAACTGAAAGACAATAGGGATAAACTTCTGAATGAATTCAGAAAAGAGTTAGAAATATTGAAAAATCCTCAGGCTGAAATGAAGAAGGAAGTGAAACAGTCAGTAAGCAAATTAGAAATGACAGGAGAGAGCCTCACCAGTAGGATGAATGAAATGGAAAACAGAACATCAAGACTGGAAGATAAAGTGGACGAACTGGACCACTCAAGCAAAGATTATGAAAAATTTAAGAAATCACAAGAATGGAATATGCAGGAATTGAGTGATACCATAAAAAGACCAAACTTACGAATCATAGGCATACAGGAAGAAGAATCTCAAGATAATGGTATGGACCAGCTCTTCAACAGGATTGTAGTAGAAAATTTCCCAATATTAAACAAAGACATGCCCATACAAATACAAGAGGCATATAGAATATGAAGCACATAGAAGCATATTTGGTAATAGACAGGACCAGAAAAGAAACTCTACACAGTACATCATAGGAAAAACACTAAACGTACAGAACAAAAAAGACAATACTGAAAGCTGCAAAAGAAAAACAAGTCACAAATAAAGGAAACCCATCAGGATTACAGCTGACTTTTTTCAGTGCAAAGTATGAAAGGCAGAAGACCCTGAACCAAAGTATTCCCAGTTCTAAATGACCACAGATGCCAACCCAGATTACTATACCCAGCCAAAATGTCCATTATAGTCGAAGGGGAAAGAAAAATCTTCCATGACATAAATAGGCGGAAAGGATTCATGTCCACAAACCAGCCCTTCAGAGAGCTCTTGAAGCAATACAAAGAGCTGAAGAAAGGAATGACTATACACAAGGGAAGAGAGAAAGAAATTCAATGAAGGTATAACTGTGGAAATGCACAGCTATATC
>NW_008339288.1:196801-196905 GCF_000622305.1 Nannospalax galili
AGGTGAAAGGAAAATATATCAAGAGAATGGTATGAAGAAAACAGCAGGCATTACAATTCTAATATCTGACAAAATAGACTTTAAAATTAATCAGAAGAGATAGT
>NW_008339288.1:197065-200822 GCF_000622305.1 Nannospalax galili
CCAGTGAGCCCAACTTCATAAAAACAGTACTACAGGACTATAAGACCCAGATTAATCCCAACTCATTAGTAGTAGGGGACTTCAATACCCCACTATCTCCATTAGATAGGTCAACAGGCCAGAGACTTAACAGAGAGACATCTGAATTAAACAAAACCATATATCAAATGGACTTAACAGATATTTACCGAGTATTCCACCCAAACACCAAAGGACATACTTTCTACTCAGCACCCCATGGAACATTCTCCCAAATCGACCATATACTGGAGCACAAAACAAACCTCAACAAATACAAAAAGATTGAAATAATTCCATGCAGTCTATCAGACCACAATGCAATAAGACTTAAAATCAACACCAGAAGAAACTCTAGTAACTACATGAACACACAGAGATTAAACAACACACTCCTGAATGATGAATGGGTCAAAGGAGAAATTAAGAAAGAAGTGAAAGTATTCCTGGAGCTAAATGACAAGGACAATACAACACACAACAAAACCTCTGGGACATGCTGAAAGTGGTCCTTAGAGGGAAGTTTATAGTTCTAAGTGCTTACATCAAAAAATTGGAAAGAACACAAATAAATGACTTAACATTGCAACTCAAGACACTTGAGAAGCAACAACAAATGAAATCCAAACCCAGCAGACAAGAAGAAACAACAAAAATCAGTGCAATCCAGGGAATCTGACAGCCTCTTCTGTCCTCTGTGGGCATTGCACAACATGGATGCAGGCAATAGACTCATACACATAAGATAAAAATAATAAACTTTTTTTCTCAAAATGGATCAAATATTTTCATGTAAGAGTTAAAACTTTAAACTATTACAAGAAAAACAGGAGACATTTCAAGACACATGCATAGGTGATCACTTTGTAAATGGAATTCCAATAGCTCAGGAAATAATTCAAGAATCAACCAAGGGAATTGCATCAAATTAAAAGGCTTTTCTACAGCAAAGGAAACAATCATCGTGAGGAGACAGTCATCAGTACAGGAGAAAATCTTTGCCAGCTATTAACCTAAGAAGAAAGAGCACCTCCAAATTAACAAAATCAGAGGAGAAAGGGGAAACATCACAACAGACACCAGAAAGATACAGAACATTATAAGGGAATACTTTAAAAACCTATATGAGCCGGGTGTGGTGGTGCACACCTTTATTCCCAGTATTCCAGAGCCAGGGACAGGCAGATCTCTGTGAGTTCAAGGCCAGCCTGGTCTACATAGTGAGTTCCAGGACAACTGGGACTACAGAGAGACCCTGTTTCAAAAAGACCAAAAAGAAAAACCTACACGCTACTAAATTTGAAAACCTAAAAGAAATGGACAGGTATCTAAAAGCATGGGAACCACTAAAACTAAACCAAGAAGAAATCGACAGCTTAAAGAGACCCATAACACATAAGGAAATTGAAATAGTAATACAAAACTTCCCGACTAAAAAAAACCCACGACGAGATGGATTTACAGCAGAATTCTACCAGACATTTAAAGAAGATCTACATCAAATGCTACTTAATGTATTAAAAAGACATAAATGGGCATAGTGGTGCATGCCATTAATCCCAGCACTCGGGAGGGAGAGTCAGGTGGATCTCTGTGAGTTCAAGGCCAGCCTGGTCTACATAGTGATTTCCAGGACAGCTGGGGCTACAGGGAGACCCTGTCTCAAAAAGACAACCGCATACAGACACACATCAAAAAGATCATCCACCATGATCAACTCGGCTTTATTCCAGAGATGCAGGGATAGTTCAATATACATAAATCAATAAATGTCATAAATCATATAAATGCATGTTGCTGTGCTCTATGGTGGCCTGACTCCAGTCTCAGGGGGCAGGGGATGAGTAGTCGCGGAATCAATGACACAGACTCCGGGAGATTCTGCTCAGTAGCAGGCTGCCAGCAAGCTCGTTTATTGCATACAAAGGGCTTTCCTATATACCCCCCAAACCTCCCCCATTGGCCTGAGGGTTGAGCTGTATATTGTCTATTGGCGTGGCCATTGCATCATCTGTCTCTAGCATGGGCAGTAGATATCAGGTTAGCACTTTGAGGAAGTAGGTCATGTTAGACTGGCACACCTGCACAGAAGTCTCCAGGTCTGGTATTCTGGCCGATTCCCACAGGCCCCTCCTACAAATGGACTCAAAGACAAGAACCACATGGTCATCTCAATAGATGCAGAGAAGGCCTTTGACAAAATTCAACATACATTTATGTTCAAAGTCCTAGAGGGAATTGGACTGGAAGGAACATACCTCAACATAATTAAAGCCATATATAACAAACCCATGGCCAACATCATTCTAAATGGAGAAAAACTGGAAGCATTCCCATTGAAATCAGGAAACAGGCAAGGCTGTCCACTATCTCCACTCCTTTTTAATATAGTGCTTGAAACCCTTGCAAGTGCAATAAGACAAGAAAAGGGAATTAAAGGAGTAATAATTGGAAGAGATCAAATTATCCCTTTCGCAGATGATATTATATCTAAGAGACACCAAAAATTCCTCCAGAAAACTCCTAGAAATTATTAACACATTCAGTAAAGTGGCAGGTTATAAAATTATTCTACAAAAGTCTGTAGCCTTTCTATATACCAATAACAAGCAATCAGAGAAAGTACATGGAAACACACCCCTTCACAATAGTTGCAATATATATATCTGGGAATAAACCTGAGCAAAGACATTAAAGAGCTCTACAATGAAAATTTTAATCTCCTTAAAGAGATTGAGGAAGACATCAGAAGATGGAAGGACCTCTCATGCTCATGGACTAGAAGAATTAATATAGTGAAAATGACCATCCTACCAACAGTCATTTATAGATTCACTGCAATGCCAACCAAAATCCCTATAACATTCTTCACAGAGTTGGAAAAAAATATCCTAAGATTCATATGGGGGGATTACTATACCAGATTTTAAACTGTATCACAGGGCTATAGTCATAAAAACAACATGGTACTGGCACAAAAATAGACCCATAGATCAACGGAACAAAATTGAAGACCCAAACATGAGAACATGCAGTTTCAGCCACTGATATTTGATAAAGGGGCCAAGAACATTCACTGGAATTAAGACAGCATGTTCTTCAAATGGTGTTGGCAAAACTGGATCTCTACTTTAGAAGAATGAAACTAAACCCCTATCTTTCACCTTGCACAAAAGTCAACTCCAAATGGATCAAAGACCTCAATGTGAAGCCTGAAACTCTGAAACTATTAGAAAAAAACATTAGCAATAACCTACAAGATATAAGTGCAGGAAAGGATTTTCTAAAACGGACATCAATTGCTCAGGAAACAAGGTAAAGAATCAACAAATGGGACCTCATTAAACTAAAAAGCTTCTGTACATCAAAGGAGGGAACCAAGGGAGTGAAGAGAAAACCCACAGAATGGGAGAAGATCTTCACCAGCAACACATCTGACAGAGGTTTAACATCCAGGATATATAATGAACTCAAAAAACAAAGAATCAAGAAAGGCTAAGGAGCTGAATGAGAGTTCGCAAAAGAAATAAAGATGACTAAGAAGCATCTTAAAAGGTGTTCAACATCATCAGTGATTAGGGAAATGCAAATTAAAACTACTTTAAGATTTCGTTTTACCCCTGTCAGACCGGCTAAGATCAAGAGAACAAATGATACCAAATGTTGGAGAGGATATGGGGAAAGGGGAACACTCATCCACTGCTGGTGGGACTGCAAACTTGTTCAACCCCTATGGAAA
>NW_008339288.1:201231-213386 GCF_000622305.1 Nannospalax galili
TTCAGTGAGTATGTATGCAGACAGAGCTACAGGAATGAGGATAATAAAAAGGAGCCAGGGAGGTAAAGGAAAAAAAAGAACCTGAAAGAGAAGAACAGTAGGAAACAGGTCTTAATAAGGGAGATATGGATACCAGGAAGGTAAAGGAAAAGAAAGAATCTGAAAGAGAAGAACAGTAGGAAACAGGTGTTAATAAGGGAGATATGGATAAAAGCGGGGTTATTTTAAGGGGAGGGGGAGGGAGTGTTATGCAAGGAACCTTGGGGATAAAGGGAAAGAAGGAGCTCAAGAGAGGTAGGACCATAGGAAAGGGTATTATTAAGGGAAAATTGGGTACTTTAAATGGGTAAACTACGGTGGAAGAGTTAGACAATGCAAGAAATATATAATGCCTAGCTAGTTTTGAAAAAAACAGAGGGATCCATATTAATCGAACAACCTACTGACAAATTATACATACAACTAGCTCAAGGAATATAATACATGTCTAGGCAAGGTTATCTGAGAATGTTTGATCTTTTCTCAAGCTTTATCTACAGAGCACATGGTAATTAAAAGTACCAGACTGGTGGAACTAACCTTCTTGGATGTTTAACTGCCATACTTTGAGGCCTATACTAATTTGGTTAGAGGGACATAAAGGACAGTTTTTGCTCCTTGTCCTCCTAGGTCGACTAAGTTCCTAGGACTATGAGCATCTCTCAAAATGTCCTGTAACGGTGGTGGGTCACCTGTCCTGTTGATCAAGGAGGCTGAGGAGACCCCACCAGATGGACTTGAACCAGTGTCCAGTCTACAATGAGGAGGGTCAACACAGAGGAATCATTTCCTTCCTGCTTCCAAGAGAAGCCAGCCATGGTCGAGCAGGACCTTTGACTTATCTTCACATAGGCAGAACTGGTAAAAGAAAGGAGCCAGGGGCTCCTCCCAAGCCCATGTGACCCCTGAGGAACAGATCCTCAAACGACCTTAAGAGTAAAAATAAATTGGTTTATCTGGGACAACTGTATGGCCTTAAACACCCAAAAGGAAAGTATAACCAAAGATTAAAGGATCAATACAATTTTTTAAGCATCTATATGTATAGCTAAAGGCTACATAACAAGCAACAATGCCAGACAGGAGATACCTTCCTTTGAGTTGTTGGCCAGGGTGGCCCAAGAGACTCCCAGACAATAACCCAGCACAGAACTGGGAAAATGAACAGCAGACCCCAATCCTATCTAAAGGAATATTGACAACCTATCGCTGCTAGATGAGGAAGAGCTGATCTTCCTAAAACAAGGCTCTCTAGATAGGCTGACTAGGTTCAGCGGATGGACAAGCACTGGAGAACAGCTGGGGGCACCAACAACACATTTGACATTAACAGAGATGACAGGGTATATGGGCTCCAGTGGGGGGGGGTGGAGACTATGGGAGGGTGCCATTTGGGATGTGGGTAAATAGATGATTACGATTGTTTGGGATGCTCTGTATGAAATACACAAAAAAAATCAACAAATAAAAAATCAGTTATATTTGAGGAAGAAGCATAAAAATTTGCTCCTTGTTAATTAGTAGAGATGAAACACATTACCATTGAAATCTACCTGATGATTCTATATACATGCTCACGTGGATCTCAGAAAGTAACCAACTGTGACTAGTAATAATCAGATACATAGAGATTAGAGATCCATGTGCAAACATCCAAGTGTTAGTAGCATTAGAAATGAATTTTTCTGTATGAAACAGCATATTTTAAAATGAAGTGGAGATCTTTTTTAAAGGTTAAAGCCTCAATTTTATGTCTTATAGGGTTTATACTGAGTTCAGTATTGTATAACTGTATTAATTCAACTGAGAACCTAAAAGTTTACAGCCAGTATTGAAAGAGATACAACTTTGTTCTGGAAATTGTTTTTGAATATGATAATGCTTTAATGAAATGCTTCTTCTAATCACGTGATTTTTTTTTTTTTAATTTTAAAAATAGCAAAACAAGAATTTCTTTTTAGTTTACTTCTCCCTGTAGCCCCAGCTGTCCTGGAACTCACTATGTAGACCTGGCTGGCCTTGAACTCACAGAAATCTGCCAGCCTCTGCCTCCCAAGTGCTGGGACTACAGGCATGCGCCCACCACACCCAGCTAAGTAAATAATTTTTTTTAAAGTTTCCAAGACTTCATAGTTACACACACACAAAAAAGATAGCTTTGAGACCATTATGTCACTGCCTCTTTAGAGCCCTTTTGCCACACAGTGGTCACATCTGGGCACTGCATTGTCACGATCCAATCCTAGAAAACTCTGTCCTGCTGCTGCCTCCCCTTACCTTGTCATCCCCATTTTTATCCTCCATCTGCATAATGGGGAAATCGATTCAGTAGGTCAACTAGACCCAAGCAGGGTTATAAATGAAGACAGAGAAAAACAGTGGGCAGGGGCAAGGAAAGAAGAAGCCAGACAAATGTAACCACTTTTCCCAAGGACCTGAGATCTTATTTGATTGTTTGTTTGTTTGCTTGCTTGCTTGCTTGTTAAACAAGTATTCGTGTAACACAGCATGCATGTGGAGGTCTGAGGACAACTTGCAGAAGTCAGTTTGCTCCTACCAGGGATAGGGATCAAACTCAGGTTGTCGGGCTGGAGAGAAAGCGCCTTTGCCCAATGAATGAGCCGTTTTGCTAGCCCCACAGCTTAATTTTGTCAGTGAATGTTAAACATTTTGATTTTTCATTTGTAGATACATTTTGTTGTCGTTGTTGTTGGGGGGGGTTGTTTTGTTTTCTTTTGTTTTGTTTTGGCTTGGTTTGGTTTTGGGTTTTGTTTTTTTGAGACAGGGTCTCCTTGTAATCCCAGGGGGACTGGAACTATGTAGACCAGGCTGGCCTGAACTCACTGAGACCCACCTACCTCTGCCTCCCAAAGTGCTGGGATTAAAGGCATGTGCCACCACACCCAGATGTAGATTTTTTTTTTAAGATTTAAATTTTATTTATTTTGCCAGATGTGGTGGCACATGCCTTTAATCCCAGTGCTCAGAAGGCAGAGGCAGATCAATCTCTGTAAAATCGAAGCCAGCCTGGCTACAAAGCAAGTTCCAGGCCATTTGCAGCTATAGGAAGACCCTGTCTCAAAAAAAAGAAAGAAAGAAAGAAAGAAAGAGAGAGAGAGAGAGAGAGAGAGAGAAAGAAAGAAAGAAAGAAAGAAAGAAAGAAAGAAAGAAAGAAAGAAAGCCAGGTGGGAGGCACATGCTTATGACCCCAGTGCTGGGGAGGTGAAGGCAGGTTGTCAAGGCCTGATTAATTAATGACCTGAAGCTTGGCAGACCGAGAATTGGAGGAAGAATGCTTCCACCCTAGGACTTTCCCTCCTCTTTGCTTATGTGGTCTGAGTTGACAGACTATGCTTCCCTTATGATTGTAGTCTAGGAAACAGAAATAAATAACTCTGTTTCAGTACTGTAGGTTTGGCTCATATATAGAAATAATGAATTTTAATAGTTAAGAGTAATAACAAACAGAACACCTTGAGGAGGTGGCTTATCTAAGATACTGTAAACACTGTGTGAGTTTCGGTTGGTAAAGTAATGTATCCTTGGTTACTCCTTGGTTCCTCCAGATCTGCTTTCTATATAAACTTTCTTAAGTTCAAAATAAACATGCATTGGTACACCGTCCTCTGCATCCCCTGTGTCCTGATTTCTTCTGCACCTATTCCCGGGATCCCCAAGCCCTGAGAGACTTGTGACAGCAGGTCAGTCAAGCTTGGTTTCCATCTGATAGAAACGATAACGCAGGGACTGAGGAGGTGGACCCGTGGGCAAAGCACTTGCCACTCAAGCCTGAGATCCCTAGAATCCAAATAAACGCTGGGTGGGCACAGCGTTTGTCGGGCTTTAAACCTGAGTCCAGCTTTAAACTTGAGAAGCTAGGGGAGGAAGGAAAAAAGACACAGAAGCAGCTGAGATCAGGAAATCTGCAGGCTGATGGCCAAGAAGGTGCTTTAGAACTATAATGCTTTTTATACCTGGTGCCAAAGCAGGAAGCCCTATTGTAGAACTTTTATACAAAACCGCAAGTTCTCTTGAACTATAGTCTCCTTAATCATTTGAATTTGTATCTGCAGCACCTAAGTAGAATTAGTTAAGAGAAAAACATGTACCTGAAGACTGAAGAACTGTCCAGTGCAGGTTCAACCTTCAGGCCAGCCAAGAATAGACTTTGCCATATCTTGTTGACTGTTCCCCAGTGGCAGGACTGTCTGCACATGGCAGCCCTGAATACTCAACCCCCCAAAAGGCAGTGACTGATAGCCAGAGCAAGCTGGCTGGCTACCTTAGTCAGATCAGTATGGTCTAATTGGAATGAGAGACGCTGCCTCAATGAACAAGGTGACAGTGATGAAGGACACTCCCATCAGCCTTGGGCCTCCACATTCACGTGCTCATGCACCCATATACATGTGCCCACACATGAACACACATACCTCCATGAACACACACTACACATGCAAAGGGAAGTTTGTTTGTTTTTTTAATTATCAGTTAACTTCAGGAGCTGGAGAGATGGCTCAGCAGTTAAGAGCACTGGTTGCTCTTCCAGAGAACCCAGGTTCAATTCCCAGCACCAACATGTCAGCTAAAAACTGTCTGTAATTCCAGTTCTAGGGTATCTGACTCCCTCTTCTGACTTCAGCAGCCTTTGCAACATAGGGGTGTACTTACATACATACAGGCAATATACACATAAAATAAAAATTTTTTAAAAAGAAATTATCAGCACTTGGGAGGCAGAGGCAGGCAGATCTCTGTGAGTTCAAGGCCAGCCTGGCCTACATAGTGAGTTCCAGGCCAGCGGGGGCTACAGGGAGACCAAAATGAAAAAAGAAATTATATTCCACACAAAAGATTCTAGTTTACATTATTTGCGTCATCAGTTCAGCTTCTCTTTGATTGATGAAGGAATACACTCATTTGTCCACTCCCAGGACTGATACATACAGCAACTTCTTTAAGATTTATCGTGTTTTTTATTATATATAGGTGTATGTCTGTGTGCCGGCATGTGCAGGTCCCTGCGAAGGTCAAAAGAGGGCAGAAGGTACAGGTGTGCACCATCATCTCAAAACTTATTTTGCGGGGCATGGTGGCACATGCCCTTTAATCCCAGCACTCAGGAGGCAGAAGCAGGAGGATCCCCGAGTGGGAGGTCAATATGGTCTACATAGCGAGTTCCAGGCCAGCCTGGACTACATACTGAAGCCCTGTCTCAAAAACAAAACAAAACTTACTTGTTCAAGTTGTACCCTTGAAGTCACTGTGCAGCCAGAGATGGCTTTAAACTCCTGATCCTCCTGCCTCCACCTCCCAGTGCTGGGATGACTGTTGTGCCCACCACACCCAGTTCAACACAAATAAATGTGCTTTTTCTTGTGTGATTTTTAGAGCCGGGTCTCACTATGCAGCCCAGGCTATCCTGCAACTCCAGAGGCCCCAGGAGGAGCCCAGCGCAGGAAGGACCGAGGCGTCGCCCCGCCCATCTCCGGAGTGCGCCCTGGAATGCAGTTCCCTCCCACCCGGGCAGGCCCAGCCCAGGGGCAATTCCGGATTCCCGGCCTGTGCCGTTAGTCCTATCGGGGTGCAAGGGCGGGCCTTGCAGCGGCAGCCAATCAGAACTGCAAAGGTCTCGGGAGCTGTCCAATCAGCGGGCGGGCCACCACCCCTCCTACCCCGCACCGCCATGTTCTGCTCCGACTCAGCGGTGCGCCACACTCGTGACCCGCAGCGATCTCGGCAGGAGAGGGGACCGGCGAGAGCGCGGGATGGTGAGTGCGACCGGGCTGGTGGGCGGCGGGAGGGACGAGCGGGCTCTGCGCGGGCGGCAGCGCGGAGGCCCCGGAACTGCACTAGAGAAAACCGCAGGCACGTTGTTAGGGCTTCAAGTGCAAGGACAGACGTGGCGCCCCTCGGGACTTAGCTGTCTTGAGGATTTTGATCACATTCATTTATTTGTGTCGCGGGACTGGCGCGTGAAGACCAGTGCACAGCTTCCAGAAGTCGGTACTTTCCTTCCACCTCGTGCGTGCGGAGCTCGAACTGGGGTTGTCAGGCTTGGTGGCAAGCGCCTTTACCCGTTGAACCACCACCTCGACCCCTGTTTTGTTTTTTTGTTTTCTTTTTCCTTTATTCTACTTTCAAAAGATTTTTTTTTTTTTTTGGTCTTTTTGAGACACGGTCTCCCTGTAGTCCCAGCTGTCCTGGAACTCACTTTGTAGACCAGGCTGGCCTTGAACTCACAGAGATCCGCCTGCCTCTGCCTCCCGAGTGCTGGGTTTAGAGGCGTGCGCCACCACGCCCCGCCTTGTTTCTTTTTTATCTGTATGTCTCACCTGCGGGTCAGTGCACCACGTGTGTGCAGTGCCGCCGCCCCCCCCCCGAGGCCGGAAGAGCGTGCAGTGCCTCCGGAGGCCAGAACGCGGCGTCGGATCACCTGGAACTGGAGCTAGAATTAGCCGCCCTGTGGGTGCTGGGAGCAGAACTCGGGTCGTCGGAGCAGCCAGTGCTCTTAACCACTGAGCCATCTCTCCACATAATTTTAGTCACTTTCACCTCCAGAACTCTTACCCCTCCCTCTTCCCAAGAAATCCCCTCCTATGCTTATATCTTTAATTGTGTGTATGGGGGAGGGGTATGTACAGCTGGTACCAGGTGCCCCCTGAGGGCCTTGGATCGCCTGGAGTTAGAAGTGGTTGTCGGCCACCCGGTGTGCATGCCTGGAGCCACACTCGGGTGCTCTGCATGAACAGCAGCAAGTACTCTTAATCGAAATCTCTCCAGCCCTTTCTTTCTTCAATGTTTATTTAGCGGGTGGGAGGCTCGCTGGCAAGCGCTTGATTACGTGCCTTTACCCACTGAGCCGTCTCAGCCCAAGGGCTTTTCTTCCCTAAGTGGTGGAAGCAAACAGGTTTAGCAAGAAGACAGCCGAGGAGGGAGATGGGGGTGGGGGAGGGCAAGTGCTGTACACTAGTGTTTTCCCTGGGGTGTCAGTCCGGGCTGGGTGTTGCTGGCTCAGCCCGAGGGTGTTTTAAAGACCACAGGAGCTCTGTGGGTCCCAGGAGGAATGCAACAAATGGACAGGGCTGTGAGGTAATTTGTAGGGCAGGGTTGGTAGGAGGAGGGTGGGGGTGAGAGCAGTCCGTGTGTCTCATCAGGCCTGAAGCTGTCAAAGAACAAATTGAATTTACTAGAAAGATCGCAGGCTGCAGGGGAGGTTCCCTTTTTGTTTTTTTTTATTTTTCAGACAGGGTCACCATGTGGCCCAACCTGATCTCAAACTCACCTATGATAGCCCAGGCTGGCATGAAATTAATGGTCCTCCTGCCTCAGCCTCCTCTCAAGTGCTGAGATTGCATGTGTTCACAGTAATCTCTCCACTTTGGAGAGAAACTTACTGAAAGTCAGCTTAATAAATGTTTTTGGTTCTACTGATCAGTTTTGAGGCAAAAAGTGGGACTTTGGAAAGGATAGACCTGGACTTGTAGGTTTTTTAAAGGATGTAGGAGGGTATGTCCTAAGTTAAGGGGATAGCATTTCTTTGTCCCAGGCTGCTCCGGAACACAAATGGGAAAGGGGCCGTGGTTTGTGTTTTTGTTGCTGTTTACCATGAACACAGGCTAATATCTAATTGAGCTGTTGGCAGTTTGATAGTGCCTCCAGAGTTGGTCTAGTCAGGGCATGGTTGTGCCACATGAGAACAGCTGTGAGGGCCTGACCCAGAAAGCTGTTGTCCACACAGAACCACAGCTCTCACATCAAAGGGGAAAAGCAGTGTTTATTCTAGGGGCTGGCCAGATGACTCAGTGGGTAAAGGCCCTTTGGTGCCAGACCTGATGACCTGAGTTCGATCCCCCAACCCACATAGTGGAAGGAGAGAATCAACTCCTGCAAGTTGTCCTCTGGCCTCCACACAGACTAAATAAATGTAACAAAAAAGAGTTTATTCTGGAGCTGTAGAGTAAATGATCATGGCTCAGAACACAGACTTAGGGCTCCTCCATGCCATGTTCCAACCTACTGACAATTTCAAGAGTTAGGGGTTTTGTTTTTTTATTTTATTTTTATTTTTTTTAGAATGCAAGCTTGTGTTTTATTCCTGGCCCATCCTGTCCCTGTGGGTGAGATGGGGGAGAAAAAGGAGCGGGTTGTAGTAACCCTTTGTAGATGTATTCCTGCAGTGGCAGTGATGCACATGTCCAGCCTTCTCTGGTTCATGGAGGCCTGGGCCACACCCACACTGAGGTGTCATGCAGTTCACTGCAGTGATGGCCTCTGCCTCCTCTTCTCTTGCGGCTCCTTACATTCATTCTGTTAGCCTGGTGTTCTTTGAGTAGGCATGTCAGGCCGGGCTTGCTGGGCTACAGGAACTGCAATGCCAGTTTCAAGTTGTTGGGAGGCTAGTTTTTCTTTTCTTCATTTTATTGTATTTATTGGGTGTGTGCACTCATGCCACTGTATGTGGAGGTCAGAGGATAGCTTGTAGGAGTCAGCTCTCTCCTTCCACCATGTGGGTCTCAGGATTCTAACTCAGGTCCTCCAGTTTACCTGCCGAGCATCTCACCTTCTCACCTGCCCAAAGTTTTTTATTTGTTTGATTTGGGGGTTTTGTTTGTTTTTTGAGACAGAGTCTCACTGCACTGTCTGGCCTGGAGCTTCCTATGTAGACTAAGCTGACTTAGTACCCCCCAAAAAATACCACCTACTACACACCCTCCCATCCCCACCACCTCTGTGCTGTGATCACAGGCATGCCCATATGCCACCTCATTTGGTGGTTGGGTTGGGTTTGGATTTGGGGGGTTGTTTTGTTTTGAGGCAGTATGTCTACCTGTAGCCTTTTTTTTGAAACAATATTGAAGTATCATGTATTGAGGGTGAACCTTGAAACTGCTGTGTAGCTGAGGCTAGCTTTGGACTGCCTCCACCTCCCAAGTGATGGGATCACAGGCCTGCACAACCACACCTGGCATCTTTTAAGGATTAATATTTAGGGGCTAGAGAGATGGCTTAGCCGTTAGGAGTACTTGCTGTTCTTCCAGAGGACCTGGGTTTGATTCCCAGTCTCACATGGCTGCTGACAACCATCTGTAACTCTAGTTCAAGGGAATCCAACACCCTCTTCTGGCCTCTGCCGGCATTGCACACATATAGAACACTTCCATACATGCAGGTAAAACACTCATACACTTAAAAACAATAGCCAGGCATGGTGGCGCACGCCTTTAATCCCAGCACTCAGGAGGCAGAGGCAGGTGGAGTTCAAGCCCAGCCTGGTCTACATAGTGAGTTCTAGGCCAGCTGGGGCTACAGGGAGACCCTGTCTCAAAAAGACAAAATTAATAAAAATAAAATAAATATTTAGTAACAGTCCTAAGGAAATGACAAGGGGAGACCCTGTGTCTCGCCTTCCACTTGAACCCCTGAGCAAGTATGTGGACACCCCTTCCTTTTTCTATGATGTTTGGCAGCATACCTGGGCCACAGGCTTTCAGCCAGTTCCCAGCACAGAGGGTTCCTGTACATAGCTAGAGAATCCGTCTGCCAACCTCCAACTCAACACAGGCTTGCCCCTCTTCTTTGATGCTCCTGAGCCTCAGAAGGGGTAATAAATGTCCCATTCAGGGCTCAGTACTCAAGTTACTTTGACCAGTTATTGGTGTCTGCTTTGATCTGCCAAAAAATGCTTCCCTGCCCAAGACTGGAGCTGTGCCAGTCAGTGGGTGTACACTCACATACTTAGAAGGCAGGTGAACATATCCATTTAGGAGATCAGTAGTAGATTTCTTCCATGGGGCCTGTGACCTGCCTGGCCACAGGCTGTGACCAAGTTTACAGTACAGGCCTCACACCCAGTCAGAGCCAGTTAAATCATTCTTGTCCCCACTGCATCAGGGGGCAAATCTTACCTGACTGTCCACATTTTAGTGGCAGGATGACCTTGAACTGTGTGTGTGTGTGTTTGGCTTGTATGTAGATTAGTGCTCTACAAGTATGTACTACCCACAGAGGCCACTGGAGTTACAAACGGTTGTTAGCTGCCACGTGGGTGCTGGGAATCGAACCTGGGTCCTCTGCAAGAGCACCCAGTGTCCTTAACTGCTGAGCCATCTCTCCAGTCCCCACCTTGAACTCTTGATCCTCCTGTCTCCACCTCCTGAGAGCTAAATGACATTGTGGGGTACAGGAGTGTGTGTCTATGGGCATGTGCTTGAGCGCAGTGCCTGAGGAGAACAGAAAAGGGTGTTGGACCCCCCTGAAGCTGAGGCAAGCCATTTCTCCAGGCCCTGTTTTGTTTTAATTCCTAATATGATGGTTTATTTTTGATATCTAACAAAATAATGTGCTTGGGTTCATCCTCCTATCTGTACTGGTATGAATTTTAGTATATTATAAACTCTCTTTCCTGTTAAGCTTTTTTTTTTTTTTTTAAATCGCTTTGTCATGTTTTGTTTTTCTTGTACTAGAGGTGGAACCTAGGGCCTCCTGTGTGCTAGGGAAGTGCTCTACCACTGAGCTACAGCCTCAGCCCTCCTTTTACTTCGTTTGTTTTTGGTTTTGAGACAGGGTCTCCCTATAGCCCTGGCTGGTCTGGAACTCACTAAATAGATCAAGCTGACCTCATCTCACAGAGATCCGCCTCTGCCTCCCGAGTCCTGGGATCAAAGGCGTGCACCACCACAACCAGCTCCTTCTTTTTACTTTTTGAGACACGATTTCACTAAATAGTCTGGACTTGAATGGAACTCACTCTGTAGCCCAGGCTTGCCCTGAACTTGTGATCCTCCTAGCTCAGTTTCCCAAGTGTCTGGAATGACAGGCCCTTACCACCAGGCTTGCCTCCTACTGCTTCATTACTGTCTCAGCTGTGCGTTTCTGTGTGTTTTTATTATTTGTGTGCGCTCATGCATGCTTATGCACACATGGTCCAGCACGTGTGGACGCCAGAGGACAACTGAGGGGAGTCAGTTCTGCCACCATGCAGGTCCCAGGGTGGATCCAACTTAGGTCAACAGGCTTGGTGGCAAGTGCTATTACCCACCGAGCCATCTCACCAGCTCTTCTGTTTCTGTTAGACTCTGTCTCTGGTTGTGTGTGTATGAGCGCAGATACACGTTTTGTTTGGGGATTGTTGTTTTTAGACAGGGCGTCACAAGGCTGGAGAGATGGCTCAAGGGTTAAGAGCACTGCCTGCTCTTGCAGAGGACTTGAATTCAGTTCCCAGCACCCACATGGCAGCTTACCACTACCTGTAACTCCAGTTCTGGGGATCCAGCAACCTCTTTTGACCTCTGCAGGCATACATACATGCAGGCAAAACGTTCATACAGATATAGAAAAAAAAATTTTAATAATTTAGACATGATGTCACTCTGTAGACCAGGCTGTCCTCAACTCATTTATCTACCTGCCTCTTGAATCCTGGGATTAAAGATGCATGCCACCATACCCAGAAAGTCAGCCACATTCTTAGGCTTGTGCCTAAGGTTGTAACTCTCCTAAGTACTTTCATACTTTAGCTGAGGTTGTAAGGCTGGAGTGGGTGGAATGAGCTGCCAGCTGCACCTGGAGTGGTGGCTACAGCATCCTGTCACCTAGGTTTTGGGTGAGTCATTTCTTTTCAATACAGGACTTATTTAGGAGAATTCTCTAGGCCTAGTCTTTGCTGGCCACTCCCCACACACCCTGCTGAAAGGAGGAAGTGCTTTTTATCTTATTCTTTGTGAGTACTGGTGTTAAGGGAAGTAATTTTTCCTTTTTTGGTCTTTCTGAGGCAGGGTCTCCCCATAGCCTCAGCTGGCCTGGTATTTGCTATGTAGACCAGGCTGGCCTTGATCTCATAGAGACCCATCTGCCTCTGCCTCCTGAGTGCTGGGACTAAAGGCGTGGACACCACACTTTGCAGGGGGAGTAATTTTCGCAAATGACCTGGGAATTCCTTAATCGGGCCTGCTAGAGTCTTTGCCTCTCACGGTCCACATTCAGCCTGCATTAATTAATCCACCCATTATCTCTTTTAAAAATTATTACATGGGGGCTGGAGAGATGCTCAATGGTTAAGAACACTGATTGTTCTTTCAGAAGACCCAGGTTCGAATCCCAGCACCCACATGGCA